>NW_024962262.1:85831150-85979773 GCF_019238085.1 Lagopus leucura
TCTCTTCTCTTCTCTTCTCTTCTCTTCTCTTCTCTTCTCTTCTCTTCTCTTCTCTTCTCTTCTCTTCTCTTCTCTTTTCTTTTCTTTTCTTTTCTTTTCTTTTCTTTTCTTTTCTCTCCTTTTCTTTTCTCTCCTTTTCTTTTTTTCTACATTTAATGCTGTTGGTTATATATTACTCCCTACCACTCATTTGTTACAGAAGGTGAAAGGAATAATCTTTGTAAAGAACAGGATGTACTCTAAGGTTGATGAGGTCAATGCATGAAGTACACTGCTATCTTTTTTCCTTTAAAAAAAAAAAAAATTGTTTTATTTTTTTTTAAAACTAGACATCACACTAGAAATGGAAACTCTTACCACTACAAGGCCATAGATGTAATTTTGGTTCCTGCAAATACTGTATTAGTCATATCTGCCAATCATACTAATTAGAGTAGCAATCAAAAGTATAACCTTCTCAAAAGTATTTCCACCGCGTTCTTTAAGGATAGCAAAAGGAAATGCAGTAAAAGTTTTGAATGGGCAGGATACTTACTTCATAGGGTTAAAATGGATTTCAGGATGCCATAATGGAAGACAGAGAAGAAAATGAGAAAACAAACTTTATCTGCATTTCCTGAAAAATACTTATCTTGCCTGTTCTTAAAAATTTCTGATGATGGAAAGTGGATTGGCTAGAGCGCAGTTTTAGCCTATTATTTCTGGTTCTCTCCTTCGTGGACAGGGAGGATAAATTATTCTTTCTCCCTCTGCAGAAGTTTTTAATATTCTCAAGAACTTTCACAGCTAGCAATCTCAATTTGTTCAACCATTCCTTGTATGGTGTGTGTCTTACACCTCTGATCCTTTGGAGTCTCTGTGTGCAACCCACAGGTTTCTGGTGGGCTGTACCCTAAGCTGAACCCATTACTGCAGCAAAATAGACTAGTGCTATGAAACACAGAAGCAATACAGTTTATGTTGCTATCCATAATCCTGTTTCAATGGTCACTTTTTGCCAGAGAATGACACTGTTGATTCATGTTCTTTCTGTGATCCCCTGTAATACCAAATAGTTTTCTGTAGAGAAGCTTTCTAGCTGTTTGTTCTGCAGACTGTATTCGTGCAACTATCATTTTTCCAAACTGTAGCTGACCAGATACAATGACATTCCTCCCCGAGAAAAAAAAAAAAAAATATATAAGAGAAAAAGAGAGATGGACGAAATAGCCCTCCAATATGCAACAAGATAATTTTAAATCATGCTCTCTTGTTTTGTGTTTGCTGCCTTTTCCATGCTGGTATCACAATTCATATTTTGAAGAGACTAGTTTTGTTCCATCACTCAAAGAACTAATGGAAGTATGAGTAACTGATAAGTACTGTGAAGTCCAGTAAACTTTGCTTGTATTGATCTAGAATGCTTTCCTTAAACCGGTGCCTCTTATTTCCTCAAAAGCAGCACAGAGGCATGTTTAGTGATCTCCCTCTCTGAGAACGCTTAAGGTTGGAAGAACTGTTATCTCAATATGAAAAAAAAATGTGTAGATTTGATGCAACTAGTTCTTCAGAATTTCTAGTGTCCTTGTTTTCTTGATAGTTCTGGAAAGTTTTTTGGTTATTGTGACAGTATTTAGGGACTAGGTTAAGATGGTTGATGTACAATTTCTACCGCTTCCCCTTCTTGTCTCAAAAATACACGCTTTATTATATCATTTCCAGTTTTCTGGAGTTGGGCCAGTTTTCTAGACATTCTGAAAATCAGCCATTAATGTGAAGGAAATTTCAAATATTCTAAGTTCCCCCAAATTAAGCTTAGCAGGCTCATGTAGTCTGTAAATAAAAAGTAGGTCTTTCTGATCTATGTCTTTCCTACTCTATCCTTTTGCTACTGACCTTAATTGTTCATCATTTTTATAGTAAAGACTGAAGCCAGAGGAGACTGGTTCTTCAGCTCTCCAGGCATCCTCAATGACTAGATTTTCCTCTCTATATAAGAAGTTTTGTGAGTTTTTGTTGTTGTTTGTTTGTTTGTTTTGTAGGTCTTATTCACATTAGTATACTTCCAGGATATTTTCTTGTTATTGTCCACATTCTTTGCAAATGAAAGTCATAGAATTACAAAATGGTTTGAATTGGATGGGTCTTTAAAGCCCCATCCAACCCAGCCTTAAATGCCTCCAGAGATGGGGCATCCACAACCCCTCTGGGCAACCTGTGCCAGTGCCTCACCATACTCTGACTAAAAAATTTCCACCTAGCATCTAACCTAATATCTAAGTTAGCTATGATTCACGTTGCCCATATATACTAATGCTATTCTTTTCTTCCCATCCTTAGTCATTGAGTGTGTCTTTCTCTAAAGGATGTCAATGGAGGACTTGTGATTTAGTCAACAGAGATTTAATTAAATTTTCTCTTCCTCCTTTACACTTGTTATAATTTCTTTAAGGTCCTTGTTATAATTTCTTTAAGGAACTGGTAGCTCTCAGAATTTCTTTATGTTCATCTCCTCCCTATGAGGCTATGGTCTACTAGTTCTCTGAATATATAAGCCTCCTTCATAAAATTCAGTATTTTAATTTCTTTGTACTTTTCAATCCCTCCTTTTCCCGGAATAGATAATCCTGACATTTTTACAGTCTTTCTTAAATTACTTTCTATTTACCAGAATATCCAGGAAAGATTTATATTTAAAACAATCACCATTTTAATAGCTGTCTCTATACCTTGTAATGGAAAAAAAATCTGAAAAGTAATTTGAGAAAATGTACTGACCTCTCTTAATACTCAGCACCTCACAGAGTTAAGTGTCAAGCTGCATATGTAGTTTCTGAAGGCTTTGATAAATTCCATCTGTCTGAGAGAATACCAAAGACCTCAAACAAAGCATGGTCCAGGGCCTTCACAGTTTAGCATCACATTATTAAGCAGAGATCCTACAAGGAACTTTAAATAAAGACTCCCCATTTTTTTCAATTCTAACTCAGCCCTCATACATGGTATTATTTTTATTGTCTATGTATTCTTTCATCTGGAACAAACCTTATAATTTAAAAAATAATAAGTCATATAGTTACATCTGCAAATCTATGCAGTCGAAATTGACAATTTCCAAATGTATTTTCTACATATACTTACCGTACAGAAGATCACTTTCCTTTCTTGTTTTTCTCATGTACACACATGTACCATCATATGCAGTCTTCAAGAGAATCGGGTCAGTGGTGGGGACGGAAACAATACATCTCTTTATCTCTGGCTTTTATGGAAGTGACACCTTTTAAAATATTTTTTTTTCTCTTGGCTTCTTTCATGCTAGGTTGCTAACTGAGTTAGGCAAGAGAGCACTGTAGTCATTTAAATCCCACAAATTCTGTTTTTAAAAGACAAAAGGAAAGGGCTTTTGGGGGAAGCAGAATCAACTGGGAAGTGTTCAAGAATTGCCAGTACCACCCTCCCAGAAAAATACATTTATATTTTACAATTTTTTGTCTATGTTTATTCAAGCTTCCCATTGTTAATGTTACAACTTTTTTTGTTGTTGTTGTTGCAAGATAGAGCCTAATTTGTTTGAGACTGTACTGATTCAGGCTGTAGAAACATACTGGAAAGCTACATTTATTTATCAATGCAAGTATTCTGCTATTAAGATAATTATTTTGTCTTATAAAAAAAAACAAAGAAAGCATAGCATTTCTTAAATGAAAATAAATATATCAGAGACAGAAACAAAATGAATAAACATTCTGTAGACAGCACCAGAATGCTCATATCTAGTTTATTCATTAAGTTGTAAGTATCAGTAAGCTTCAAATTATTGCTGAAGTTTTCCTGTCTTCCCTGCAGTGCCTTTCCTCTGAATATACCCAAGATATTAGGGGCAGTCTGTTTCTTTTTGGTATGCTCCTTAGGTTTTGTTGGTCAGGTTTTTGCATTTGTATTTTTCAGGTGGATATTATAAAGCCAGCACAGAGATTAGAACACAGGCACCACTTCTGCTTCACATTGAATTTTGGCATTGTAGAAGATTCTTATTTTTATATTAACACTTCTAGAAGTGCTTCTATACAGAGAAAACAAATCAAAGCAACTTGTCGCAGAAGCTTCCAATTTCTCTAATTAGCCTTGCATCAAAAACAGTATTTTATTTCCGTTTATTCATTTCAGAGGGCTTTTCTCATGCATTCTCCCTAGTACCACTGTACACAAATAAGTGAAGTCTCTACATTTCCTGTTTTGTGGTAAAGATATAAACAGGACAGTTCAGTGTGCTTTTGCATTTCCATAGGACTTGCTCACAAGACTGCTGCAGAGCCCTTCTGTGTTGTTTTTGTTTTTGTATTTTTGTTTGTTTTTCTTCTCCTCACTGCCCATGTTGGCTCGAAAATTTTGGCCCAGAAATTGCTATCCTGGAATTAATGGCTTCATTTGTCCCTTTTTTTTCTCATGCATCAAGGTGTAGATTTGGTCTCTATTATGTTTGCTTTTATATTAATGCTTGACATGATAATATTTTAAAAGGATAGCGATGATTAAGACAAGTGTTTCTTCTGATGGAGAGAGATGCTATAAGTGGAGACCTATTTCCTGCAGGCACCAAAGCACATGTTTTCTGACACATCAAGGAAGCAGTGTACAGAAGTTTTGGACTAACCAAAGGTTTCCAGGAAATAATTTCTCCCTGTGATCCCTTCTGTTTCACTCTTTCAAATTCACATGCATCAGCTGGCAATGAGAAAGTATTTGACAGCTTTCCTTGAAACTATCCTGCATATAAACCTAATATTTGGTCTCTGAGCCCTGTAGGGAATAACCTGAGCATGCTCTTGGTCATATTTGAAAAGTGTTTGGTGTCAAGCAAAGTCCACAGTGACTGGAAAAAGAGAAATACTTCTTCCATTTTTAAGAAAGGGAGAAAGAAAGTCCCAGGGAACCAGTAAGACTTACCTCTGTGCCTGGGAAGTATGGGAGCAGATCCTCCTGGAAGACATCTTAAGGTACATGTGAGATGAGGTAGTGATCCAAGACAGCCAACACAGCTTCACCAAGGGCAGATCATGCCTGACCTGGTGGCCTTCTATGATGGATGACAACATCAGTAAGAATGGTAAGGTAACTGATGTCATCTACTTGAACACCTGCTGAGAAGGTGTCAGGGAGTCCTGGTTGATAAAAAGCTGGACATGAGCCAACAGTGTATGCTTGTAGCCTGGAAGGCTGATAGTATCCTGGTCTGTACCAAAAGTGGGGTAGCCAGCAGGCAGAGGGAAGGGACTGTCCACATTCACTCTGCCCTTGAAGACCTTTCTGGAGTACTGGATCTAGGTCTGATGCCCCCAGCACAGGATAAATGTGGAGCTTTTGGAGGAGGTCCAGAGGAGGCCACAAAGATGATTAGAGGGCTCTCCTTTGAATACAGGCTGAAGGAGTAATGGATCTGGATTCACTATTCTCTTAGAACAGCAGCAAAACCAACAACAAAGACTGCTGGCAGAACCCACAGCACAACCCAATCACGGCCTTGTTCAGTGGTCCAAGTCTTGCAGATTTGCTTAACTAGAGTTCAGGCACAAGTCCATGTTTGTCTCCGCTGGTGCCTGAATTTACATACGAGTGTCATCAAGATCAGTCATTTCTCACTGAAGCCACAAACCCTTGGTCAGTGACTTCATATTCCATGGCTGCATGTATCCAGGCACCAGCCTGGGGCTCAGTCACTCTCCATCATTTGGTGATTTCCTTTGCAATGGTGATGTATTTGGTAAAATAATAATTGTACGTGTCCACTGTCTCCACAATAATCCATCTTCTGTGAACTGTTTACACTGTCTGAAACTTAAAGAGACACGTTATTGCCTGTTCTGATTTGGATGAAATACCAATTGATGGCTATTTTTATATCAAGCTTGATTTTTATAACAAGTGCTCCTATCACAGCAAGTTGTTTGCTCACACTTTCTGGTGCAATGTGCTCTTTTAGCAGGGAGTTGGACAAGATGATCTACGATGTATTCTAACTCCTACTATTCTGTGATTCTGTGACATGCAATGAATTTCCGGACAGACCATCCGACATTGCATAAGATAAAGAATCATGTTTGAAGGATAGTATCTATACCCTCCCAGACTTGAAAACTATAAAGCATAATATTAAAGTGTATGAGTATTCTCGTTCCTTACAGTAACTGCTTATTCAAGGCAAAAATGAGAGTTATCTCTTTCCAAATGTGGATGAACAGAGACTTTATTTTCATTATTAATATCTCTTTGAGTCTGTCATTGCTTTCATGGAGCAAAGATATCCCATTTAGGCACAATTCTGCGCTGGCAATGAGGAAGCTCTAGGAAGCCATCCGTTGTCATGGGAAATCTTGGAGAAGTTGTGTTTTGGAGAAAACTAGTTTTCAAGCCTAACATCTCCCATGCCACCAGTAGCGAAGGAAAGCTTCCTGGTGTCTTGCAGATGGTTAATTTTCAGTTCTCTGAACCATGAGAGGAAAGTTCCTATCAGTATGCTTTTAAATACAGCCCTTCTTCCATTTGAGGTAGTTCACCTTGATTTGGGAGTGGATAGGTGGCAGCTTTAATGGCTGGCAGCTTTAATGGCTTTGCTTCTGCCTTTTTCTAAATGTACAGCACACGTCTGCAATTCCTTTATACGAATGGAGTGCAAGATGGGCTGGTGCCATCTCTTCTGTCATTCTCTTCTGTCTCCCATCATCTATGACAAGACTCATTTGGGAGCTGCTTACACTCTGGTTCATAGGGTTTACATACAGAAATACACTCCAAGCATCTAGGTGCTGTATTTGTGCATGCCAAAGAGTTATAGTTATGCATTACAGCAGATGTTTTATGGTAGTTCTGTAATTAGCACTCTGCACTATTATGCCAGAGGCATAGATTTGATCTCTTGCTCTCTGAGCTGGCAGGGAATGGGAGTGTTGCTTAGGCAGTGTGCAAAACCCCAGATGGACAGGGAAAAGGAATATTTTCCATTGCTCTGCAGTGGCCCTTACAGCTAATGATGATGCTATTTTGTGCTCTTATGCCTTTCGTTTAAGGACCTCCAAGTGCTTTACAAGCATTAAGTAAGGCATGCTGTACCCATGTGAAATAGCCAGTGCTGGATAGAAAGGGATCACTTCATCACTTACCTCTGGGCCATAACACAGCAGCTGTCTAGCAATGCAGGACAGACTTACTCAGCATTTTAGATTTGGCTGTAAACATCATAGCTTTCAATTAAAACTACAGGGCAAATTGAGGTAGATAGAAGGCAATAGTACTTGCACCTAGCTAGAGTGCTTGCTCCAATATATCCATTTTAAAGGATAATTACCGGATTTCTTAATCCAAACACGTCTTCCATCAGCAACAGCCCCTCCCTGCCCCTGGCTCAATGGTGGGTCACTGGCTTAGTGGTTCAGTGGGAAAAGCACAATTCACTTACTGGTCAGAATTCCAAGGCTGGTGCCGCTAATTTCAAAAGAGCCAGGCATGGTCTGAGCCTCCACCACTCAGAATTGAAGACTTGTGTCAATAAATGTGAATTAAGGCCTTTGTGCTGTGGCCATCAGATTAAGCTTTCAACTCCATTTAGGAGTTCGTAGCAGCGCTCCTTGTGTATTTTAGTGATTTTTTTTCTTTCCTAGCTGCTTCTACTGTTTCTTTCAGTTTATTTAGCCCTATAATACACTTCCTATGCTCAAATCAGAAGTTTTCTCATCTCAAATGTTCAGTGGTGTTTGCTTGGTAAATATAGAAAATGCAAAGACATTTGTTAAGCTTCCTAAGCTTGAAGTTGTGTGGTTTCCTTTTTCTTCCATTTATCACCTTCTTCTCTCATTTTTTTCTTTGTCTGTCTTCATTTCTTACTCTGTATAGGTTATTTTGTTGCTAATCCTAGGGCCAAAATAATGGGCTTATTCTCTTTGTTCTGGTCTTGGATCAATGCAGAGACCTTTTTTTTCTCTCTTACTCTTTCATAGCGGATTTTGTGACTGTGTATGTTGAACTGGTTTTGTATTCCTACAACAAATTTCATAAACATTTTTATTTATGTATGTTCAGGACAACAACTTATGACACCTTGGTAGACATCTTCACTGTTCTGTCACTGCTGTCTGGATGCAAGTGACTGTCAAATCTTTGTTGATCTGTGCTGTTCAACAAGTGCAGCAGCTGCAAGCAGATTGGCATTTCCATCCTATGATTGAAATGTTTGAAATCCAACAAAAGCTGCAGCTTGTAAAGCTCTTGGACTGTGATCTATTTAACTAAGTTGTTGACTATTTCTACAGAAACAATTAGCAATCATAGGACACTGCAGAATTTGAGCCTGGGAACTCTGAATGATACATGATAAATGTAGCTATTCGGCACATCACATCACAATATTTCCATTTGCTGCCACCAGATTTTCCTCTTGTGTGTATAAAGCCTGGTTAGGTGATCCAAATTATCCATGCTTGATTTGTTTTGATTATAACACGAACTAATATCAGGCTTCCTTTCTTCTAGAATAGCCTTGTTGTCTTCAATGCAACAGGATGCTGCAGCTTTTCTTTTCTCTGGCACCTAGTTTACTAGCATGGTCTAGTGAAAACAGAACACAGATGCTTTCTTTGCACATGGATGATTTTGGAATAGCTCCATTGGAACCTCATGTCAATTTTTCCAGATCACATCGACAATTGTACCGACCTCTCCAGGCACTTGTGCAGAAAAACAAACAACAAAAAAAACTCTAAGCCCCCAAAAATATCACTGTGACACTTCAAACTTTTCTTTCTGTATGTCTCCAGTCATCTTGTGCAGAGATATTAGAGTTTCCTTTTTTCATTCCTCCTGCATATATGCATTTTTCAGTGAGGTGGCATGATGTTGTAAAACCACAATGTCAGATTATTTGTAGTTCTCTCATTTCTTATGAGCATTGATACAATTACCTGGAAAAGTCCTCATGCCATACCTTCACAAAAATATCCTTAGATTGCTCTAAATGTGTGTATCTTTCGTTCTCTTATCTTTGTTTTCATGTTATCTTTTTAACAAAATAGGTAAAAGATGACAAAACCAAAAATGCCAATTAACATATTGCAATAAGATGTATGAGCACATCTTTCCCATTAATTCTCTTTGCTGTCTCCAACTGGAAAGAAATAATCCAATAAACACAATATTTTTACATGTCTATCCTTTGATTGCATCAAGTGGAACAAATACAACTCTGGCCAGATGGTAATTGCTCTCCTGTATTGTATCAATTCACAATATTGAATGCAAATGAAGTTAGTGTATTTGTACTGTTTCCTTTTACCTCCTTCACTTTTTGGTTCATTTGCTACACAGATCCATGCCTAAGAATTGCATTTATTTGCCACATATGCCATACAAATGCCTCTGCAAAAGAGCTAGCTAGGCTTGCTTCTTAAGGCCTGTTTCCATAGTTAGCAGATCATTTTCAAGATAAAGCTATTGCCGTGATTGGAGTTTTCCAATTCAGAAAAACTACCAGCATTTTGCTGTCATTAAAAAGGATAAGAACATCAACTTTTTGCTGAAAGGTGTAACCCATCTGTGCCATGCTACAAGAGTCTGATTCATCTTTACAGGGTCTGCTCATTAAGGCAGAGTTCATGGAAATCAGCAAGGTGGGGCTAAGCAGCTGTTCAGTGGCCACCAGCACAGACCTCTGCAGCATGTTGCTATCATTTCTATCCTAAAGGTTAAGTAGGTATTCTGGATTTCTCAAGCTTATAAATTGATATGTGTGACTGAGATGCTACCTACTGAGAACAAACGATTAGATGCCTTCTCAATGCTTAGAGAATATGTTGAACTTCAACATTTAATATTAACTCAGGGCTCACATGGACACCACTGTATAAAAGTGAGCCACAGTACATGGAGGAAAACTATTACATTATTACTCTATTACATTAGAATGTCATTGCTATGTAAGTGTATACGTATTTACTGTTTCATTGCTTCTGTCTTTGAAGTGCTATAAAGAAAACTGTTGCAAATGTTGCTGACTTTTAGAAAAACAGCTTCCTTTGTAAGGTGACATAAAATGCTAGAAAAGTAAGGGTTAAACAGCTTAAATTCAGTTTTTATTTCTTCTTTCAAGTTACCCATCTATTTGATTTCTCTCATATTATTCTTTCACTTCCTTCCGTGTTTATTTATATCTGCTTAGAAGCCAGGGCTTCAGTGTTCTGGGCACTGCACAAATACAGGAAAAAAGGCAGAGCTCCGGTGACAGAAGCTTTGCTTTTTTCATCTATTTATTGTAACCTGTTTTAGAAAGGCTGCCTTGTGACAACTAAAGACAAAATTTGTGTGCACCTGGAAACTAAATGGAAACTTAAGTTCTCCCTCCCCATTTCAGCCTTCTCTAAAAGAATTTGCTTAACTTTGACTGTAAAGAGAACAAACTTTCCTGGCATTTTTCAAATTCAGTTATACAAGACATTGCATTCTCTTGTTTGCTTTTAGGAGGAAACAATTAGCAGACATTTCTGTTTTCCACATGGATCTTAATATTCTGCAAAGAAGTTGACATTATACCTCGTTAAACAGCAGAGCAATTATCAAAATAAAGTCAAACAAAACAGAGGAGTCTTTCCCCTGCTTTCAGAAAATCCTGGTACTCTGCAGTATTTTGTGTGTAACAGAATCTTCTCAGATTAATTTCTGCTATTGTACGTGTAGCTAAATATAGACAAATCGAAGTATTTTTAAAACTAGTACTTTATTTACAATAATTTTATTGGCCTTAATTCTCTTGTGATTGCATTGGGTTTAATTTGTACTAGAGCAGCCTGCATGCAGAAAAATGGGTTTAGTGATTTTTTGTTATGGAACTTCGTTCTACAGTATGCATTGTTCTTCACTGTTAGGCAACAGTTGTCCCACCTCTTCCTAAGGTCAGAATGATTTGAGCTTTAAGCAGTCGTTTAGAGAGATCTGATAAAAAAAATTCATCTTTGTAGGTGCTGGCTGATAATGAAGAGAACGATAGGTTTCAATAGAGACTAATCTTAACTCAGGAGGGAAAATTCAGGAGGGGAAAAGCAATCTGCTCTTTGGTGGCAGATCGCTGACAATTTACTTCCACTAGCCACCTCTCTTCCTGCCTAAACTGTCAAGAGTGCCTTGGAAGAAAAAGCCCTTTGTGCCTGTGTGCAGAAAGTGATTGTCATCACCATTATGAATGGTATTTTACATAGCGCTTGTAAAGATCAGCAATTACTTCATCCTTCCTGCCTCTTCTTTGTGCTAGTTTCTCATGGTGCTGCAACCAACTGAGGATAGGCCTATAGGATATCTGCTTCCCTGCCAAGTGAGTACCTCTAATGTGCTGCCTTTTGCTCCATCTCCTTAGCTGTAATCATCTCAGATCTCTGGGGGAGAACAGCTTTCCCTTCTGTCCCAGTAAGCTGTGGCTGAGGTCTGTAACTCTCTTACAGTTGGAGCCATAAATCCAGCTGAAGAGCAGCTGCAGTTGCTGACTACAACTCCTTCAGCCCCCTACAGCATCCTGCTGTAGTGAAAGTAAGTGGGTGACAGAAGTGAATGGAGGGACTGGGAGGCAGAAGGGAGAGAAAAGAGTGGATGTGTTATACAGCCTCATGAATGTGAGAGGCTAGAGAAGTGGATGGTAACCAAGTGCTGTGAAAGGGCTTGAAAATCTGTTATTTTGATATTTCATTTCACCCTGGATTTGGAGAGAGAGAGAATAACTTTGTTTTTCTTGAAATAAGGCAAACAAAACCCCAAAACTTGAACTTTCAAAATGTTTTAGGTGGGTACAATATGATGTCCAACCTGAGTGGGACCGTTGCATCTTGTGAAAACTGAAATTCAGCTCTTGGTCTCCTCTGGTTTGATTTTGGGCTCAAGCTACATCCTTGCACTACATCTACAGGCACTGTAGTTTTGTGACTGAGATGGCGTGTTTAACAGTTTAACTAGGTGGGAGGCTATGGGGTATAAATGTAGATGCAGTTCAACAAGCTGCCTACAAGGAAAAGTTGAGTTCTGGAAGGAGGGATGCAAAATAGTGGTGGATATTTCCCCCAGATGAACTGTAATGATTTGGTTTAAAAAGGCAGTTCTGTTTCAGTTGAGACTATTGTCCTCCAAACAAATCCTCCTTATATCCTGAAGAAGAAAACATAAAACATTGACGTAGTAGACATTTCCCTGTATAAAGAAACCTAGTTATGCAAGACACTTTGATTCCCAATGAATATGCTTGTCACGGTAAAATTCCCAGTCCCTGCTAGACAGTGAGTCAGACAACTGAGATGAATAGGGGGTGAGTCAGGGTTTTTATAGAATAACAGTAAGTGAAGATTGATGTGATCTAGATATCTCTGATGGACAAAAAAGGTATAAAATGACTCAATGTAGGCAAAGTTTGTTGTGAAAAATATGTGTACCTGAATGATACAAGGCTTTTTATACATGAAAGCATGATGCCTGTGCAAAATCAGGAAGGATTATGATTGCTCATCTTCTTAAGCAACTGATTTCCACATTTCTTTTAAACCTTGTGACTTTTAAGTTCGTGGACTAGTCTGGATGCAACAGCTTGGTCTCTGATTTAGGTAGAACTGGAACTTGTGTGTAGTCTCTGCTTTCCTTGTTTTCAATAAATCATCTCACTTGTGTTTTTTTTTTTCCTCCTCTTTCTTTTTCTCTATCTCACTTTCTCTCTTTCTCTCTCTGTCTTTCTTGAACAAGCAACCAATGCATTTAGAGATTTAGAAGGTGATGGCTGGACTTGATGATCTGATTTTTTTTTTTCCAATCTGAATAATTTTATGATTCCGTGTTATAAAGCCAAATGGTAGGAAATCCTTAAAGCCATAAAAACCTTTGGGTGCAATTGTCTCAGATGAAAACTGTGAGATGTCAGCATCACGGTCAGGTCATTTACCTTAAAAAATCCTGATGGAAAAGAAGATTCAGCTGCTGCATCTTGCTGCTTTTCTATTATTATAGTAAATGTTTTCTATGCCATTGTTCTAGCTTTTGTCATCTTTTGCATCTCTTTGTATTCTGTTCATATTGCATCCAGTGTGTGATGCTTCTCTCATTCCCTTTTAAATTATTTTTAGTAATTGTCCTTTTAAATATTTTTTGTTATTGTTTTAATTTCTTCAGAATTACTTAGTGTTTATGTCCATGTTCTTAAGTTGTTAATTTAATAAGTGATCATCTCAGGAAGTATTTGGCTTCATTCTGCTACAAATGTTCTGAATCTTACTAATGTGTAATAAAACTCTTTCAAAAGTCTTTCAGCAACTGAAACCAATTTACTTTTTATTTTTTTACTTAATTTGATAAACAATTGACTGTTTATACTTACAAAGTACAGTTATTACATCTCTGCAGCAATGGAAAGCACTCTATAAAATCCAGAGGCAGTGGGAGGATGTCTTAAACACTCTCAAAACAAGTAAATTTTTCATTGGAGATCATTGGCAGATCAAATTTCTCTGTATACTATGTTTAATGTAGAAAAGGTTCTGAGACCAATGCAAGGATTGCCTTTGATTTGTGTGTACTAAAAACATGAGAAATTTGTGGTAACAGCATTTGGTCCAACATGAATTTATAAGTAAATCTCACTTGTAATGCACATGCTTCTGCACAAGAAGCATTTTGTGAGGTACAGGACTGAAGACTTATCTGTTCTCTGCATGAGATAACTCCAAAGTCAGAAGAGGTGGGGTTACTATTTCTCTCACCTGGTGCCCAGAAGCAGTATAGCTATGGTTTTGGTTGTTTTGGGGGGGTTCTTGTTGTTGTTGTTGTTTTGTTTTGTTTTTCACTTAGGTACAGTGTTTGGAGCATTAATTAATTGCAGTTGTACCTGAGGTGGTATATCCAGTCTAAGTTTGTGCCATCTAGGGCTATCTGGTGTCACTGAGAGCTAACTGAGAAGACTTCACATCATGCTCTGCTGCATGGTGTTGACATAAAAAGGAAGAGGTGTGTGAAGGTGCCTCAAAACTGTGCTGGGGATTAGTAACACAGTTTCTGCTACAAGGCTCTGATTTTCCTCACTTGCCATTTCTCAGTGTGTGCTGTCTCCAGCACCAGCTGCAGCCTTCTAAAACAAGTAACAGATACACTATTTCTTCAGGGAATATTGACCCCATGTCTGAAGTAAAAAGCTGAGAGGTAGAGACAGCATTTTCACTCCTGGTCAGCAGGTGATAAGCCTGAAGACCTCTAATTCCAAGTCCTTTTTTTTTTTTTTTTTTTTTTTTTTTTTTTAAATTGACTGTGATTTTGGGCAAAGCTCCAAACTTTTTATCATAAGACTTTAGTCCGCAAAACTTGTAAGACTAATATGCTTGCAGAAGCTTGAGAGATTCTTCTATTTCAGGGAAGTATGACTATTTTATGTTGTATCATGCCTTCTTATAAATTCTGACTGTTTACTGCAGTAACAGCAGGTCTTATGATATTTCATATTTCTTTTTCTCTTTACATCCCAGCTCTTTCAGACACATGAATGTATGAAAAATTCAGCTTTGGCTGAAATAAGATTCTAGTCCTTGTGACTGTAGAGAAAGAAAACTTTGATAAAGGCATTCCCTGAAGACTAAAATAAAACTAGGACAGAAATGGAAAAGGGCTCAAACTATGTTACTTCATAAAATGAATAATATCTTGGAGTCTAAGCAATGATGTCTGAAAGCCAGCCTTGCCAATATTACGTAGATGAACAGCAATCTGGGACTGTAAATGCTGACAATGTACAGCCAGGTTGATAATTAGAGAATTGTCAGGTGTTTGTCTTCAGCTCAGACGCAACATTTCTTGGTCAGAGAGTAACCGAGCAAACATCTAAGTAAGGGAAGCAAGCATTAAGAATGCTTTTTCCACCCCTCTCCCTTTCCCTGCTGCACTCCCACTTTTCCCTTTGCCCTGCCACTTAGCAGACGACATCAAGGTGGTTAAATGCAATATCTTCTCCCCCTTCTTATTGCAGTCTTTCACTCTTACTTCCAGTTGAGAAATCAACAGCACTACTTTTACTTCTTGTATTTTCAATTTTTCAGTATGCATGAACATTTATTTAAAAACTGCATTTCTGTGTACAGGGTGGCTTTGACAGCCTAGCAAATGCAGAAATCACTGTGCCTTTAATGTGAGCATCAAAGAAGAAACATAGTAATGTTGCTTTTGTGACATTGTTGATTTTTGGTTTTCCTTTTTTCCCAACCTTTTGTCTAGACTAGATCTCGTGTGCTTTTAAGTGATGACTTATGAAACTACCTCTCTGTTCCACACTTGTATATTCTACATACCATCAATATGAATACGGAAAACTTCCATACCAAAACTCTGGCTAGAACTCACATAAGAGGGAAAATGGGATCCTGGTATTTACTACACTAGAGTGTAAAAGAAAGAAACTGAACAACTCTTCTATACATCATTAAAAAGAAAAGGAGTAGAAGTGCTTTTCCAACATTGCCATTTAAAACATATTAATTTAAAGAGACAAATCCCTCTGTGGAATAAATTGAACATGTACCCATTGAAATCAATGGAGCTACACAGATTTAAAGTCATTTAGTTCCTGGCCCACTATTCGAAGTGTTACATTAAGTTGGAAAGATACATTATTGAAATCAGTTCATTTCAAAACATGTTTTTCATTTGAGAACGTATAATGACCCTAAAAAATCTGAAATCTTCCAAATGTGATTTGCATCAAGAAAAAAATAAAAATAGTTTAAAAAAATTCTTTAGATTTCAGCGCTGCTTTTACCTGGGAAGATATACATGAAGTAGTTTTCAAAATGACTGAAGCAAATCTGACAATTTATCATAATTGAAAGTGTCTCAGGAAAATGTCTTGGAGGCTCAATTTCCTGCTGAGAAAGGGAATGTCACTGTTGTCACTGACCTGTGGCTGTAAGAGGCACATGATCAAGACTTATTAATTACAACATTAAATGCCAAATATATGAGATACCACAGACATTTTATTGGATGTGGGAACTAATCAACTTGCTACTGAAGTAATTCAATTCTGTGCAGGTTTATTATTCAAGCACTTTAAACCTCAAGAAATGACAGCTGATATATATGAGGGAATACTAAGAGAGACAGCAAGAGTTCCTTTTAATCGTATTTATTGTATTAAATAAAAGTGATATACAGCTTTCTTTTTTCGTCTTGAAGTGATTTGTCTCATACTTAATTAGAATTTAAGTACCAATGGCTGGAACAGAAAAATAGCAGCCCACCTGAAAAACACAGTAATCTTCAGCGACCTTCTTGCTCTGCAGGCACCCAAGTGAGCCACATGACAAGACCAAGATACTCTGCTAGCTTTAAGCTGGACAGTTTTGCTGCCTGTGAGCTCCTGTAGCTCAACTCAGTCTACTCTAGCTTGCTGAGCAAGGAAGCTGGTGAGGTGTATGTCACCAAAGACAGAGAATGCCCTGGTTTCCTCCCAGCCAGAAATTCCCCTCTGAACCAGGCCCTCAGGACAGATGCAGAACAGAATATTGTTTTCTTACTGCCCTATGCAAGAAGTGAATGAATCCTCTTGCCTCCTTGAATCAATGGCTAAATTTACTTTTAGTTGCACAGGGATCAGTTCTGTGTACTAAATGAGGCTCTTGGCAAGATGGAGCCTCTTGTTAGCTCAAACTGTTTTTCACTGTCTATATGGTGAAGCATGTAGGGTTGCATCAGTTACAAATGACAAAAAAAACTATTAAAAAGTGTTTGTAAGTACAAAGATAACTTCTTATTAAAACATTCTAGTAGAAGAGAGTTCTTGATAGTAGATTTTTGTGTCACAAAAATGCATTACATGGCATGCATGGTAATCTGTGCATTTTGATGAGTGAAATAGGAAAAATGTACATGCTGTTGAATGATGAACAAGATGGGGAATAGATAGTCTCCACAAATGATGCATCTCCTTCAGATGAGAATATTATAACTTTAGAATAGACAAGAAAAATTAATGCTTCCTCAGTTCTCAGGGGCTGGATGGTTATGATTTGAATTAATTAAAACATACTTTATTTGTACTTTAAGTTTGAAAGCAAGATATGCAGTTGGCTTGAGAAACAATCTTAGCAGGAGAGTATACATCTACTTACCCTCCAAGGCTGAAATCTTATGCAAAATTTATCTCTTTTTTGAGCATCTCTTTTGAATTTGAAATGTAGTCTTCATATCTGTTTACCCTAAGTTCAGTCATTCGTGAACATATTGACACAAATATTAAAACTACTCCAACAGAAACATTTTGGAGGCCTTTACAGTTTAACTTGAAAACATTCTATTGTTATTTCTCTAGTATGACAATAGGACTGATGTATTTTGCAATATTATTATTTTGCAATTTTGTATATTGCATTTTTTGTAATATAGTAGTTGTCCCAGAGATACCATTGAAATTTTATTTTATTTTATTTTATTTTATTTTATTTTATTTTATTTTATTTTATTTTATTTTATTTTATTTTTATGTTATTTTATTTTATTTTATTTTATTTTATTTTAATATTATGGTCTTTCATTTTTATTCAGATAGAACATCCACTTATTTGCTGCCAAAAAAATTTCTAAAAATAATTGTAGTATTTTTAGATTCATTTTGACTGTTTTTATGCTGAATTAAATCTTAACACCTTTTTAGAACCTCTTTGCAGTCCTGCTTTTGTTTATGATGAATTCCTGACTCGTGCCTTTTGTTAACACCTAAAGCCTGGGTGGTAAATAAGGAAGTCTTGGAGAAGATGACAAATATGCACAACAGCATTTATGGTTGTATAAAATCCTTGTGACAGGTAAGTTATATATGCTTAAGTTATATGCTAGGGAATGAATTTTTACTAATTTTTACAGTTGATTTAACCAGAGGAAATAAAGAGGAAGTAGTAGCACAATTAGATAAGCATTTCACCTGTATTTAACATGATAACTACAGTGAGACCAGTTAAATTTCAAGCTGGAATTTTAGGCAATATGCTAGCAAGGGGAAGGGTGCCCATGGGGATATCATTCCTAAAGCAGGCTCACTTAGATAAAGCAACTGATGTCATCTTCATAGAGTGCCTTCTGGCAAGAACCAAAAAAAAACACAATAGATTTAATGTGGCTTGACTGTCCTCTAATCAGTAGGTTATTCTGCCACTAAGCAGTAGGCAGGGGGAAATAGTGTATTGAGATTCTTCAGCCTTCCTGGCAAGGCTTTAATTTTTTTAACACTATGCAGTTAGAGTAAATTGGGCTGGAAATGACTCTTTGAACCTATGAAAATGTAAATCTGAATAATTATGATGAAAGCATAGGCAACAATAAAATGTAGACAATCTTGCACTAAATTTTAAAAATGATCCAAAATACTTTACAGCACCGATAATTTAATGCATCACCATTGAAGATATTATTAACAACTACCCAAGATTTTCCTTTTCCCCAGCGTTGCATTTAAATATTTTTTTAGTAAAAGATATTACTGGTAGACTGATGATGATCATATGGAGAATACCATTGTTATTGGGTAAAAGTTGTTCACCATCATGGTTTAATGTGCAAGATGGGCTCTTTTTAAGTGCAAAATATCTTGTAGCTGTGCTTGTGTGAAGAAGATTGCTAGAGAATTTTATCTCTACAGTTATCTCTAGCAATAATTTAGATTCCAACTGCTAGCATCTAATATATACATTGTAAATGAACTTGAGGGAAGAAGACAGACGTGGGTCACTCATCCAAGGAGAGCAATCCAAAATCTTTAAGATCAGCATCAGAACAAATGAGCACAGATTTCTTTCATACAGTGTTACTTTTCTTTTAAATGGAAATGAAATTATTTCTGATTTATGCAGTTAATGTCTTGAGCAGGTTTGTGACCATTTGCTTACCTGGTTTACAAGAGGTGTATTTCTCCCCTGGGCCAAATGTTGTACTCCCTGTAAAACAAGGGTTATGGCACTAACACAGGCTGCTTCCTCGAGGCCAAATTCTACCCACAGTTTCTTGAATGCAAATCATTGGAATTACACATGGATAACTGAAAGCTGAGTTTACCCTTGAGTGCTCAGTTCAGTTTAAATTATTTTGCAGCTTCGCTGCTGATGGCTAAGAAATCATCCAACCCCAGTAATATACCTACCTTTTATTCAGTATTCTTTTCACATGTGTAATGTAAGGTTTGCTCATAAATATACATGTTTTAGTTTACAATTGCTGTTGAAATTTGCTGTTTTATACAGTGCAGGTATATCGAAAGCAGTATTTGCAAAGTCATAATTAACCATTCCTTTTGTTCAGAGAATGGAAAACGGGATAAATTTTCAGATAACAAGATACCATTTCCAAGTTGTTCTCCACAATTTTTCATACAAAAGTGACTGGTTTATAGAAGAACTATATTATTTAACATTCCTGATCATCATTATGCCAGTGCATTAAGTGTCTTGTACTTCAGATCCAATGTTGCCTTGCTCTGAGCACAAACAATTCAACTCCCTACTGTAAATCCTTTCTAATTAGGTTATTTTTGTCTTTTAATCTTTTATTCTGAGAGCTATTAATGATTTTGAATTGAGACATGTATAATTTGTAATAATTTAGCTTATCTGGCTTTAAAAGACCATTTGTTTTCCTTTTAATCTTTAACAACCCTGTTTGGATTAAAGACCGAGTGCAGTAAATGCAAAGATAAAGACAATTCTGGTTATACTATGTAATTCTTAACCCATTGTTGAGGCCTCCAGCTGCAAAATTGATGATGTCACCTATAAATGAATGCCAAAAGCAATCCTGAACCAAAATAAAAGCCCAGAGGTCTTGAATGATAAAGACCTATACTATATTCATTCATTCTCTAATTGATATGTTGCTGTACCAATTTCCAAATTGGGTTTTATTATCTTCCCTACTTGAACCACTATCTCCAGACTGGTTTTCTTTTATGAAATGTGTCAGATTACTGAGAATTTCTTCAATCTGAGCTTTTAGCAATTATTGTTTTCTGCACACCAAACTAAACAAATGGTTTTGTGTGTTCCTAATTTCGCTAACCATGCTGAAATCTGTTTTTGGTAAAAACTGTAGTGAATTCCTTCAGCCAAAATATGATCACAACATTATACAGTAATTGATAGGCATAGTAAAAGGGTTGCTCTGAAAGTATTGCCTCCTACTTTATTTTGTTGTCAGGTGTGTATGTTGGCATTATGGCAGTAGAGGTTGAACCTTCCTGCCAACATTCTATTACATTTTATGACCATGCAACAGATGGCAGCAGGAGCAGTTTGACAAATTGCCATCTGACATGAAAATGTGTATGAAGCAAAGGTGTGGTATTTAATTATTTCATGAAGTAAAAAATGGCACTCAATCACATTCATAGACACTTAACTGAGTGTTTCTGGAAACCAAACAGTGTATATGAGCACAGTGAGGTGGTGGGTAGTATGTTTCAGCAGTGACAACAGTGGCATGAAAGACAAGCCATGCTCCAGATGCCCATGCATGCCTGTCACACTATGAAATGAAGAGTGTTTCAGTCAGCTTATTTGCATAAATTGGTGGATTATGACCAGACCTGAATATCAGCATCAGTGAGTTGGAAACAAAACTCGTGCCAGGTGGATTGTACAGACGCTCACGGGGAACAGAAGGAACACCGTGTGTAATTGTTTCAGGACCTGTTGAAACAACACAAGGCTGGTGGGAACAGTTCCCCAGATCACATCTTTACTGGTGATGAGATGTGGTGTCACCACTATGAGCCAGAGTCAGGTGATACGTTTTAGCAGGGGTGACAGTGGCATTAGGTCATCTCCACTGCTGCAGATTTGTACTAGTGATGCATGCAGACTCCTGTTCATCACTGGCAGAAGCGAATAGCTGATGATGATGATGGTTATGTTGCAAAAAAGTGTTTTGTAGCTAAGAATTTCCTCTATCAGATAATGTTATTGTGATCTTTGAATCTGTTGTATTTTCTGTGCAAATAAATAGGAGGCATTACTTTGAGATCAACCTATGTAGGAGGGCCAAGAATTAATTTTCATCACACTATTAGATCTGGTTGTTAGGTGTTTCCTGCAAGGTGAAATATACGTACAACAGTCAAATTGTGTTTAAAGTCCTTTTACATTAGTCATACGTTTTAGAAAGCTGTGTAGAATTTTTCTATTTATTGTAAACATATAGATTTAAGCAGTATATGTACTTTGAAAATTTCTGGAAAGAAGCTGTCAGTGAAGAAAAGTTGTTCTTTATTGGAGTGCATTATTTTACTCAGTAACTCCTTTATAAACCCTGTGGAAGTACTACATTTTGCATTATTTCTTCCTATGCATCTATCAACTATTCACTGCCAGTATTTGCTATTTTTGCTGCCAGTTGGAAACAGCCATTAGCAAGATCCTGCAATGCATTATGTATTTCATTACCTCTGGTCCATATATGAGATGTTACCATGTTAAAAACTGGGTTTTTGTTAATTAACATTTTATGGCAAGATAGGCTCGTTTAAAAATGTTGGATAAAAGCCTGAATATGGATGATCCTTTAATATGATGTGCTGTAGAGGAATTTTCACAACAACTTCAAAATCAGCCAACAATTATAATGATCGTTGATTAAAGGTTTGCATAACTTTAAGTTGAGGTTTTTGTTAAAATTAAATACAACAAAGGAGGAGAAGTTTCAGATATTTTTTGATTTGTTTAGTCTTCCAGCCACTTCAGCTGTATACAGACAAACAAGCACAGGCCCATGAAACTTGGAGAGCTACCAAGGATGCCAATGCACATAAAAATGCCACTTAAACATATGTGCAGTCCCACTTGTGTTTAAGTCAAGCATGTATTTAGATCACATTGTTTGGAGAAGAATGAGCTGGTATTTGTTGTATTTTCTCTTCAATTCTTGGAAAGGATAATTTTACACACCAGTCCATTAGATTAGATGATACCAAAGCAAATTAAGAAAAGTGGTATTGAAAGTGATATAATGAATATGATATATAATATCTTACTCATGTCCATCTGAGGGATATTCTGTTGTTTCCTGGCCATTGTTATCATCCTTGGAAATACCAGGTGAGTTGAAATACCTTGATGAGCTTGTGCAGGTTTGGATACATGCATTGTGTGTAAAACTGGATTCAACTGTAAAGGGAGACAACTTTTTCTCAAAACAGTGGTATTTTTCCTTTGCTTACTACAAATCTGGTAAACCTAGACTTGGATTAAATTCCAGATGTTGATAATTTCACAGATGGCTTTGAGCTACAGTGGGTTTGAGCAGTGCAAAAAATGTGACTATGCCAGCTGCACTGTGATTGGAGGCCTGAGGGTGTGTGACAAGTATTGCAGGACAGTATGGGTCCTCCCTGGTGACTGGCTCTGTACTGAAGCCCTAGGCCAGGGTAGGGACAGTGACAAGTCAGACACAGCCCCGCTATTCAGTCTGGCTAGTGCCTGGTTGGGCCAAGCTCAGAGCAAGGGCCCTAATGAAATAACCCCAACAAAAATGCACCACAGGTTTATGGGGGGACCCAGATGAGGCATGTCACTGATCTTTCTCTCAGTTTAACTTTATTAAGAAAGCATTGTCCAAGATAGTGTCAGTATTCTATGTTGCAGCACACTCCAATTTGTTGTTTCCTGTCCAACAAAAAAAAAATCTTATGAGTGTTTGCTGATTCCTTCCCAAGTTAACATGCATAGTGTCATGATCCATTTCTGCACACAAGCTTTCATCAGCACAGGAAGCATTACAGACTGGAAAGCTGGAAACTATGCTAAGGTGTTTTTCTGTGCTGGGAAAGACTTGAAGAAAACATCCATAGGAGAATAAAGAGATCTGTACATTATTCTATTTGTAAGGGTAATCACAGAACAAAAATTATCCATCATTCTAAATCCATGTTTCTTAATCTCCAACTGTATAGAAAAACAATAAGCTATCATGTCAATTTTTTTTCAGTTTCCATGTCTCTTTGGAATGGAATGGTCAGAGAAATTGAAACAAAAGCGGAAGGAATTTTCTTATTGATGGACCAACCTGATAATTCTGACTCATTGGGGTGAGGAGATGTAACACATGCAGACATAATGCCAACTGTATATCCTAGCACCGGAGATCTGTCATAAACTTTGTGGAAGACAGGAAATGTTCTTCATGCTTGACAGTCTAGAGAAAATGAACTGTGCTTGTAACATCAATGTGTTTTTCAGCTTTCCAGCACTTCTGCGTGCTCCAGCAGGGCATGATGCTTCTACTGTCACCACTCAGGAAATACCTTTTTTTATCCCTCTCCATCCAGTCTTATTTGCCTACGTCAGAGTCTTTTTTTTTTTTTTTTTTTAAATATAGAAGTTCTCTTTAATTGTGACTCTTACCCTACTTGAAATCTGAGAAGTCTAATGCTTTCTTCAGTTCTCAGTCACTTATAAAAGAAATAGGCTAGTTTTGAAAATCTTTTCATGCATGATAAAACCCTCTGGTTTAATGATTATCTTTGGTCAGAGCTTAGTGTCTAAATTTGGTGAAAATAAGCAGAAAGACCCTTCTTTAAAATGGGAAGAAAGGTGGCTTAAAATTCAGACCTTAATATTCTAGAGTTCTTTTTTATTAACTTCACTTTAGAGGAAAAAAAATCTTATGACTTATGTCAGGATCTTTTGTTCACTTAATGAATTTTTCAAGGTATTAAAAATAATTTGTGCAATGTGATGACTATTAAGCTACTAGGTGAGGATGGGAGTAGAATGTAATTTCAATTAATATCCCATCTGAAATAAAAAGAACCATTCTCAAAGATAAAAAAAAAAAATAAAAATCTCCACTTACTCAGTAAAGAACCTCATCTTTGTTGGAAACTAAGCCATAAGACATGATGAGAGCAGCTTCAGAGGAAAGAGGGCGGGAAGTATGCTCAAGACTGATCTGTAACACTTAAAGAAAGGAACTTCAGTGGAGCTACCAGGCAGCCATGTTCCTCATACGCGTATGCATGCACATTCACATCTATCAATCCATCCATCCATCTATCTATCTATCTATCTATAGGTGTGTTCCTTACCTTGGTAATTTTTATGGATGTTATCATTTCAGACTGTGAGATTAATCCTCAGAGCACTGCCACATGGTGGCTCTAAGCAAGTTTACTTTGGAAGTGTTAAGTGTGTGAAGTAATCTTCAATATATGCAAATTGAAAGCTTCTGGGAGTACTGTGCATGCAATGAAAAGAAAATATAACCTTCTGCAGATGGAAAAAGCAAGCTTACTAGGAATTAATAACTGTCTCAGTCCTAAGGAAATAAGAGAAATTGATGCATCTAATTCTTAAATGTAATTAACAAAGAAGATCGGAGGGCAAGGACATAGCATGCAATTAAGTTCCTACACAGGTAAACACAGTACAAATTTAATAACGAACAAATCCTCTGGTTCCTAGCACACAGTTTTAGAACTCACATCTACATGAACTCTGTGGGGATCTTATTTCTTACTGAAGCATGTTTTTCACTTCTGTATGGAAAATTTAGGAAGACTCTAAAGATATGTTCTTCACATCTTTCTTTAGGTTTCCTCTGATCCTCCTACCACTGAAGCATTACTGCATTTCATTTTTCAGCAGGTTGCTTGAGATTTAGTGCTAATGCAGATAAGGCATAACTGTAACAAGGCTGCTGCTAACATGTGAAAGCTGTGCTTTGAAGTGATAGTGTAATGAATACCTTTGTTAGTTATTGCTAGATATATTCTTTACCTTCTGGATGTTGAGCTATTTTAGTAGGTGATATATATATATATCTATATATACAATATTTTTTTTTTCAATTTCTGGGACTCTTTCTTGAAGAGACAGTATTTATTACATGACTGTTCACAAATGAATCGAGCGAACAAATACTTCTAGTCTAGATTGAGCGCTGATCCTTCTCTGAACAAGAGGTTGGAATAGATGTCATTCCAAGGTCATTTCCAATCTGAATTAATCAATGAACCTAATATTCACATGCAGATCTCTGTTTTTTGCAGTTCTTTTAAGAAAACAAAACATTTCAGCTAAATATTGGATTTAATTTGCAGTGTTTTCAAGTTCTTAGAAGTGCTCTGGCTTCTGTTCATTCCCCTCTGCCACCACTTTACTTTCTATTGTCTCACTTTCTGTCAAGATCTTCCGAATGTGCCCTTGTTTTCTGCCTTATAGCAAATCTGTCTGACTAAGGTATACTTCTCTTTTGCTTTTGCTTTCCAAACTCTCCTCCATGGCTCTGAGCCTGGAGAATAATGTGTAAAATAATACAAAACAAAATGCAGAGAAGTAGAAAGTAGAAGTTCTACCTGACTAACACCAGTGGAAGGGAGATACTAGGCATCATCAATGAAGATTTATGTTAAGGGGCTCTACACTCTGAAACTTTGGAAATGTATCAAAAGGGCAATTTCATACAGAAGATCATCCACTGACTCCT
Source organism: Lagopus leucura (assembly GCF_019238085.1). Lineage (NCBI taxonomy): Eukaryota > Metazoa > Chordata > Aves > Galliformes > Phasianidae > Lagopus > Lagopus leucura. Next base: position 85,856,642 of record NW_024962262.1, read on the forward strand.
TGTGTCAGAGCCCCCAACACTAAACTGTGGATAACTGTGAATGACAAGCTAACACCTAAACTGAAAACTGTATAGTCACATTAAGGATGAGTGCAAACTTGATCTGCTTTGTCTTTTTTTGTCATCAGTGGAGAAGATTCTATGAACTTTACAGGATTTCTTTTTCCATGGGCAGGATTCATTGTGACTAGAATGAAAACTGCAGTGAAAGGCTCAGTGCCCTTGTCCAAACCATCTGTGAATATCCAAACTGGGCTAGCTTAAAAATGAGAAAAATTTTTAAAAAGATGAGAGGAAAAATATGATAACACTGAGTAATTAGAAAATTGGAGAAGTGAAACTATTTTTGCTAGAATATTGTGTCTATGTCTTGGTCTTTTGTTCTGCAATATTTGTATAATAATTTGTATAATAATGGCAAGCAATCATTTTGAAAATTGGTGAAATTCCTCCTGAGGAAGACATAAAAGCCTCTGCAGAAATCAATTTTGGTCCTGACTAAAACAGAAACCAGGACTCGAGAAGAAAGTAATTTTTGTCTCTTTTGGAAAAGGCAAGTCTGAAATTTAGGTAATAGGTCCTTTCCTGCAGGATGTGTGAGATGCAAAGCAAAAGAAGAATGTGTGTGAGAGTTACTGGCTTGCCTCCTATCCCTTCCTTCTTTTCAAAACATTGGATGTGAACTCATTTTCATGCACTCAGCTGCTAAAAAAACCATAGTTTTTGGCTTTTTTTTTTTTCTTTTTTTTTTAACTCTAACTAGACAGTCATACCTTTTACTGCATTGATGTGGGGACAAATAAACAGCCTACATATCAACCAGTGAAGGGGAACACAAGGGATGTCTGAACTAGGGTGAGCTGTGAGCTGTGTGAGTTGAGAAAAGGGCATGCTTGCCACATGCAGCAGAACCACTTCTGTCACAGCCCACTCTTGCAGCCTTACACTTGCCTGTGCTGCCTTGGCTTTTGTGGGAACCCTCATGTTCTGCACAGTCAATTAACAAACAGGGCTGATGCTGCAGGCTGCATCCAGGTGCGCCCTGGCTGTGACTCTTCCTGAAATGAAGGATTGGTGATGAGACTGCAAAGGCTGCAGAGGGTGCATAGCAACCTTAAGAATACAGCCCTAATTAGGCAACAGCTCTGTGAAATACTCCTTTCTTTCTCAGCTTTAAAACTCATTTAACCTTTTCATACATGTCAAAACATGTCAAGTATTATGAGCTTGATCTCTTGAGATCATGCTAATTCATGACTTGGTTAATCTTACAGCTCTCTTTATTGAATGATTGCAGTATATTTTATATTCGTTTTTTTCTCACTCACTTTCCCTGCTATAAGTTGAGGTTATGTTTGTTTTCAGGGATATGACTATATTTTGTCTGACAGTAAATATGTGGTTAGTTTGAAATATCTGTTATTCTGTGCTTCCCCCTTTCTGCTAGAGAAAAATAGGGAGGTAGAGGAGATGATCATCTGCAGTGTTTGTATTGGCAGGGGAAAGAGTGTAGATATTGAACGTGCTGCACACAGAAAGAACAAAATCCCAAATGAATCACAAGTAATTTATAAACAAAATCACTGGAAAACCATTATGATCTTGAAGAACACCAAGAAGGTAGTATAGACAGATTTGGTATTTTCAGATGGATATGAGAAAATGTTTTTTTAAACTTGTGGATTTAGTGGGGAGAAGGATTTTCTTTAATATTAATAATCTCTACATAGCTCCTTAGAACAAATGGTGATAGGGGAAATAATCTTACCTATACTTCACTAGCGTATATACTAAGACTGATATTTACAGTTCTTTAGGCTTATATTAATTTTACGGGAGAAACCTTGCCCTTTTTTTTTTTTCCCTTTGTGTTGGTATTTGCAATTTAATATGATCACTAGGAGCAAACTGAAGCTCCTGCATTTATCTTTTTTTCTTGCAAATCTCATAGCTAAAGAACGATAGTGATAACCTGACCATATTTTTTTAGTCTTTGCACACAAACGAAGCTCAATTTCAGCCTTTTTACTTCCAAAATTAACACTGATTTTCAGAAAAGCATCAGCTTCATCATGCTTCAGACATCAGTTCAATATATCTATGCAGAAATGCATCACAGCCCTCCTTATCTAAAGGCAGTGAGTCAATAAGTCTATTAATACTAACTGATCATTTTTCTTCTTATAGTGACTGTGGGGATTGCTTGCACTGAGTGGCTGAGTGTTATATCAGGGAAAAAAAAAAGAAAAAAAAGCAGCTGACTTCGGTAGGAATTTTGCCTGAACAAAGACTACAGCCTGCAGTCCAAGTGATATTCCTTTCAGAGCATATATGTTTCATTTTATAAAGTTCCTACATGTTGATAGCACATGCAAGAGCATTACAAACTTGAGATTCAAATTGATGTCATTGGAGACAAAGATGTTGTGGAGATGTTGAGCTGTTCTGTGCTTGTTAAGGTTCTGTTTTGTTGCTTACATGAATGACTTGGAAGGTGCTAGTGCTATCTCAAGGAGAGTAGCTAAGAGAGTTTTGTGCAGTGCAGAGGAGGAAGAATAACTGCTGCATTCATATAAACTTTTTCTTTACATGAGCGAATCCATCCACAACAGCCACCACTTCATGCTGACATAGGACAAAGGTCTTGCTAACTCTGCTCCCATCCAGTACAGTGAAGGCTTTGGGCATACTACACAACCACGGGTTGGCAAGGTCACAACACTATTAACCAAAGCTGTCTCTCAAATCTCAACTGACCTTAATACCAAAGCAGAGCTTGCCAGAGAGTCTTTACTGCCTCTGGGCATTGATCAGTTCATTTTCAAGTGATGAAAATGTAAGATTTTAGGATTCTAGTACAATTTGAAAATTATGTATTGGTCAGTATGTAGAAATTGCAGAAAACCACGTAGAATGATAGATTTAAAATAGAAAAGGGCTTCATATTTCAAGTATTAAACATGGGCCTTTAGTGTTTGCTTTTAAGTGTGTGAATGTATGTAATCTCTGTATATGTATAGGATTTTTTGGCATATCAAACTAGTTTATGCAAATCTTGGCAAAATATATTAAAAATGGCCATTTAAAAAATAAATATCTGGAGCTTGTATTTGCTTTACCATTACTCCACCTGCTGGTAATGCACTAAAGTGGCTGTGAAATCAGATTTTGGCCTAAAGAAAAAGGAAATAAAATTATTTCCAAAGTGCAAGCATTTAGTGTTAAACTAAATAGTAACTGTAGGGAATGAGGGTTCTAAGGAATAACTAATGGCCATTTTAGATGGATGGAGGTTGAACAGCATCTTTCTGTCCACAAGTACACTTTAGTGGTATGCCTACTCTTAAATATATCTAAAACTGAATTTAAGAGGAGTGAATACTTTAATGGATGAATTCGTATATTTAATTACAAAATCATATGGAAATATATTATTTGAATAAATGTTGAAATATCCTAGAACAGCAAAATATCAATTAAAATTAAGTCTTCACAAAGCTTCTGCGATATGTGTAAACAGGTATGACATTGTCTGAAAAATTGTGGTGTAGAAAACAAACATTGTCACAACTGAATTGTGTTCAGTTTCTTGGGGCTGACATTTACAAGAAATGATTCCTTATCACAGTGTAATTGCTGGAGGACCCTAGGCTCCAAGAATGGCTTCAGAGACTCCCATGGATTTTGTCAGTTCTGCATCTGACACAGCCCTCATTCAAGGGCAGTGGATGCTTGGTTGCTTGAGATATCTGAATGATGTTTAGGTAAATCAAACCCAACTGTATGGTCAATCTAGGCTCTGTTTCAAGGGAAAAAATAATCATAATAAAAAAATAAAAAAGGCTTGTTGCTTCTGGAGGATCTGTAGCCCTCAGGACAGCTTAGTGATTGCCTAGTTTCTCATTCCTTCAACCTTCACTAAATTTATGCATTTCATCATTTTACTGGTGCTACCACAGGATTTCATAACAGAGCCCATGACACTGTGAGTACTGTGAGAAGGCTCTTCATCAGATTGTTTCCTGTACAAGGTTATCTCCTGACTTATTTTGTTAATACTAAAAAAAAAGAGAATGAGTCCATTGTTGTTTAACAATCTTGACTGTATTTTACATATGTTGTACATACATTTACATCCAGATCCCAATTTACTTCTTTTTGGTTATGACCTTGTCTTTTCTTAATAAGTGATAAAAAAGAATATGCTTATTTTAGCAAATTTTACAACTGTGTAACTGTGAAAAACAGCATTTTTTTAATTCTATGGTGTTGGTCCTTGCAAGTACCCTCTGCATGTTTTTCCTCTGCTTTTGTAATTGAAAGAGTCATGAGGACACAGTCACCTTTTACTGTCATACCTGCTGACACCAATTAGAAAAGGATCCTTTTAGCAGTTGCTTAAAGGAGTATTCATTTTCCTTTTCTGCCTAGGATTGCATAGCCACAAGAGCAAGGCAAAACTCAATACCTCCACTGAAGAGATTTACATTCCATGATAGACTTCTACTATCATGTGGCTCCAGGTAGTCCATTAACTCTAGAGTCCTTGCTAAGCCTAAATGAGAGTGGATGGGAGGGATGTATTCATCATAAGCCTGTACATCTTTTCATCCCGATTAGCAGTAGAGAAATACAGTTATCTGAACTGAATGGTAGGCACACTGTGCCTACATGATAAATCGCCATGATTCTGGAACATACTGTGTTTGACAGCTATCAGCCAACTCTGGCATATTCTCTGTTTCTGCTCTAGGTACCAATCCCCATTTGACTGAGCCCCTTATAATACTCACGTAGCTGACTACTGACTACAGTGCTAGTGAAGGTGTATTCTCACCTTCTTCCCAATTGCTAATGCCTTTCCTTTTAGATAACATCACTGAAACCTTAAGACAGGAAGCAATACAGAAAGCAACCGAAGGATGTAGGAAGAGAAAGACAGGAGTTTGCAATAAATCATTTGGTTATCTTCTTCATCTTGTTGAAGTAGGACAGAGTAGTCAATAGGAAGACTGCAGGCTGAGATCCAAGGAGGGAGCAGTGTATTGTGAGATGTCATTATAGGAGGAAGTGTAGAGGGGCAATTAGGTGAGTTTGCCCCTGCTCTGTACTGTAGTGCTGAATACAGTGCTTATTCTCAGCAGTGCAGAGGTTAAGAGGCTCAGGTCTAAATGGTCATCCAAGGGCTATGCAATTAGCTTTCATGTGGAGCAAAGCCAAAGCCAGAGAGCTTGCACCTGTGGATTCCTGATGGAAAAAACACTCTTGACTGAGCATAGTCTAAAGTGAGGTGTTTTTTCTGCAGAGCACAGAAAGGCTGTGCACTGAATGCAAGAGGATCAACACAGCTGGTTGCTAGCATCTTGATTAGGGATGGATGAACTGGTTTGGATAAAACAACAACTGGTCTGACTGTGCAAAGAGCTCCAGCTGAGCCTGAATTTGGAAGGGGCAAAACAATATGAAGCTTATGTTGTTATTTTCACACTTACATGTTAACATTTTTCTGTACAGCTCGGTTGCAACAAAATAGCTGAAAGACTATGGAAGAATGGCACATTTCCTGGCTAGCATTCCTAGTCTCTTGATCTCTCTTCCTATCACCAAACGTGTTTCTAGACAAGAGTCACAGAACATTTACACATATGCCAATCTCTACGTGTAGCATTTGAGAGAAAACTGTCAGTATCATCGCTGTTTCTGAAAGGATTTTTGAAGTGCCTGTGAAGTTTTTGAAGAGGAAGTTAGCCTGGGAGCACCGAAAATTGCCATGTGTTCCAATGTTGGTATTTCTTCTTCATGTTCAGATGCTTGCATGAGCTTGGTAGTGTGGCCACTTTGTATATCACAGCCAAAGGGAGGAAGTACTTATTTCTTATTTCTGCTCAGTCATATAAATGACATATTGGCAACACTTAGTGTTGCAGCTTTATGGGAACATTTGGATTCTGATTGAAAGTGAGCATTCCCCCTGGCAGTGGAGCTGGAACATGCTTTTTTTTTTTTTTTTTTTTTTTTAAATTCACTTCTGTCTTTAACACAACAAAACGTAGCATTGTCAACAGGACTCTTAAAGTGCAGTTATAAATAAATTATTGTATGTTCAACATTCTTACTGTTTTACTCACATGGGCTTTTTCACAGTCTTCTTTAATTTCACAAAGAGAGAACATGGGAAATTACGTTGTGTCCATTCATTTAAACCATGGCTAATCTTTTGAGAGCTATGTTTTGCAATGAGAGCTATTTAATGTACATAATAGTTTTTTGTTTTGTTTTGTTTTGTTTTCTCTATAATTGCACAGAAGGGATTTTTTCCAGTAAATTAAAATTTCTTTGACACCAATTATTATGCAATATGAAGATGTAGTACTTTACCTTCATTTCATTTCATCTAAATTAATCTGATGATGATTAGATTTAAATAATAAAAATAATGAGGTATGTTTCCTTCAGTAAATTACAGCTTTGTCATTTGTACTTCCCTTTGTACTGAACTTGGTGACTTATTTGCTTTTAGTGGTTCTGAAATATTCTGACACTAATTATATTTTGAAATATAACCTTCCAACTATGTTGCTTCTGTTTTTCCCTCATTTCAGATAGGTTTAGAGGCATTTGCTTGTTATTTTATTGCTGAATATTGAAGCTGAGAGCCATATTACATATATCAGTGTGCTTTCTTTTCCATCTTTAGCTATGTTAATTAAATTTTGTATCCTCTACATTGTTCATGATTTGTAATGTCTATTGCCAAATCCAAGGCTCTGCAGTGTGAAATCTATTCAATATAAATATTTTATTTGACCATTTCCTTTCTTTTTGGCATACTAAATAGCCATTGTAATATAGAACCAAAAAAAAAAAAAAAAAAGAGGAAATCATTCTGGCATGTTCTATGCAAAAATAAGAGATTAAGCATGTATCTCTCCTTTAACTGAGGGAAAAAAGAAAAGAAAAAAAAAAGAAAAAAAAAAAAAAGCATACCTGGAACCTTCAGCACAGGAAAGATGTGGAGATGTTGGTGGGGGTCCAAAGGATGGCCACAAAGTTGATCAGAGGTCCGGTGTACCTATTCTATGAAGAAAGGTTAATGGAGCTGGGTTTGTTTAGCTTGGAGAAGAGAAGGTTCCAGGGGTACCTCACTGTGGCTTTCCAGTACTTTAAGGGAGCTTATAATCAGGAGGGGGACAAGCAATTACACGGTAACATTGTGTAGTGAGAGAACAAGGGGGACTGGCTTTAAACTAAAAGAAAGGAGATGTAGGTTAGATGTTAGGAAGAAGTTCTTTACTCAGAGGCATTGGCACAGGCTGCCCAGGGGATCTGTGGGTGCCCTATACATGGAGGTGCTCAAGGTCAGGTTGGATGGGCCCTGGGCAGCCAGAACTGATAGGGGGCAGCCCTGCCCGTGGCAGGAGATTGGAACTTGATGATCTTTAAGATCCATTCCAACTCAAGCTATTCTATGATCCTTATTCACTCTTTTTATACTAGTTACAATTTTGTAAATTTTTCTCATGTCATTTCATTTCCATGCCAGAGCTTATCAGTTTAGTTCCTCCTTGTACAAAAGCTGTCCTAGACTTTTGATTTCTTTGTCATTTTCTGTGTATGCTTTATGCTATTTTATCCTTTTTGAGAGTAAGGAATACACAACATTTAAGATATGGATGTATCGTGGATTTATATGACAGCCTAACAAAGTTCTCAATTTTTTTTTATTCTCCATTAATTTTGCAAGAGTTTTTAACACATGATTTGTCTTTTTCAACTACTACTGGGTAGTGAGCAGCTGTTTTCATGGAATTTTCAGTCATAATCGAAAAATCATACTCTGAAGCTGTAAAACCATCACTTTGAACATAGACTTGAGATTATATTTCTTCCATTTGACTAACTGCACTTTTACCTATATTGAACAGCACCTGACATTTTGTTTCTTAGCATCTTAGTTTCAAAAGATACCTCTAGAATTTTTCATGACTCTTGTCCTTTCTACTTTAATAAGTCAATATTGTCAGCAAACTTTGTCAGCTTCTCACTCACCCCCCTTTGTGAGGTTATATTTATGTCTATATAAAACAACAGGGGTCCCAGTGAAAATCCACTGATGATTTTCTTTCACTGCTTGAGATCTGGTCATATTATATCTATGTTCTTTTTTCCTGTCATTTATCCAATTATCTAGCCAGGATTTTTTCCCTTGCAGATGGCAGTCTACTTCTTCAAAAACTATTAAGGAAAGAATTTGTTGAAAACTTTTTGGAAGGCCAAATATTTTATACCAAACTGTTAGTCTGTATCTACATCAGTGTTGAAATCCAACACTGAGAATTCTAATATGCTTTCAAGGCTATGCTTCACTTTCAAACAGCCACACTGGCTTTTTCTAGTACATTATGTTTACTCTAGTTTTGACTAGCTCTTTAGAATCCATTTTCTGTCTTAAATTACTTGTTTGTTTGATTGCTTGATTTGTTTTTATCACGTTTTCATTTGTTTATTTTATTACCATATTTTTTATCTCCAAATACCAGGTTAGTCAGGAACTTATTCACCATTTGTCTTCTTCATCCTCAAGCTCTGTTGGAACTCCTGGGTGGACACCATCTGGTCCTAGTGTGCACCTACTCTTCATTTTGTCCATACGTGTCATTATATTTTCTGTAATTATTTCAATTTCAGCTGGATCCTCTGACAAGTCAGAGGATCTCTTCTGCCTCTCAGGCAGAAGAATTCCAGCACAAGAATCTCTCAAATGATATAGTGAATAATAGTGGACTATTTATAATAGTATTTAAAAAAAAAAAAAAAATGTCTTCTCTGCCATACTCTCACCTTCTCTGAGAGTAATTTTTATATCCTTATTATTAATTACTCACAAAGATTTTTGTCGCCTTCTTGTACCTCATATGGAATGACATATTGTTAGTTTTTGTTCCATGTTTATATCGTGTGGATCATCTGGAATATTTTTTTAAAGTATTTCCATTAGTAAGGCTCAGCCTCTTTGAAAAATATTTTATAATAACCCCAAGCCCACTGTTTAAGTATTTTATTTTCTCCTGCTTTTTCTGAGGTGTTTCTTAAGAGAGTTTATATGTTTTTCAATGAACTTTTTTCCTTTGTTATTAACTAGGAATAGTTGGGATGTCCAGTGGGTTATAATATAATTAAAATTACTTTGCCAATACTCTGTTGACAGATTCTGAAGACAAACTTAATTCTTTCATCAAACATATAGAATAGAATAGCTTTTAGCTGGTATTTGTTGGTTTTGTTGTTTGCTTTTAATGTGTAGCAGAGCTAGTGAAAGATACCTAGAAATCTCATCATCTTGTTTCCTATTAATTGGAATCTGTGTGTAAAAAAACTTTAAATGAAATGGAATATGGAAATTATCCAGCAAGTGAGGCCCACAGAATCACCCACGATTGCTATTAACATGAAGGATTCCAGGCAAGATCTGCCACAGGAACTAATGTATGGAAATCTGAATATTTTGCAGACTGTGTAAAAACTCAGTAGTTTGAAAGTGAACAGTTTTCTCTCTGTTGCTTACCCATCATGTTGCACATTGAAGAAAAGAAAAAAAAAAGCTACAAGAAAAACAAAGCAAACAAAACAAAACAAAAAGATAAAAACAGGATAAATATTGTCCAAGTTAAATTCCTTTCTTATCGTAACTGAATAATTATTAAGATATCTTACAACTCCACACAATACCTTTTTTTTCTAAGATATTCAGTGAGTATTGAGGCTATTGTATTGTTCAGGGTTTCCCATTGTTTCACATTTTGGGCAATGTTTAAAAATGGAATATTGCATTGTGTTTTTGTTTTAGAACTTGTTGAAGATTTCTCAGAAGAGCAAATGAAATTTTGTCTTGTGATTTTGATTACAGATGGGGAATGGAGAAGATGAGAAGAATTCAAGGAGTCCAGAGGTAAGGTGAGGTTGTGCAAGTACAAAGGCTCCCGTATTAGTGGACAGAGAAGAAAAACTAAACTGGGAGGAATGTGAAAGAACATTGGCCTTTCCCTTCTGAGGACAAAGAGCTGGCTTAAGGATCTTGGAAGCAACATTGTTAATGAGGAGAAGGAAGAGAGTAGACACGGCAACTGCACCTAACTCATATATCTATTGCTGACATGCTTCAGAACAACACATCAGCCAGGCTCAGTCATTCAATCTTTTGACTCAGAATCAAATTAGTGAATCTTACCTGATCTGAATGGCTAAGATGTTTTCTTCAATCCAGACACAAATGCCTCCACAATCACATCCTGAGATTTGCCTAGTTTGTTCATTTACTTTTCTTGTTCCCTTACAAAAAAAATTGAGGAAAGATACTTTGCAAGCTTGTGAATAGAGAATTTACTCGAAGGGATATGATTTCATAAACTTTTAATGAGTAAAGAGTGGTATCAATTACTCATTTTGGATACACTGATTAGTGTGCACACAGGTACGTCAAAATCCTGGCTTTGGGATATAGATGAGTACTCACAGGTTCATACTGTCAAACACAGAAGAAAATTTCATCTTGAAAAACAGACATATTTGTCTTATTTTTAACATTCTTTAAGTTATGCGTCCCATGCTAGAGACTGTCAATGAACATCATTCTCACTGTATGGACTAAATAAAGATTATCTATACAGTTCTCAGATATGGAATAGGTATGGAAGTGACATGATACTTGATTTTGGTTTGTGTTATGTTTTTGTGCTTGGTGGTTACCACAAGCATTATGAATTTTGTAAATGGATCTACAGAGGCTTTAGCTACCCTTAATTGTGTCAGTTAATTCTTACCAGGGCATCTCTTGTTCTGACAAGGAAAACTAAGTAGCATTAGAATATTACCTGGAAATGAGCATTAAGATATGTCTAGAAAATAGAGCTGTTTGTAGGCTAAGGTCACAAAGATCATGCGTTTTCTGCTTTCTAAAGTATTGGTGGCAAAGATTCTTGGATTTTTCCATTTGTAATGATACTATAAAGAACCCCAGAGTTGTCAGGAAGAAAAAATAGGGAGAAAACTGGGGTACCAGAGCAAAACAATTTACGGTCCTCTTTCATGCACACACTGGCACAAATAACAGAAGAGGATTAAAGTTAATCTGCTTAGAGAGAGGCAAAATTTAAATGAGGTAAAACAGAGGGAAGGAAAAGAAGCAGAGATAGAAGAGGAATCACTCTCAAGGCAGTTAGTCAGTGAAGTGTCCATTAGTTAACTGCTAACATGGTATAAGATTCAGTGTTTTATTGATTTTATTTTATTTTATAGGTAAAGGGAAGACTCATGTATGTGTGTAAGCTGCATTTCTGCAGGTTAACCTTAGGAATATATTTTTAAGATATAATTAATGGGAACATTTGTGAATGATTTAAAATCAGAAGAAATACAGATATTTCGCAGAGAGTAATTCTATCCCAGTCCTCTGCTATTCAAGAGATAAGAGCTGAAATGCAGCTTGGAGAGAGACCCAGGGGAGTAACGTACGTTGGAACTTTATATACAGGAGCAGGAATGAGTCCCTATTCAATGAAAAGTCCTCTTACAAGGTTATGTTAAAGAATAAGGTCATTTCACATTTATTCCAGTTAGCAGAGCACTCCAAAAGCTCCTGAAGAATATGAAGTACAAGAATTAATTAAAATACTTGGAAAAGGTGCTTCTGTCTAGAAGATGAATAGTGCAACTGGTGATGCTTTTACAGGGCCAGCAGCAGACAGACTGTCAATGTCTACTCAGAAAAATAGTTTTCTCTGCTTCCTAACTTTCTTTGCAACTTATCAAGGTAAATGCTAAAGTAGAATAGCACACAGCAGCATACACAGATACTTGCTTATAATGCTGTGTTTGTATATGTTCAGGACACGTACATATCCTGTGTGGGTTAAGTGCTGATTTGTAGTTTAAGCTAGCATTAGGCATCCATTGGATTTCATATGTAGATAATGAGGAATTCAGCAAATTGACAGCAAACAGGGATAGCGCTATAGTTCATCTAAGAAGGACTCTATTGTCTCTATTGCTTGATAAACAGCATTTCAATGATGTAGAAGGTGTGCTCAGCTGAAATATGGCCTCAGGTCTCTTGCTCCTTTGTCTAGCAGAATCCAGGTGGTTTGGGATGACCTGAAATTATGATAATCAAGTTCTGAGTCTTCACTAATTATGCTGGCTCAGTGCTCAAATGTGATCTCCTGCCCAAACTCTCAACAGGTTTTGGAGGAAGCTGCTCACCAACTACTCCAGGGGGAAAAAAAAAAAAAAAAAAAGCAACAAATTATATGTTCATACTGACCTAAATTTTTGAAGAGATGGCAGAGGAAGAGGGGGAAGAGAAAGTTCACATGTCACCTTAACCCACTCTGATGATTGGAATAGGATATTCATCACCAGTAATCTTTCCCGAAGCATGAGCTGATGAAAACCTGGTATATTTGTATTATATCTCACTTCTGATATATATATATATATATATATATATATATATGTACACATTCAGTGTTAAATTTGAGTTAGAAAAGATTCCCTTTCACAGGAAATGAAACATCTGCTTCTCTTTTCTCAATCTCACCTGCATATAGTCTTAAAAATTTAAATGTATTTTGTATATTGAGTGTATGACTATGGCTGCCCATTAAATACTAGAGCCTAATTTTAAGAAATCTAAGGCCAACCAAGCAAGATTCTCTTGCTTCCAGATATTATTTTTCTATGAACCATTGGACAAATCTAGATTGTACCCAAAATATTTCCATTTCTTTCTCAGCTGGATATTATACCTGAGATCATTGAGTAATAATCTAAGTTTCCTTTAACTAAGGTGTGGATAAAGATCGCTGCTGTGATTAGAATATGTTTGAGTACACTGTGTCCCTTATCAGTTGCAAAGAGAGAGGTAGAGGATTTGAGTGTTTAGAATTCAACCAAAGAGAAGATAATACATTTTTCCACATCTAGAAAATATGAGCGCTGCTCTGAAAGTAGTGCCTCCTGTTTTATTATGTTGGCTCACGTTGTTAGTTGTGGATGTTGGTGGGCAGCAGAGATTGAACTTTCCCACCAATTCTCTGTTATGTTTTGTGGCTGTGTGACAGATTACAGCAGAGTGGCAATCTGACACAATGGCATGTGACATCGAAGTATATATGAAGAAACAGTGTGTAATTGAATTCCTCCGTGTGGAAAAAATTGCACCCATTGACACTCATCAACGTTTGTGGAGACCAAACAGAGGATATGAGCAGAGTGAGGCAGTGGGTGGTGACTTTCAGCAGTGGTGACAGCAACAGTGGATCCCCTCTACTGGTGCAGATTATTATGAGTGTGGCATGCAGGCTTTTTTCCTTGCTGGCAAAAACACTCAGCTAACGGTAGTGACTATGTTCAAAAACAGTTCTTCATAGCTGAGAATTTTTTCTATCAAATAGTGTTGTTGTGCTGTCTGTAAGCCCCAATCTACACAGTCTGAAACAGTTATAATATTGTTCTAACACTGAGATCATACACTAGCCTAGGAGCTTCTCAAAGATTTAACATGTTGATCCTTATTTATTCCATTTTCCCTGTATCCAATATCTTTAACTCTGTTGCTAATTATTTATTATAGCAAAAGCACAAATGCTCCTGTGATCATTGCCAGCAGTTCAGCAGTTCTAACTAATTCACTAACTAATCAGCAGTTCTCTTGTAATAAACCATAGTGCACGTTTAATACAAGAAAGCTATTGGTAAAGAAAAAGCTTCAAACAATGTTCTATTGTTATGGATAATAGTGAAGAGTAAAAAATTATCTTTGCAATTATTAAAAGTCCAAATACTTTTCTGAATAAAAAAACAAGGAAATATTTTATTTTTCCCTAAAATACTCTTAAGTGTAACCTATAAATCCCACACATTTTTGCCTCTGTTAGATTCCTCAATCATGTGTGAACTCTATAGAAAATGATTGAGGAATGTGTAGAAATTTTTGATTTTTCAAAAAGCTATTTAACTTTTCCAAGAAGTTAATTTTTTATTTGTTGTTTTGGATACGTCCAAATCCCCCCAAAATTATGTAAAATTGTTCCAAATCCTTTAGGATATTTCAAGTGTTAGGAAATAAACTACAAAGACATAATTATTCTTTTTTTAAAAAAGAAGAACTTTGAAAACTTGCACCCCCTAAAATTCAGGAGACTTTAGTGGACAGGTTCTGACAGCAAATTATTTATGCTGCTTCAAGAGAACTCAGTTCTTCTGAGTCTAAGCTAGAAATCAAGACAGCATCTGCTCCAACTACTGGCACATCCCTCAACTTTAACATTTCACCAATTTGTGAAACAAGTGTTCTCATGGAATGAGTTATTGGAAGCCTTCAGTAGCTTAAACCTGTACTGCATGCTTTTGGCAGGATCTTCACCAAGATCCCTTTCCTTAATTGTTTTCATAAAAGTTGAAATAACTCAATCTTTCTAAAAGTCAATGAATATGAAAGACAGTCATACATTCCACACATCTTCCTTTTGATAGGTTTAGAACTTTTACATCTTCTGCAGGGTATGCTCTGAAAACTAGGTATATCAATTTCAACAACTGTCCTACCCGCACTGAGATCACTCATTTCTTTGTACCTCCAAAGACTTAAATAGGTCTTTTAACAGTGATATGTTCATGCTCTATGACCTCATCTTCATATGACTCATGTGAAGGTTTTCAAGGTTGAGCATTCCAGTGTCAAACACATATCCAGCAATCCAGTTCTATAGGTATTACTCTGAATTTTTGTTTGTCTTAAAATATACACCTATGGGCCAATATTATTTATCCAGAAGCTTAATTTCATTCTTTAACAATCTCCTAATTTTCCTTGCTGTCCACTAACATTTCTGCCTGCAGATATGAATATTTTTATGCCATTGTACAAATCATGGATAGAAGTTTTTACAGTTGTAAAAGGGTGTCCCCAGAGGTATGTTTTATGCTGTAGGAACCTTGTATCGCACTATACCATGTCAATTCTTCAGAGTTGAAAGTAGTGTAACAGATAACTTTAAGACATAGGTGTGAGAAATGAGTTCTCCCCTTGAAGGAGTCTCTGTGCTTATTATTAATTAAAATATTTTCCTACATTTGTGCTTTACAAGTACATGGCTACTGAGATGCCCCTTCTGCACAGTGCATTGATTGTGATCACGAGTCATTCTTCTTATCTCAGTGAAAACAGAGGCTTGCATGCTTTTACTTGAGATCTTCATAGTTTATCCAAAATAGAGATTACTTTGATGAATTTTCAACTATTATTTTACATAGTATTATGTATTATATAGTATTATATATTTCAAAATCTTTGTCTTGCTATATTTTCAATTATTGTTTTGCATGCATTCCTCTTCTGTTCCTTAGACATTTAATCAAAATAGAATTCCTGTAACATCACAGCTGTATTCAAAAGAATATGTATTTCAGTCAAGTGTGGTGAACATTCACTTCTCAAAGCAGGCCAACATTTATATGATGGTCCTCCAGTGAAATTTTTTTCCTGTTATAATCTTTTTTTTTAATATAAATGCTAGTAGTTGTTTTATCTTGTACAGATTTCTAACACTGTAGTTACTCTGTATATAGTTTCCTTTTTGCCTTCTGGCTCAGAAACACCAATAGCCACTTGTAGTCAGTAGAAAGATTCCCATAGTGTGAGTACATGGAGTGTGAGTACTTTGTTGTATAGCAAAGAATGGGAAATGAAAATTAGACTTTTCTGAAGTTTTAAAAGATGCAATGTTTGTATGAAACGGCTTTACACATTTGGTCTGACAGTGCAAAGTTTTCTTCTTTTTTGTTGCAAATGACACTTCTAGAGATGATGTAGAAAGGCCTTTTAAATCAACTTTTTTTTTCTTTTTGGAAAGGCATCATAAAAACAAAAACAAAACAAGCAAACAAACAAAAAACGAACAAGAAACAACTGCAAATCTCTGCACCAGGCTTAGAGCACATGAGATAAAGAAAAAATTGTTTATTTTGCTGAATTAATGTGTGGCAGAAATGACTCTCAGCATGAGCCATCCCCTTCTTGTATATCATCACAGCTGCAGTGTGTGCTTTACCCACATAATCTCTCTGGGTCTTGGGCATCATTGTGGTTCAGCTGGCACTCAGCCATGCTCATACAGTGAGTGAAGGTAGATAAATCACACTGTTCAATCAAAACAATGAATTATAATGGTCTGGAATTGGCAGTGACGTGATTTCTGTCTGCTATCACAAATGTCAAGGTAAATATATTTACACAATACTGAGTAGAAGTCATCATTTAGGTAAAGTGAAACTTAAGAGTGACCTGGGGGAAGAGTTAAAGCTTCTTGCATACTCGTACAGTTTATGGAAGGTACTGGGGCAGCGCTAACATGAAGGATATTTCAAATCAGGCTTGGATTCATTATACAAGTCATACAGTGGCAGATAACATCAACCATGTCTTTTAGGTATGCAAAATAATGTTTATGATCTAAGTAGTTATTCTTCTCATTGTCATTGCACATGCAAAGCTTTCTGAATTTTCCCAGTAAAAATATTTAATAAACTCTATTGGATTCTGCTAAATTGAAATTTTCTACATTTAAATTAAAGACAACATCGGCATATTGAAGCTGTTGCTATGGAGTAACTGGAATTGAAGAGGAATTCTTGGCTACCTTATGCGATGAGAAGAAATATAGATTCTGCTCCCATCTCAAACTCAATCTCTATTAATAACTCAGACACAGACAGTGGTATCTGAAATGGACAATGAAGCTGAAAAGCAGACTTAGACATTTTTAGGCCAAGTGAGGAGACAGAAATCTTTCTCTGGTCTTTTCTCATGCTTTTAGTCCACTTAGGCTTTTTAACCAAAACAGCCACAGTATTCTGTTCAACTTCACATTAAAATAACCCTGAAGCAAGGAAATGATGTTCCTTTGTTAAAGGCAGTTCCTGCTGGGGAACAGTCTGGCTTGCTTCCTTGGGTAGCTTCTATAGACATGTATTAATGGAAGCATTCCCTCAAGTATGAATAGGATGGAAAAAAGAGTGGCAGGGAAGACATCAGTGTTAACCTTCCCACCCTCCTCAACCCCTCACTCTCTGTGTGCTCACTCACCCCAAGAGAAAGAAGATGTCTGCATTTTACTTGGAGGGAAAGAGGGCTCCCTTTTTACCAGTGAAGCCAAAGCCCAATTTTTGTTGACTTTTCATTTTCTCCCTCTCTCCTGTTATTTTTACCATTTTCTCTTTACTACACTATAGACATTATTGAGAACCTTTTTGTATGTTCTGGGTTAAGGACTGGGGAAGCATATTCCTGTTTGCACAAACTTCCCTCATGACCCAGAGCCTCTTTTTGTCTATCCTGTGAAGTGAGGGCTGCTATTGGAAGCAGCTATAACTGAGTGGTAATTCAACCTGAAGTGCTGATAGGCTGTTGGTGGGCTGCTGCTGTGTGCAGAAGTAGCACCTCACTCTATGGTTTCTCCACCAGGTATGGGGACCTCCCACTTCGGAGGGAGTTTGCATGAGTCTGGGGTTTCAGTTATCATGGAAAGATATCTGACAGGAGGTGTAAAAAGGAAGGTGGGTAGGAGATCACAGGGTACAAGTGCCATCTCTTGAACATTTTGCAGATCTGCCAGTGGTTATGATTCTGCAGTGATAGTAAGTGAAGAAAACTAGGAAACATCTTTTCTAGAACTTGGAATAGATAGAGAAGAATTTCAATCCCTCTCAGCCTGAACAAAATCAATTCTCTATTTCCCATCTTCTAGGAGATTATTATGAGCTGCTTTGGAAGTAAACTATGCTACACTCTTCATGGTGAATCTCTTTTAATTTTCAGAATTTTCCGAAAAGATTTTAAGATTTGTTGGGCCACAGAGAAAATGAGAATGGCTAAGAAAGAGAAAAGGAGTATGACTAAACAGCCTATTGGTTAAGCATTCCCATGAAAGAAGTGACATATTGTTTTTTGTCTTTGCTTCTTAGGATATTGTTATGTTTCGCAACAATGTAAAATAGATTAAAAAACAAATCTTAGAGGTGAATCATTTTTTTTTTTCTAGTCAATATAACTGACTTTAAAAGTATAAATCTAGGAAAGTACAGGGTTAATTTTTGATGTGGCAGTAACTGCTGAGATTTCTTTTCATGTTAATATTTTAGGCTTGCCTTTTAGTCACCAGCATTTAAAGTGATATGGCTCTACAGCAAAAGTATGAGACTGTTGTGAAAAATGTTTCCTAAGGAATTTCCTAAGACTTGGCACAGTGCTCTGTTAGTTTTATCGTATTTCTTCCTGTAATGTTTTTTTTTTTTTTTTTTTTTTCTTCCAAAAGGCCTCCTTTTAATTTGTTTATCTGGCCTAGAATATTTTCTCTCAGAAATATTTACTTGTGCTTGGCTGTGTGCAATCCTTACTTGAAAGATTTTTTATAACATGCGTGCCTTTCTCCATTGAGTATGTAGGAAGCTGGGAAAGATTATATCACATCATCTAATTTCAGATATCTACAATACATAGATCTCTGCTAGTCTTCTGGATCCCACTTATCATCCAAAGAGAGAATTGTCACTATAAGAAATTATTTGATTCATTCTCAGCTACAGAAACTGAATCAGAGGAGCCTCTGCCTTGAAATAAATGCTTCTTTATGCTGAAATATCTCAACTCGAATATCTCAACTTCATCTAGAGCTGTACTGAGGTGTTGCCAAGTAGCTGTGTTTATACATAAGTATATGGGGCTTAACTGCATGCCTGCTGTTGCACTAACTAGTTTCAAGAATCTTCTATAATGTGTAACACAGTGAAACCACTTACTTGGCTTGGGAAGCAATTAATTAGGTGTTACTGTATGCCTAAAATACTACAGCACATGCTGTTACCTATCATGCACATTGATTACTGATTTTAAAGTCTAAGGTAGTATAAATACACTGGTAGAATGATATCACAAAACCAAGCTAAAGTTGACTCTCTTTGGCTGTCTGAAATAGTAACTGATCATCCCACTCCTCTATTTATTTAGTTCTTAAAAATATATAGCATGTCTCCTTTTAATACTTGGTGGTCCCCACACATCTTCATTACAAGACACTGAAATAAGATTGGTGTTTTGAATACTGTTTGAAAGGAGTATGATTTGAACATAAAGCTAGAAACTTTGTGAATCATGTCTAGTATCTTTTCTTCTGTTTTTCCATTTGATTGACAAATATGTGGCCAGCTAGCAAGGCTGCCAATCAGGGAAAAGAGGAGAGGATATAGTTACTGACTTACTGAGAACCACAGTCTTGAGCAGAAGAACATGCCAAAATTTGCTAGGAAAGGCACTGTTGGCCCAGGTAGAGAAACTCATCAGAAACTAGGAGCCAGGAACGGCTGCCTCTTGTAGAATAAAATGCTGTTAATCAGCAGTTCTCTGGGCAGCCTACTTTACTGTGCTCAGGAGGTCTCTAACTCTTATCTGACTGTGATTTGTGCCAGACAATTCTCTCTGAGCTTCTCATGCATTTTTCTCCTCCTTAAAATGTGATAGTGGAGGTCTCCAAGATTTGAAGCCGTGGGAATTCTATGTCCTGATCTGAATTTTAGTGTCCTGCTATGCTCTTGGGGCAACCTGATTGCAGATGGTTTGTTCTATTCCATGTCTAGCCCTTAGGGTGAAGACATATGGGGTATGTACATTCAAGATATTTTGAGGTTCTCTGGGCAGATCAACAGGTCAGCATTACATGTCCTGAGCTATCTTTAAGAAGCCAACATTTGACATGATACTGTGCAGATATTAGCTGGGCTCCCAGACATACCAACCATCATAGGCATGTTGACTAATAAAACTTTCTTCTTCATAGGATTAGTTTTTGTGTTAATTCTGCTGTGCAGCTAGATTTGCACTTTTTCCAGTGGCAGACCTTACTCTTCTTATTGCAAATATAGCTATGAGAGCACCATGCTCCACTGCATGGTGCATATGACCTTTTCAGGGTTAGTTTTCCTTTCAAGGCAAAAGGAAACTAGACAGAATTACTACCTTGAGCATTTGATTATTGCTTTCAAAGCTCCAGAAAACACAAGAGACTATGCAACCAGTCTTTGTGTTTGTGTGCGTGCGTGTGTGTGTGTGTTCCAGGTTGATATATCATTGCCAAAATGCTGATTGTGAGGATAATTTTATGAAGAAAAAAAAAAAAAAACAACAAACAAAGCAGAGAGGAAATAAGATACATACCAAAGCATAAGTTTCATCTTATATTGTTTAGGAAGAATAGAGTAGACCAAGCATCTGAATTCAAACAAGGAAGGAGAAAAAAGGAATCTCACTGAGTGGTAAACTTAAATGTGCATCAAGAGGAGAGATGAAAAAAAATATGGATTAAAATCTCCCTAGAGACAGGTGCTGTAAATCATAGAGTCCTTTTGATAACATCAGTTCAATAACTACAACAACACAAAAGATTATTTTTTAATAACTTGGTCTCCAACTAGGCCAGTGACTTGTAAAATCAAGAGAATGAGTGACAGGCACAAATATCTTTCAGAAGAGACAGAGGCCCTTTTTAATAATGCAAGTTTAACTAAATTATAAATCATTTCATGGTCTTTGCCCACAGCAATTCCATGTCACAGGCCTCACTGATAGTAGCCTGTAACTCAGCACCTATGATTCCAAAACAGCTGCTCAGATACAATCCTTCCCGTTTTGTGTGTGCAATTTCCCCATCATTTTTCCTTCTGTCAGTTTAATTGCTTGGAGACCAGATTCCAGATCAAACACCCCCCATGAACAAATATAGAATAGTGATGCTACTGCTGCAAGAATGGAAGTATAGGAACTTCTCATAGGAATTATTCTTCTTTTTGAGGATCACTTTAAAAGTTTGCCTTTGGTCTTTATATATGTTTTTTAGGGGATGTATATGCTGGTGAAGAGAACATTAACCTGGTGTATTGTTCAAGTAAGCACAGTCACAACTTCTGTACTTGATAAAGAACATGGATTCTTCCATCTAAATAGCATCCCATTGACAAAAGACACTGGGACTCTTTGTGCCTTTCATGCACTGGGGACTGGACGAAAGAGGTTTCCTTTCAGCTTTCTTGTTTTTCTCTACTGCTCTTCTGTACTTGTTCACTGGTTATACCAGTAATAGCAATGCAGCAGCCTACTATGCCCCTAGTTGTTCTATAAAGCCAGATTCAGTGGAGCTAGCTTTCTCAATTCATACTTAAATACTGTCAGAGATGTTCAATACTGAGAAGAAATATGTTCCAAGTGTCTTGGTCCAATTTATAGGAGGGAAAGGAGGTTCTTTTGATATCTGTCTACCCGGCATGAGGTTAAGAAACAGCAGTTCAAATGTTGGTACGACCAGTTTATTAAAGATCTTAATTAGGGAAAGGGGTAGGGGAAGACGGACGCCATTACAAATTAGGGTAATGGGGAAGGGAAGGATGGCGATAGAAAAGATGGAAAAGAAGAAGTAACGAGTCTTTATAGGAAGCAAGAGGGAGATAGTCACCACCATGGATCCAGCATGGTTCGTATTTCAGTCACTGATCTTCAGTAGTGGTGGGTCATTGGGCACTGTAGTTCTGTTGATGATGACGATGGCAGCAACCGCAACGGCAACCATGGCAATGATGGCCCCTTTTCAATGCTTTCAAAGAGGTCAAGTCAGCTCTCTTTGGAGTGACAGCTCAGATCCAAAGTGGTTGAGTCAGCTCTCCTTGGAGTGGCAGCTTCTGGCTCTGGGATCTCAACAGGAAACAAATATTCAAAAATCTTGAGAATACTTCGAAAGAATGAATTTTTGATGTTGTTTTTACATTTACTTTGTCTGTGTCATGTGTTTGCATGATGGTCATTTTTCTTTCTTGTCCTCAAAAATATGTAGTCTGTAAATTTGTTTTAAAGGAAAATCAAATGAACTGGTATATTCATACATTTTGATTATCTCAGCACAGCCTGAACCAATGGTTGAGAACCAGATGAGAAGGGGTGGCTAATCTAGTGAGCTCAGGTGAAGCAATGCACCCGAGTGACTGAAAGGGGTGGAGCCAGGATCCAACCCTCCTCACTCTCATTTAAGGGTTGGAAGCATCTCTGGTTAGAGACTGTACTTCTTTGTTGTTGTTGTTGTTGAAGGAGTGAGCCAACCCACAGCCAGTCTCTTTTTTCCTCTGTATGTGTTTGATCTTATGACTTATGTATTTACATAGTCAGCTCCCATTTAATAGGTTCCATAGATATAAAGGACTTTCATCTGTACTTGCTGTACTATATAGAAGTATTTTTCTGCCAAACTTTGTTCCTATTTTTGATGGGTCCCCTTTCCCCCGAGATTAAATTCTGTTTTCTGTTCTTAGTGGAGTACTGCAATGGGATGAAAGTTCCTTGACTGGGCTAGTTTATTCAACAAAATTTAAACCCTGTTTGAGTGCATCTGTGTGAGAATATGAATATTACATTATACAGCTTTTTACAAGTTCTTAAAGGAATTTAAAAACTAGATGTATTTTAAAGATGTCAAAAGGATGGTTTGTTCGGGAGGCATCTACAGCACTATTTTTTAAAATATGGTCCTGGGAAAAAGCAAAAAAAAAAAACAAACAGGCAGCCTGGAAATTTAATACTGTTGCCTGGCTTATATAGGAAGAAGATACAGTGGGGTGCTATATTCCCATAGCAAGCACATGTTTCTGAAATGTTTCTAATGTGTAACAGTTTGCTAGAGGTATGATGTACCTTGTGGAGGCAAGAGTGTACTGTCATTTTTGCAGTTTGTCCGAAGAATTTTTGCTAACCATGCAATTTTTTTCTCAATAGAGCACAGCTACCCCTTGTGCTCTGATAGAGCAGGATATGCTGATATAAATCACACTGTGGTTCCTGAGCTCCGATGAATCTCATAAAATGAGAGGATAGCCTGCTCTAATTAAATTGTGAAGCAATCCCTACAGAAAAACATACTTCCCTTAAGGTATAATGTGTTTTTAATAAAAAGGATAGATCCCAACGTAGTGTATTCCATCCCAACTCCCAGACGGTGTTTAGGTATGCAGGGTGTTAAATCATACCCTTGCAATAATAAAATTTGAATTCTGAGATGCTGTATTTCTTTTTGATGAGGAACGGATTGTACCATATTACTGGCATGCTGAAGAAATGTTGCTTAAAGATCAAGCTCCAACATCAGTAAGAACTTTCTGAAGTTCAAATTGTGTACTTTCAACTCTGAGAAGAGGATTTCTTTGTGATCAGTCAGTTTTATTAGGTAGTGGATTTAAAAAGTAAAAGCAAAAAAAGTCCACCAAGGTAGCAATTGGAAGTATGTTAGTATTTTCCATTTTGATTGTTTTACTTAATCGTTTTCAATTTTAATATACAGTATACAGAATTACTAAAGATGACTGATCTAATACATGTCAGCTAATTAAGAATGATGAAAATTCTCCATTTAAAAAGCTCAGACATTATCTATTAGTAACAGAGGCCTTGGTTTATGAAAAATAAGTCATCCAGAGAAATTTCAGTAGAGGCTGTCTAAGTGAACTGTTCGTCTTCTTCAGGGGAGCTTTGGTTTCAGTAATGAACACTGCTGTACCACTGAAAATGTGTGTGTATGTGTGTGTAACAGTCTGCTACCACACACTTGAGAAAGATTTACATGAAAGCATACATTGTCTTTGGTTTTTGCTCCCTGGAAACAACAAGTGGAATTATACATTCAAGTATGGCTTTCTTTTCTTGCACAAAGGACAAAATTGCAGATGGGAAAAAAAATTTTTGTTTTCATATTTTGTTAGACAAAAGTTTGCTTGTTTTTATTCTTTCTAAGAAGAGTAAGTATAGGGTCAATTCATTCTTATCTAACATTTATGAAATATAAACTGTACAAGGATACTTCAATTTAGAGTTAAATGAAGATATATTTAAGAGGGAGTACTTTCATGTTGGCTAGCCACTTTCTCCACCTCTCTCATGGATGCTAGCCTGAGCATTTCCTGATGGAATAAGAACACAGGAAGTTAGAAAGAAGGAACACTGTATTTCTTTCACCATACTGTGTGATCCACCAACCTCCTTTAACAAGTTACCTGTGCAATTCCTCTTCTCTACTGTGAATATCTTCAAAGCATTTTTGTAGAATGGGACATCCTTGTTATCTGCATTTTATTGATGAGAGATGAGAACTGGGCTACATCTGTGTGCATATCCACAGGTGTCTGCTAGGGCCACTGCTTTATGGAGAAGAGTTGTGGTTAAAGGACTGGAAGGGTAGATTTATCCTGATGAGGCTGAATTTCCACCTCTCCTTGGAAAGCTGAAAAAATAATGCTATTGGATACCTGTGCTGAGATAAGAGGGTGGAGTTTTTTCCCACTGGGGGAGGATACACAGGGCGCAGCACAGAGAAGAAGATTTAAGATGCTAAGAAAAGATGATAAGAATGTAACCTGATGTTATGACCTAATGAAGACTAATATTCTTCAGAAGTGTTCAAGGATGTGGTCAGTACTCCAGGAGCTGCACAGGAGTTCTTCAGCTTGAGCATCTTGTAGCAAAGTGTGTAAGCTGATGTGGATGCAGTGCTAAGAAGATAAAATGGCTCTACATGACTAAAAATAGAGTGAATCAAATTGGAATCAGAAGTGCATTGTGGAGGACTGCCTTCCACTTGATTCCCTGGTCAGCCTTTCTCAAGGCAAGGATTGAAGAAGTGGGTGCTTTTACTTTATCTTTGTTATTGGTTTGTTTATGTAGCTTTAAAAAAGGAATCACAGAATGCAACATCATTCAGTGAAGATAAAAAATGCCTCAAACAGTAAAAGGTAAAACAGAATTAAATGCTTAACAAAATCAAGAGAAATTCAGGAAAACTACTCCTGAATAGTGATTTGTGAATACTGATCCCTGCTTTGCCCTGTTACTGTTTGGTTTTCCAGCTGATTGGGAGGATGGTGCCCAAGGATTCTAGGACTGTGGTTGCCACTATGTGGCAGCAGTGTTCACGCTCCAAGATCTTAGGTACATAGTCCTATCAAATCTCACAATCTAAAGCAGTGGGCTTTGGGGATAAATAGATATGATGGCTACTCTGAAAGTAATGCCTGCCCTATTATCATGCTGGCCCACAGTGTCAGAGGCAGTTATTGGTGGTTTGATAGTGAAGTTTGAACCAATATTCAGTTACATGTTGTTATGTGACAGAGGGCAGCAGGGGGCAGTCTGACAGAACGGAGTCTGACATGGGAGTATGTATGGAGCAGAAGTGTAGAACTGAATTCACCAAAAAATGGAAGTGGAAAAAATTGCATCCTCAGACATTCACTGACACTTACTGAACTTTTGTGGGGACCAAATAGTGAACACAGTGAGGCAGTGGGTGATGCGTTTCAGCAGTGGTGTCTGCTCCACAGGTACGGATTTCTACAAATGTAGCATGCAGGCTTCTGTTCATAGCTGGAAAAAATAAGTAGCTCATGGTAATGACTGTGTTGAAAAACAATGTTTTGTAGCTGAGAATCTTCTAGATCAAATAGTGTTATTGTGTTCTATGTATCTGTTATAGTTTCCGTGGAAATAACTAGGAGGTGTTACTTTTTTTATTTACGTAGATAAGAGAACAGCCAAGAAAACCAGAGTTTTGTTAATGAGTTGACAACTATCATTGTTTTGGAGGACTATTTATGAGTCAATATCTTAGTCGTGCCCAAAACCACAGACTGTCTGCTACCGAGATGCTGTATTTCAATAAAGGAATGTAAGGTCAGTCTCACCCTGCTTTTCAAAACAATTTTAGGCTAACCATAGTATCCTACATCTTTGATTAGTTGCTTTCAGTCCCCTCAGTTTATTACAGATTGCATTTTCTTTAATTGTGTGGGGACCAGAGTTGCAGACATGCTAGTATGAGTTCACAAACCTCAAGGATTAAATTCCCATTGATATCAAGTCTCTGAACTTGCAGCATTCTTTATTCTTTTTCTGTACTCTTGTGCAGTGATCCTCTGTATTTCTAAAGAGCTTTGGAAATTCATTGCATCCATATCTGCATTTTAATGATGGGAGAAATGATCCTTGACTGCAGTTTGTTAAATACTTTGGCACTCTTTTGAATTAAAGATACTATAGAAATGTAAGATCTTCACATGGTTTAGTTTCCCAAACATCTTCAGCGTGTATATGAATACTGACATAAAACTATAACATAAAATTGCTGTGGTTGCAACTTCAGAAATTTCCCCTGTTCCAGTTTGTTTAACCAAAGCTTGTTAAATATTAAATATTTAGCAAATTTCCTTCTTCAGATCAGCATACTCATTAATAACAAAATATAAACTATCATACATTCAGCATGCAAATCAGACACTTTATTCTAACTGGGTCCTCTTTCTCCTTCTTAAAGTTATGATAAATAGCACCTTCTACAATGAGTCAGAGCTTTCTGTCAAAATTGCTCCCTGAGAAATGAGCAAGGCAGAGAGTCAACAGTCTGTCTCTGACCTTGGCCTGTTATAACACAACTTTGAGGTTTTGGCCTTTGCTTTCCTTTTAATATGCGCTGGCAATAAATTATATTTTATGTTGTCTTCACTTGGAGATGGTGATACAATTTTTGGTAGTGTGTTTTGGCAGCTTGATTTTTAGCACATGCTTACTGCCACAGTAAAGCTTCTACATTATAGGAACAATGGAAGTTGAAGACCAGTCTGCCTGTTCAAGCTGTCGTTTCGTGAAAGAAAGGGGGGCCTGAGTATGTTGATGCCTGGGAAAAGAGTAACAGTTTCATGACATTACCAGACTTCTTTCCACATATAGGAGATGAGTTTATGTCATATCTTAGTTCAGTAACATAATTGAGGATAGGTATCTTCATGGATAGAAGATACCAACCTTCTGTGGAACTTGAATGGGTCACAGTGAATTATAAGCAAAAGTCTGCAGAGAAGATTATGTGAAGAATATGTCATAGGTTTTGAGAAGAATTCCAAAAGGGATTCTGAAGCATAAGGAAAGACTACAAGAACTATTGAACTCTTTGGAGGACTGGAGGCTGATGAAAACAGCAATATATGCTGGGTAGGTTTGACTGTGAAATAAGCTATTGTTTTGTATAAATAAATAGATCCTGCGAGAAGAAAAAAAAATATGCATGCAGGATGAGATACTTAGATAAAAATGATAAATCTTTGTAAGGAAAAAAAAAAAGACAATTCAGACAATTTGGTGTTTTTTGACAAGGAAGGAGACTGAGACTATACATGCACAGTCCTGAGCTGGGTAATCTCCTGTGGCCAGTTGAGAGCATTCATTTTTTGTCATGCTAAACCCCATCATAATGTTGAGTTTTTAGATGACATCAGGGTTTTGACAGGCATATTGCTCTCTGCCTTCAGTGCAGCACCTCTGCTTGTGCCCACTGCCAGCATGTCAATGGTGAGCATACTGCGATTCCTTGCATTTTGTGTCTCTTTTTACTTAATATGAAGCAAATAATTTTAATAATTTCTAAACAAGAATTGCCTTTATAAACTGAAAATGTCATGCTTTTACTACTGCTTAAATATAAATCCTTATTTGCAGAGAAGTTTTTCAGCAGTTTTAGCTAGAGCTGCATCATTCCTCCAATTTCAACATACGCTTAAGTTTGTAGGACCCAGACTATAAGACTGTGAAACAGAGGGGGACTTCTACAAGGAAAAAACTTTTGCAGGACATAGATTAGACTAGATTCTACACAGGATCTTAATTCAGATATAAATTCTAGAAATTGGCATTTGTATAATAGCTCTGGCACAATATTGTTAAGTAGATCTGTAATTTCTGTAGATCTGCAAAAAAATAAAAATAAATTAAAAAAATAAAAAAGGAAATCCCAAAGGCACATGGCAAACAAAGAGGAAAGAAAGAGAAACCACCATCTGGGAGGAAGACCTATAAGACCTATAATTTCTTGACATGTTCTGTAAATTCTGCAAATCCTGCAGTCTGTAATATGATGAATTAGTTTTTCTCAATGATCTTTGTTTTAAGTGTATGTTAGTCTCATCTGATTATCTTGTTTTCTTCTGGTTCCATAGATGATACTCCGAGGCTTCATATCTGTGACATTTAACAAAATAGAAAGGGTCTGAATACTGCCTTTCATTTCAGAGCATTTGGATAAATGGCTATTACACTGCAAGTTGCATTTTCTTTTAAATTATGTGTGTGTTTGTTTGTTTGTTTGCCTGAGTATGGAAGCTGCTTAGTGCACTAGAGACATGTGAAAACTACTGTTTTCTTTAATTCCTTATTTTCCTTTCATCCTGATTGCCACCTCCATCAGAATTTATCAGCACTGTTCTGTGCACTGGACTGTATGACCTAAATTTTATGACCTTGTCTCCGAAATCTAATTCTCTGGTACAAACTCATATTTCTCTGTTGATGTTTTAAAGACATTTTCCTCATTAGCATGGCAGGAAAGTATGTGGAAGCCAAGTGAAACAATATGCAATTTTGCCTTACACTCAAATTCCTTGCTGCAGTGCACTCAAGTAACCTGCTATTAAAATTGTGTTTTTTCCTCATACCCTTCTTTCCTCTTTTGCAAACAAATAATCTATCAGTGCCAAGGAGTGGTTTATTTTGTCTGTCTTCGATTATTCCTGTTAACTACCAGCTTTCAATTTTGCCATTTTTCTGCGGATAGTGAAGTAACCACAGTGCTAGAAAACCTTATCAGTCATTTAAAATGGCAACCAACAAAAACAAACAAATGAC
Organism: Lagopus leucura; assembly: GCF_019238085.1. Taxonomy (NCBI): domain Eukaryota; kingdom Metazoa; phylum Chordata; class Aves; order Galliformes; family Phasianidae; genus Lagopus; species Lagopus leucura. The sequence goes on from NW_024962262.1 coordinate 85,885,449, forward strand.
TGACAATTTTTTCCATTGCAAGATTATCTTTATTTAAAATTGTAATATGAGAAAGAAATGATAGGCAATATTGAAATATCAACAGGAAATTGCATACAATAAGTATATAAGCAACTCAGCGTAATACTGACTTTTAAACAGTAAATTCTTATACCAGACAAGGAGTACTCAGTGCTTTTAACATCTGTGAGAGTGGGAGGGAATTAAACAGAAAATGGTGTAATAACTGAATCACAGTGCCATCTAGAGATCTGCATAGAAATCAAGTCCATGCTGTTGGCAGCTCTTTTTATATTTAAAAGTTCTACAAGAAGTTAGATTGTTTTAACAAATGTGAAACAAGGATTTTTTCCAGATGTTTCTATATCCATTCCTAGGCAAAGAAAAGTCTTTGTATGCAGCCATTATTGTAATTCTATTTGATAATGTCACTTCTTACAGATGTGCAATTTCTTATGGGTCACTTAGAAAGCTGCATAAATGAAATTTCCTTCCAGAAATAGATAGAGTTGTCATTTGAACAATTTTAGATACAAATATAAGGTGTTCTTTACAATCATAATCTTTTCTAAACCGCATACAATGATGAAAAAGTAGGTAAAGGTGAAAACGAAGCAAAAGAAAACAAAGGTCATCTAATGGATTATACTATGGTTCAAGTCATTAGCTGAGGTGTACATGTTCATTTTTTTACTTGGTAAATTTACTGATTTTATTTAATTCAAAGGTCAGTGACAGAACACTCTTAAAAACACTGCACCGGGAAAAAGGTGTTTCTTCTTACTATGTGTTCATCTATAAGGTATTTTCTGGAATGTAACACATAATCTGTATAGTTTTGTTTCTGCTCAATATACCACAGTTAACAGGAACCAATCACAGATGTAATTATTGGTTCTTCTTCATGTAAGGAGACCACTCTACTTGTTATGTGGTATATAACATAATACATATTATGCGTCTGGAAAAATGAGTAATATTAAAACTACCTGAGAGAAGGGAGAGGAACACATTGATAATGAGGTACTTATTAAATGCATGGATGTGGTACTTAAGGGACGTGGTTTATGTGGTGGGACTTGGTAGGTCAGGATAATAGTTGGACTTGGTGATCTTGAAGATCTTCTCTAACATAAATGACTATCCTATGAAAATGAAAATGTCTTATGTTTACACATATTTTCTGCTATGAAGAATTAGCAGATCTTGAAGCTCTGTATGGAGCAGCATGGTGCTTTTCTAGTGATTAAAAAGGAAGAACAGTTTTATGGAGTAAAAAGTTAGGAAATCCTAAAACATAAAGCTTCTTTTTCTTTTTTATCATTACTAAAACGTGTATAGTTTTACTAGCTTCAGAGAACTCATTCACTCTTTACATTACACAATGAAGTACTTGATTAGATGCTTAACCTGTTGAATGCACTGGCTCTTGCTGAGAGGAGGGCTGACTTGTGCTAAACTGGATATCATTATCTTTTATTTCCTCCCTCTACCAGCTGAGTAGTTCGTCGTCCCCAAAATGCCCTACTGTCTCATAGGTGATCAAAACTCATTCCATATTCTCTGTCAAAAGAGCTCTGGGAGACCTCAGTTCCCACCACCTCTCTCTTCTACAAATGACCCTTAAGTATCTCATCATCAGGATCATCCCTTCAATATGCCTCTGCAATGGACAAATGAAAAAAATGGCTTAAGTGAAACTAATTGAGGTAACAATTCAAAATTTCATGGCATCTTTTCCATTTTAAGAATGCAAATATTTTAGTGTTGCATACAGAATCATTCAAAGCACAGATTATGATGAGACAATACACAGTGCTTGCTACTGCAACATGAGTTCTAAAGCCAGCAATACAGTATTGATGTCTCCAAGGGGAAAAATGTGAAATTGCTTTGAAAGGCAGATTGTAGACAGCTGGTGAATCCCCAAGTAGAACGATAGTGCAAATCCACATAGACCGCCATTCTAATGTTGATATAAGAGAAACTGAAATCATGTGGCCACACTGTAGAATCTACTGTTGTGTTTGATTATATTTGCATTGCTAAGTTCTTCCATTATAGGAAGTAATGCTGGCTCCAGACAAAATGGTACAGAATGACTTGCATCCACACAATTTAAAGGTATCTCAACACCACATGGTACTTGATCCGTACTTTACCTTGACCCAACCTTTATATCTTTAGCAAAGCAATTTTTATGGAAGTGTCTTTTTGCCTAATTTAAATGTACAAAAGAGTGTTAAGACAGTCAATCAAGTATTTTTTTTTTCTTTTCTACTCTGAGAGCTTAAGGTCTGGAACACAAAATGAAAAAGTATAGTAAGATTTTAATACACAGAAGATGCTGCGATAGTATTAGAATACTGCATAAAGTAAAAGAAAATAAACCAGCTCAGTCTTATCCACAGTACATATGGGCAACTGTCCATGGAGGGAATTATTTGGAACAACTCAGTTTTGATTTGCTGAAAATTGATGGCTTCAACAAAGATCCTAAAATTGTATTGACTTGTATACCATCTGGAAAAGCAGGATACCAGGGCTTAGGGGTGAACTGTGGAATGAAGCTGATAACAAAGAAGACAAATCCTTTATAATGTTTTACTTCTATGTTCCGTGGTTGGAAGAAAGCATTTGGATGCTTATACATAAAATTCAGTCCAAGTGCTACATTCCCAGGAGGCACCAGTTGCAAATGTTTTTATGATTCTGTGGAGAAATCAAAGGCCAAAGCACATCAGAAATGTCTGATGTATCTTTTATAACCTTTAGGGACATGGTATCTTGACTGACAATAACAAAATATTTCAAAGCTATCTAACATCAGATCAAGACTTTGTGTTGCAAAAGAGAGAGTTTAACAAGTCAGATCATTCTGATAACAGAATGATCAGAACCTTACTCATGTGCTGAGTAGTGTTTTGTGTCAGTAAGATTGGAAACAGTATTGTCACAACCCATCTGTTACTATAGATAATGCAGTTAACATGTTGACTGTGATTAAAGAAGTGGAGCTGTCCTCTCATATTAGATGTTTTACATACACTTCCAGTTCAGTCACTGAAATGGGCTGAAATGTGAACCAGCTGAATGATGTTTGCATTATTTTTCCAAGACATCTACACAGTAAGTACTATGCTGGGGAAAAAAAAAAAAAAAAAAAAAAAAAAAAAAAAAAAAAAAAAAAAGCAGCAGCTCCTGTTGGCTGCTTCCCAATGTAAATTGATAACAGATGTTCCAACAATGTTGTGACATGTTATCTAGATAGAGCAACAATCAGCTATTAATGCTACAGTACTGTCAAAATGGGTTTGGACAAATGGATAGCACCTCGTAATTTCTTTAAAAATGATTTGAAAAGAGTTGAAAATATCACCAGTATCCTACATCCCATGAAAACTGTTGTTAAAATTCTTTGTGATGAAGAAATGCCTACAGTTTCAGTGATCCATCCACGTTATGAAATGATACATATGTCACTGAAAGGTGCCAAGCCTGGTTTGGCAGCTCTCTGGTAGTAACTGTGAAAACTTCAGCAGCAAGATGTCCAGTTTTAGCCACAAAAAAAAGGTACTGTGAGGTTTTATTGTTTTATTCACTGGGGAAGAGGGTGGATGGTGGAAAGGGGAAAGGGGAAACAGGAGTGTGAGAGTGGTGAAGAGGAAGGAAAGATGTTCATTTTCTACAGGGAGATGTTTACTATTCCCATGAGAAAGCCAAGAAAAATTAAGATTTATGATAGATTCTGTAATTCTAGGTCTGTGATATTGCATGAGCAGAGAGATGTGTGAGCAGGGGGTAACAGCACTTCAGATAAACCTTTAGAAGGTAAATCCTTGCAATTTACCCCCTACCTGCGAAGTGCTCAAGTGAAAGATTCCAAAATGTGCAGTTGATAAGATATTAGTGGGTGTTCTGGTACAAGTCAAGAGGATATTAAATATGCTCATGTATGAGATTACCAGCTGAAAACTGAAGACAGTAAAATGTGATTCCCCCATGTGGCTGAAACTGTGTAAAACCAGGTATTCATTACTGTCAGCACCAGCAAAGGAATACCTGACATGTTTCAGCAATTTCAGGTAGTTAGCAAAAGAATCTGCTCAGCTGCAGTTGATATTATCAGAAATCTGCCCCTCTGGGGAGTATGTCAATCAACTCATTATCATTAAAAAAAGAAGCAGAGTGAAAAGTTTGAAACGCATATTCTGCTGCCCTGATTTTACAGTGTTTTTTATATGCTCCTTATTCTTTAAAAGCAAATAATTTGTCTTTGTTAGAGCTGATTTAATTTTGAAACACAGGCAATCTTGTTTTTTATAGTGGCATATACCTTAAGCAAAGTACTCTGGAATGTATAAAATTGCAGGGGAGACATTTCTCATTCTTGCTTACTAGTTACATTAAATAAACCGAAAATTTCACAACTTTATCTAGATCGTGACTATTTACAAAAATGAACTATCCAAAGCATAGGTCATAGGTGTGATAATTGGTAGAAAGTTTCATAAAGGGCTCTAATGATTAACAAAAAGGAAGAAAGAAGAATATGTGGTATACCCACATGTCTGTACATGTTTCATGAAAGGTCCGCTTGATAAAGTTTCAAGACAAGCTATGAAACTCCAAGATTAGGCTACTTTTAAATGTAGCATTTGAGATCAAATAGAAAATCACAATGTTAAATATACAAAAGCACACTAGAACTCATTATTCAGTCAGGGTAAGCAACTCATTTTAGATTTCATGATTACTTGGAAAACACTTTGTGGCTTACATTTTGCAGACATAGCACTTAAGATATGCTGTCATTCAAGTATTGTAGGAAACAAGCTATGAATAGCATAAAAATCTTACATGTATTGCATAGGAAATCAGCAAGGAAGCTTAAGAGTAGGATCATGTTAAAATGTTCAAGTGAGATTGTTCAGGGATTCCTTTGAATTTTTTATTTTTTTTTTCAACTTTGCTGAATTGATATATGATGATCATTGGCCTCAATCACTTAGGGGACAAAAGTAGTGTTAAACAAATGAGAAGGAGTATAAGTTGTATGAGCACAGTTTATCCAGTTCTGAAGCAAAGATGATGATGTGTTCCTACTAGGTTAACACTCTTTGTGAGGGAAAGTAGATATTGCAAAGGCTTTTAATTAACATGACCAGAGCGGTTGTTACAATGGCAGATAATAAAAAATACAGAGAAAGTTCTTATTTCTATAACTTTTCCTTATAAAGAAACACTCAGAGAAATACAAGTAATGAGAATGAAAATAAAACTAACAAGAGGTGTTTCTCTCAGTGGCAAAGATTGTACCTAGTACCTCTTTAAATAATGCCTTCCATTTATTTCCATGGAAACTGCAACAGATACAAGGAGCAGAATAACACTATTTGATAGACCAAATACTCAGCTATGAAACACTATTTTTCAACATAGGCACAACCATGAGCTGTAGATTTTTACCAACTATTAACAAGGGACATCATGTTGTGCACCAGTGGAGGTGATTCACTTCTGTCGTCACTGCTGAAATGCACCACCCACTGCCTCACTGTGCTCACATCCACTGTTTGGTCTCCGTAAATGGTCAGCAAGCTTCAATGAATGTCAATGAGTGCAATTTTTTCTGCATGGAGGAACTCAACAACATACCTTTGTTTCACTTCCATGTCAGATAGCATTTTGTCAGACTAACCCTCTGCCCCTCAACTCAGAAGGAATACAAAGAAGTTGTTAAGATGTGCAGAAAGAAAATTAGAAAGGCAAAAGCCCAGCTTGAACTCAACCTGGCTGCTGGGGTAAAAAGGAACAAGAAACTCTTTAGAAATGTATCAACAGTAAGAGGAGGACCAAGGAGAATCTCCATTCTTTACTGTATAAGGCTGGGAATGTGACCACTGAGGATAAGGAAAGGCAGAGGTTCTGAATGCCTTCTTTGCATCTGTCTTTAAAAGTCAGACAAGTCATCCTCAGGGTACTCTACTCTCTGACCTGGTAATCTCAACTGGGGAGCAGACAAAACCTGCCATGTTGCAGGAGGACACAGTCAGAGACCAACTACTCCAACTGGACTGCACAAGTCCATGGGGTCGGATGAGATTCACCTGAGAGTGCTGAGGGAACTGGCGGAGGTGACAGCCGAGCTGCTTGCCGTTATCTATCAGCGCTCCTTGTTGACCGGTGAGGTCCCAGAAGACTGGAGGCTTGCCAATGTAACTCCCATCTATAAGAAGGGTTGTAAGGAGGATCTGGGAACTACAGACCTGCTAGCCTGACCTTGGTGCCAGGGAAGGTTATGGAGCAGATTATCTTGAGGGAGAAGCTTGGGTGTGATTTTTTCTTTTTTTCTGAAAAATTGCAATCTCAACATTTAACCATATACAATTATCTCAATCGATTTTAATAGAAGTGTTTTTTGAAGATCTCATATCTGAGCAGTCAACTGTGAAGACAGGTTGACTATCTCTTGTTCATGGAAAGTGCTGTCTGCTATTTTATCCTGTCTTTCTGTCTTCTAGACTCTACCAAAAAAATTATTTCACCATTTCACATCACATTTCCATGGAACCTCATGGTGGATTTGGAGCTACCTGGTAAGAGTGATGGAGTGGATTTAGATCTATTTTATAGGAATTTATGAATTCAGCCAGGAAACTGATTTCTGGTTGTTTTTTTTGTTTTTTTTTTTGTTTTGTTTTGTTTTTTGTTTTTTTTTTTTCTTTATAAGAAGGCGTAGCATATCTTCTTCTAGGTGGAGGCATTGTAATGTTCCATGACTCTGAAAATCTCTCATGTACATAACTAGCACATCCATTTTCAGCGTGGTTCTCTCTTTTTTGGCCTCATTATTGAGAGGCTTTCTCAGATGAGCATATAAATCACTATTTTTTAATGCATACCTCATCTCTTACCACTTGACTAATTACAGCATTCTATTTCTTAATATTTTTAAGACCACATTTGATTGTCTCATTCTTTGTGTTTGTGTTTATGTGTTGATTTTAGTTCCAGAGTGGCAAAATAAATGATGTCACAGAATCTTAGAATCACAGAATTGCTCAGATTGGAAAAGATCTTCAAGATAATCAAGTCCAACTGTAATCTAACTACCCTCTGCTAAATCATGTCCTTGAGCACCACATCCAAATGGTTTTTAAAACATCCAGGAATGGTGACTCAACCACCTCCCTGGGGAGCCTATTTCAGTGCTTAACAACCCTTTCTAGTGAGAAGAGACCAGCCCTGTTCTCAGCTTTCAGAGAGAGCAAAAAGGTCTCCCCTCAGCCTTGTCTTCTCCAGATTAAACAGCCCCACTTCCTTTGTCATTCTCTATTTCTGCTAATGACTGACTTAGTTATGTCTGCTGTCAGTATCTCAGAATGGCAATTCTTGCAGTATTTGAAGGGGGCCTACAGGAAAACTGGGGAGGGTCTTTTTATAAAGTCATGTAGTAACATGAAAAGGGGAAATGACTTTAAAATGGAACAGGATAGAATTAGAGCAGATATTAGAAAGAAATTCTTTACTGTGGAGGTGGTGAGATACTGAAGCAGGTTGCCCAGAGAGGTTCTGGATGTCCCCTCCCTGAAGGTGTTCAAGGCCAGGCTGAATGGGGCTTTGAGCAATCTGGTCTAGTGGGAGGTGTCTCTGCCTATAGCAGAGGGGTTGGAACTAGATGATTTTAAATGTCCCTTCCAACCAAAACCATTCCTTGATTCTATAATTCTGTGATTCTTTGTTTATTTCTGTTCTCTTATCCTTTTAATCCTGGTTACTCTTGTAAGTTTTTCCATTTGTTGGGAATAGTTCTAGTTGTATGCCTTTTTCTAATTTCTTAACTATTTGGCAAATTTCATTTCTCCTTTTTCAACGTAGCTCTGCTAGCACTCTCTCCTGTTCCTGTCCAGAAGTATCCCCTCTGTGTATGGGCTGGATGGCTGTCATGGTTTTATGATTTTTGCTTATCGTCATTCCACATTATAACATCATGTAATGCACTGGGAGCTAAGGTGTTAATGCTCCAGTTCCAGGCACCTGTCTGGAAGAGAATCACTACATACCTCAGGGGACTTTGCAGTCAGAGAGGAGATATAAACCCTGGCAAGGTTACCTGATGCTCTCTTCTTCATCGGCTCTTCTTTATCTCCCTGCTGCTGAACTGGACTGTGCATCTCACCTCAGCATTATGGTGAGACTTATCCACATTTTGAACACTCTCATTATATTTGATTTATTAGCTTCAATTCTAATTATATTGTATTACAGTGTGTTATCTTGCATTCTGATACTGTATTTAGTAAATTAATTTGTTTCTCCTCAGATCGTTGCCGCTGTTTTTAATTATTTTGGGGTTTCCTATTTCCCTTTTCCAAAGGCATGGATTTTGCAAAATCCTTCTGCCCCGCTGGTCGCAGAACTGAGCCGAACCAGCCCATAAACCTTTGACAGTGGCCATCACTGAACAAATCACATCCAGTATCTCCTCCAATACTTTAGTGTATTTGAATATCAGCTAAATCTCCAGATTTAGGGAATTTTCTTCCATGAAGTCCATTGATGATAAGTTTACACTATTTATGGCTGTGCGTGCTACACGCTCTATCAGTACTGAATATCCATGACTGTGGATAGTGGAAATATGTGGAATTAGTCAGGATTTTTCAAGTTCAAAAAATGCTTAGGTCTGTATGCTACAGAGAGAGATTTTCAAAGGTACTGAACACCAAACTGGCTCAGCTCCCTTAGATACTGAGAGCTTTTTTTCTATTCACTTGAAGGAGTGCTCAGTCAACTCTGAGTGTCTTTGAAAGCATCATCCATTCCATATTCACCACTATTTTCGCAGCTCCAGAATTTCTTTTTTCCCATTTGTATTTTCTAATACATTTCAGTATGCGTTTGTCTTCTTCAGTGCCTTATTAATAGATATGTTGTTCAGTGTTAATACTATATCTGATAGTGGCTAGTTATTTGTTCCATGTGTGGAGAGTTTGCGGCTTGATCAGTTTTACTTATTATCTGTATTTAATTTTCTTTTATTTATTTATTTTTTCTTGTTTGTGGAGATTGTTCAGCACTAATATGCTGTTACTGCTCTTATGCTGGTTATTTGTTTCTGACTTGCTATTTTTATTGAAGACATGTCTGTAAATACTTAAGGACTTACCCTTTTAGGATGTGTGTGAAAACTCAAATACTTTGGAATTAAAAACAGGCAAATTATTTCTATGTACAATTATACATTTTTTTGCATATACAAAAACACAAAACTTGTTATGGCATGTTGAAGATAATGCGCACTCACATAAGCGCCTACATATGATATAGTAGTAAATTACTTTGATTTATTGCACTCTAATTGTATAAAATACCCATGACATATGTTCAGAGTAATATAATTGAACTATAAAAATTATGTTGCTAAGTAGAAATCAAATTTGATTGCTAGTCCATAATATCCCCTCATAGCAGAATAATGTACTATTTATCTTTATTTTAACAGTGTATTTTTTTCATAATACCACAGTTCAATCCTGAGCTGGAAATCTAGTCCTCATATTGTACCTCCCAAGTTCTTTGCTGTGACCTGAGCAGGTAAATCATCATGTGCCATTTTAATGCAAGGGCTGTGCTTAATGTGTACTAAAGAATCAAGCATGTGGTTGTGTGAAAAATTTTCCTTACAATAGTTTTTCAGCTCATTGCTTGACTTTGCATCAGTGGATAAAAGGCAAGATAAGTTCTTACAGCTCTGGTAGAATTCTACAAAGTATATTGTTGAGTTTCAGAAACAAATAAGCTTGCTCTGGATGTTTTGTATTCTGATGGAAAAAGTTGTGTAAAGCAGTATGGCTAAAATAGGAGGTACTAGGCAGGAGTTCATTACATCCCCTACCTTACTGTGATGTTAATTTTTTCTGTTACTTTTGGTCACCCCTCTAAGGTTAATTTCTGATTTGTATTGTGTTTCTATGTTAGGAAGAAAAGAGACAGTAATTATTCACAGCTATTATACAAAATATACATCTAACATTATTAGACAGGTGCAGGGTCCCTACTGATAAGCCTGATATATCCTGCAGCCTATAGCATCAATCTGTATGCTGATATCATACCTTATGCAGTCCCCCAGGAGACTGGGGGCCAAGTATGACACAGTTTGAAATGCGATGTCCTTGATTAGATATCTTGAGTTGCAAAAGAATATACTGCACCTTCTACTCAAGGTAGAAAGTCTGGGAGCAATATTTTTTTCCTTCAGACAGTGAAAAAGGGAGATACGGTCATTCCCAGAAGAGTCCAGCATCATTCTCAATATCAGCAAAACAAGCACAAAAGTTACCTTCTGCCAATACATTCCCACTGAGCCAGCAGTGTACGAAGGAAACAATTAACCAACATGTACTGCCAATAATAGCTGCTTTAGGCAGCACATTAACCATTACATTAATTGATGTATTAATTGATTTATAAACACCAACTTCCTGATTATCTTGATTATTACCATCATACTGGGATGAGGAGAATGGGGACAGGGCTGTGTAAGCCTTAGTGACAGAGTAATTAAACATTTCTTTTGTTATATACTCTGTGACATTCACTAAGGCAGTTCAGATGTACTGTATTTTTCTCTGCTTGATTAATGTGTTGGATTATTTCGAGCTGTCTTTGCAATATTCAGAGATGCATTAGGATTTTCTGGATTGCAGCTTCTCTGAAGAAGATGGTGGTTTAATGAATGATAGCATGAGGGGACTGGAATGAAAATGAAAGGAAAGCATAGAGGGGACTGGAAGGTGGTGAAGTGTTAGGAAGCAGATGTTCAGTTGCAATGAAGTGTGTAAGGAAAGATCTTTTGCTCACTACATCTCAGAGCTTAGAAGCCAACCTGCCTGAGGAAAGACTGGCCAGATCCCTCTCCTGACATGAACTTCAAGCTTCAAATACTTGCAAGGAACTAGTTTGTGACTTTGCTGCTCAGCCAAGCAGCTAAGTTAACCATACAACACTCATTCCCTGCTGGCTCTGCTTTTGCTTACAGGAAAGGTGCTGTGCCGCTGGCAATGGGCTCTGAGAGAAAAGGGGACTGTACATCCCTGACCAGTCCTTCTGTGATGCTAGTCATGGTGGACATTGCAAGAGTGTAAATTGCACTCTTCAAGGGCCACAGGAGAGGGTATGCGTGAGATAGCTCAGCTACATTTTCTTCTTGACAGACTTTGCATGAAGGTTTAGCCTGACCCAGGCCTCCACTCTCCTCCTCTGCAGTATCATTTGCTCACCTTAACTCTGCAGCCTCTTCCTCCTGTTCATCTCTACAGCTCCTCTCCTCCCAGTGGATCAGCTGGAGCTCTGACTCATTCTACTTTTCATACTGCAACCCAGAACAATATTTAATCCCTTGACATCCCCCTCAAGTTGTTAATGGACTCTGTTTCTTCTCCTTTTGCCCTCTCATCACAGCAGGGCCAGAGAAGCATCTCTGGGGTCTGTCAACACTTTGTTCAGCCAGTTGATTGGACATTGCCTCTGCGTCAGCAGCAGGCACTAGTAGAGGACTGGGAATGTGGGAAACAAATTTATTCCAGCTCTGAAGGGGTACATAGTTACAGTTTAAGATACAGATGCTGCTCCTTCCATAGGGTGTCATGGTATCATCACTAAATAGGTGCAGTGGGAAATCACAAAAAAAAATCACATATACACACCCACCCCTCTTCCACATACTATTTCAAACATCCCACTAACTGTTGTTAAGGTGAAAAGGTTTGTCGTTGCCTGAAGCACAACAGTGGAGCAAATCAGAAGCTGCGATAAAAATACATAACAATAATACTTACGTAAAAATCTGTTATCCCTAGATGTTTCTTTCCTTATCTTTTCAATTATATCTTACGCTGGTTTGTAGCAGTTATAAAGATATATGTGAATTCCATGAAAATTAAGATCTAGTAATCATGCTCTGTATTTGTTAAACAAATACATTGCCACTGCTGATGAGGTTTTGTTCTCGTAGAGGTTGACATGTGAGTGGTCAGGCATGAAATTGGTGTATTTGGGCTTAATAGCTGGAAACTATTAATATTTGGGCAGTGAAGGAAGATACTAAATCTAACTGTACCTTAGAAAATGCTGCAGACATTAGTAGTCTGGGTACAAATCTGGTAAAAAGAATGCCTTGGACTTAAAGAGGACAGTGAAAAGTGACTTAGAACAAAAAAAACCATTAGTTTTAGTGACAATTGTGTTGCTGAAATCTCTTAGATACTCTTTAAAATCCCTTTCTAGCTTGGCTAGAAATGTAGGAAGAAGAGTCACAGCAAGTATCTGTGTTAAATAACTCTCATGAGTTTATTTTTCCCTGTTGATTGCAACTGACAATGAGTATTCTTTCATTGTATGAGTCACTGACACTGTCTAACTAATACAAGAAACAGAATATTTTTTATAATATTTATCTTTTATTTATTTGTATAGATTTTTTTTCCAAAAGAACTGCAGCTGAAGTAAGAGACCATTTCTTCTTTAAAAGCAGTGCCATTAGCAGCTTACTGGAGAAGAAGGATACAGAGGGAAGGAGGTTGAAAACTGAGGTTCACAAGATAATGCAATGGTTCAGCTTAAAATGAAAGCATGGTGGTGCTTTCATTCTGTGCTCTGTTTGTCATTCTGCTCACCTTCAAATCTGGGCTATTTTTCTTACATGCTTTATGTTTCCATTTATACATTAGTAAAAAAAAAAGCAGTAGTTGAAAAGCAGTGCAACCAGCTGGGTTCTTAGCAAGTGCACCATGACTCCTTTATATTACAAATGAATAGAACAGAGAACAAATTTAATGTTGCTCAATACTGTACACGAAGTCATCTTGTCTGTAGGCAGTCTGTTTCTATTTCTTATCAGTGAGGACTGGCCAGTTTCCTTTTTCCATTAGATTTCTTTCTTGAAATAAATTATAACCTTTTTCTCCAACTGCACACAATAATAATAATAATGTGGATGAAAACATTTTTATTCTTTATAAATGCTCAGAAGACAGCATTAAGATAATTCAATCTCCTAATATTTTACCACATATATTTTACCACATGGTTTTTATCCTAACTTGTCCAGAGGTACTGAATCCATGTAGTTTGACTGGTGGTGTCACTTTAGAGTGGCAGCCTTTATGACTTCAGAGGTGCAAGCAAAATCTGATTAGCAGCTAGGGACACACATCAGCTTTTATTAGAGATATTATTTGTATAGATCAATGTTGTTTAGTATTGTTCATCTATACTTCTTAAATGACATTATTATTGTGCAGTACTTGTACAACTAGCAAAGAGGTACTACCATACACTATACCTTCTCTATAGGGAATAATTTACCTAAGCTGTGCCTCTTGATAAGTTGCATGCTTACATATTACTAGTATTCTGCATCTGCTGTACAGGGAACCACGTCTATCCGCTCTAGATAACTGAATCATTCAGACATCTCTTTAATTTGATGCTGTAGTAATTACAAAGCCTTGCTTAACCTTCTCATCTAATGGTCTTATATGATCTACAGTGTTATTTCTGAAAATGTGGAATGTGACTCTTCTTTACCTTCCAGAATGAGCAGATTAAAGATTGCGAAGTACTCAGAGATGATGCAAGGCACTAAGTGCCTAAGATAGTTCTGAAACAGTGCCATACACTTCTCTGATATTAGGGAGGCATGCATTGGCACCCACCTTACAGAGGTAAGATACAAAGCAGTTACTGTGATTCTGGGGAGAGGGAGGTGAGTAAAGGTTTGTGACTAGGGCCCAGTTTCCACTGACAGCATCTACTGGTAATGCTCTTCTTATGTCTGCTGGTTTTCAACCATTTCTTACTGACTGTATGGCACAACAATTGCCAACCTGAGGTGTCCTGCAACAACAACACTGCAGGTTGGACAAGATTATCTCCAGATTTTCTTCAGCCCACCATATATATTATTTTCTGATTATTGTTTGTTCTCAATAAAACCCAGTGCCATCACTTACGAATCAAGCATAGACCTGAGCTCCCTCAAGTGGGTGGCAGCCCACTTTGCCAAATACTGTGCTCAGAAAACCTTGGCCCTACAGACATCAGAGCAGGATTTTCATTAAGAATGGTTACCACTGCCATTAGTGATAAGGGGCATATGATTGTTATGAGGAGAGGGAGCCTCATAGTTGTATTTGAAGGCAAAAACTGTTAAGGTTGTACACAGGCTTCTGTAGATTAAATGGCCATTAGAACAGATACTCTTTAAGAAATAAACAAGAAAGACTGAAGATCCTGACTGATGTCATACCTACTTTTGTCTCATTTTGCTGCTTCTAAATCATCACCAGTGATATGCTCAGATATTCCTACTCATGAAAAGGCTTGAAAGCAGAAAGGTTCATGAAGGTTCAAGTTTTCATTCTCTTGGCCAGTGAAGCAGTATTGGATAATGACAAAATGTCAGTTTAGGACACATAGATCCAAATACTTACTCTTCTGTACAGCTGGATAAAGCAGTATAATGAATTCACTGCTAATACAGTGAATTATATTTCAGATTAGTGTTCACAGAGTGTTTGCTATTTTTCTTTTTCTATTTTTCTTTCTTTTTTCTTTCCTGTAAGTGAGGAATTTTTACTTCAGCTTTAATGATCTCTAATACTTTTTTTTAAGGTCTTTGCTAAACTAACAATATGGGGTATCTAGCATTGATCTTAACTTGATTTATGGTCTATAGATGACTAAACAAAGATTTGTAAAACTACTTAACGTTAAAGAATAGTTACAAAACCTACTTTCCCATCAGATAGAATTTTGTTAGTCTAAAGATTCTGGTAGAAAAAAAAACTTGACATCATGCTCACCAGATAATAAATTATCTTCAGCCTTTTCCAGTCTGCAATCAATATGTTATTCACTATTTATTTCCCAATTTTAATCAAATCTAAAGACAGAAAACTCAGAAAAGCTGACCCAGGACAAAACTGATGATAACAATGACATTTATTGACATTTTCAAGGCAGAAGGAGATTTAAATGAAGTTAAAATACCTTTCAGCAAATGACAAGGGGTGTAATGAAAACCCAGTGAACACAATAAAATATGCTCTGCCAGATGCATGCAGTTCAAAGGTAGAATTTACACAAAAGTAGGATATCTTTGCTTCTGTGTCAGTTTATCCTGCTACTAGACAACTGTCTGGTTGCTGCAAATTTGTGCAATACCATTGTGCTGTCCTGTCCATGGATACTTACTTCCGTTATTCATATTATTATACACTGTATGTATATATTATTATTACTGAAGCAGAAGAAATATTAATCTTGACATCCAAACATGTTTGGCCTTTGCATTCCTTACACATTTTGCCCTGTTCAACTAGGTCTCCTGCATGTTACCAAGACAAGTTTTAAATTAAGCAGCTTTACTTTTCCTAGCCTTATCAGGGCATCACTATTTAACATTACTCTTAACATCAGTTCATTCAAGCCTTGGTAAAATCTACTTCATATTCATAGCCCATTCATAGAACAGGGTCTTGATTTTCTCTGCAAGCCACAGTTCTGATGTGGCTTGCAAGACTTGCAAACTTCTGTAATCTAATTCTATCTTGATTTCTATTTCAAGTCACTCATTAAAACAATTTCATGACACTATTAAAAAAATCTATGACAAAAGACAGAAGTGGACTGTATAAGGAGGAGAGACAGTGGGGAGCAGACGTAACTGGTTTAGCTGAAATCAAGCATGGTAGTCATAGGCTCATGGAGAATGCTGGGAGCAATAGAGAGAAACAAAATGAAGTGTTTATCTATTCATCTATACAGATGTGTATAAGTACTTAAACACACATATATATGTACATAAACATGTACAAATAGACAAATACATAAACATGTTGGGTTAGTGATGGCCTTGCCTGCTTTTCTTACTAAGAGAGGCAGCCTCGGGAATGCCTGTGAGATCCTGAATACGATGTGAAACTCCAGGATCTGCTACACCCAGTTCCTGGGGCAGGTGTGTGGATAGAATATGTGTATCACAGTAAGCCTGAGAAGCCATTTTCAGAGTAGGGTTGCATCATGAAAAGATACAATAGAAATCTGCAGAACATAGGTGTCAGTTTGTTCACAGTCTCTTCAGAACAGGAGTTGCTTTTTGTTCTCCTAAAACAAAAGAAATCTGAATTCCAGGACGCAAAAAATAGTTTAGACTTTTGGAGGCATGGAGAGGGAATGTACTCAATTATGGCTTGTTATTGTGTACTGCAATAGTTATCATAGGGGATGTTTAAAGGAAATGTTTCAGATTATTATTAAAACTGCAGTGGTGTATAGAAAAGAGGCACTGCAGTTGCAGACCTGGATTACACATTGCTGCATACCATTGCAGTAGTGAAAAAAACGCAGATCTCTGCCCAAGGTTTTTAAACTCAAAATCACAGTAAAATAAAGACAATACGATGAGATCATATTTGTACCTAATAAAGAAAGGCATCCAGTGGACTTTCGAGCACTGGTCAGGTCCTCAGTAAATGTGAGGGCTGCTCTCAATGTAATGATTCCTATTTTATGTTGGCCCACGATGTCAGAGATGGATGTTAGTGGAATGGCAATACAGGATGAACCTTCCCAGTAATATCCCATTAAATTTTCTTGCCATTTAACAGATGGCAGCAGAGGAACAGTCTAACAGAATTACATCTGACATGGAAGTGCATAGGAAACAAAGATGTGGAACTGAATACCTCCATGAGGAAAAAAATTACACCCCTTGACATACACTGACACTTCCTGAAAGTCTATGGAGATTTAATAGTGCATATGAACACAGTGAGGTAATGGGTGGTGTGTTTCAACAGTGGCAACAGTGACAGCACTCATCTCTGCTGGTGCGGATTTGTGTAGGTGTGGCACGCAGGCTCTTATTCATCACAGGCAAAAATGTAGAGGTAATGGTGTTGAAAAACAATGCTTTGTAGCTGAGAATTTTCTCTATCAAATAGTGTTTGTACCTGTTGTAGGTTCTGTGCAAATAAATAGGTATCACTTCTAGAGCGAGCTATACCTGTGGCAATTGTAGATTGTTTAATAACCTTTGTACTGCCAATAGTGGGATTACTGAGTCTTATCCTGTTAGTATTCCAGTTTGAATATATAAAATAATGTATGTATAATTACTGCTTTATAATTAATAACACAAAGCAGCAAAAACATACCATCAAACAAAATTCTCATTTTGTCTTTTTTACTAGGCTGGCATAAAATTTGTAATATAGTAACTTAGAAGTCATGTTTTTATTATTTTTCCATACAGAGAAATGAAACTGTTATGATATAAATTAAAATTTCTGAAGGGGTACTTTTGTTTATTTAACTACTATATTGGTTCAGGTTGGAAGGGACCTCAAAGACCACCTAATTCCACCCCCTCTGCTGTGGACAGGAAAAACTTCCATGAGCTCAGGCTGCCCAGGGCCCATCCAACCTGGCCTTGAGCACCTTCAGGGATGGAGCATCCACAACTTCTCTGGGTAGCTGTGCCTGTGCCTCACTACCTTTTGAGTGAAGAATTTCTTCCTAACATATAACCTAAATCCTCCCTCCTTTAGTTTAAAGCCATTTCATTCCACTATTTAACTCTTTGCTATTGAATTGCTGATGATTTGCTTTTAAAGCTGTTGCTTTATATGAATTCTGTGAATACCTTTAGTGCGCTGATCATCCGTTGATATATTTTTATAGTTAGGCAGCTGAAAGCATCAGTTGGTCTTTTTTTTATAGGTTGTCTTTGCTCCTTCATATTGTCTTGTGATCTTTTTCTGTCCTGATAAGGTTAAAACTACAATCAAATGAAGTTTAGATTGATTTTATATTTGTGTGTCATCTTTTATCATACAATTTGTGAAGAAAGTGGCTCCAGTGCTACTGCTGCTGTACCTTCTAGAGTCATTATAGCATAGTTCCATTGTACTGTTTTATGATACCATAATCTGCTTCCTTATGAAGCAACTAGGTTAGTGCCTCTTAAAAATGGCAAAAGTACCACTGTTGCTGTTCTACAAGTTTTTATGTGTTGCTGAGTTTTATCATTATTGTTATTCTACCTTTAGTGTAAATCTGGTGAAGTTGTGGTCAGCAGCAAGAATTCCTTGGCTAAAAATGTCTCCTTCCCTAGCCAGAAATGTAACTCCTGACAAATTAGGAAATTTATCTTTGGTTTTTGGAAAGGATGGATGCCCAGACTGTACACACGTTTGTGATGCTATTGATGGGAATGTGTGCAGATAAATAACTGTGTAAGTTTGACTTTTTAAGTGGTTGGAATATTTGGCAGTAAAACTGTCAAAGTGATAAAAGAGAGATACATATCTCCACAGATTTATTTAAATATCTGTAGTGATATTTCAGTGCCGAAGTTCTATAACTGCTAAGGAGCCCCTTAAATACCTATACTTTTGACATACATGCTCATTAGTATGTATCAGCACTTTTAAAATTAGAAATTTTTTTTTTAATATCTCTATTTTTGAATGATAGGTTTGACAACAACAGTCATTAGCATGTTAAACTGTTAACAAAAGCAGGCTCTGTTTGCTTTTAACTGGGACAAGAAATTAGACTGGTAGATCTGAAATCAAAGCATCCAGGGGGCAAAGGGCAATGCTCCTAACCCTTTCCTCATGCAGTCCACCTGTGCTGGCACAGAGCTCACAGCTGATCACGAGGAAGGCCTTTAAATGCAAACACCTGTGACAGTCAACATTAAGCCAGTACGCTATGTGGCAGAGTCCTACCCAAATAGCTAATTTATTTCTCTGTGACTCTCTGCTTAGTCACTTTTATCTTCTAGTTACTTTTTGGTGCTATAGTTTCTGAATCACAAAACTTCTAAGATATTTTTTCTTATATTCTATGTGATGTTTTATAATGAATATAAATTATAAACGAAGACACAAGTAAGAATATTCCTTTTGACATCACTTTTTATATATCGTCATAGAGTGACTCTTGAGCACCTGTTTTGCAATCTCCCTTGTTTTAGTAGAATCATTTTCTTTTCCTTAACCTGTGAGACAGAAGGCAATTTCAGTTTCAGACTCAATATCTTAGGGGACCTTTTGGTTTAAATTTATTGCAAGATGGGGAAGTTGCCTTGCTGCAAAGTAACCTTGGATGTCTTACAGGTTTTCCAGCTGTAATATATAAGGGCAATGTCCTGAATAGGTACAAATTTAACTAGACACAAGAAATTGCAAAATCCTTTTTTTTATCACCAGCTTTCAAGTCCCTTGATTCGACCATCAGAATAAATTTTCTATGATCTCATAACTTCAAAAGCTCACTTTGTTCTCCTCTTTCCCCATCTGTTTAACCAATAATCTACTCTCACAAACACTGAAAATCATATTTTGAGCAAAGTTGCTTTGATTGGCCTGGAATGTACTGTGGATCCATGATGTATTAAGCTATGAGTGCTGACACTGTGCAGTTCAGAATAAAAGTTGCTACTGCTTTCTCTTTTCTTAAGAGTAGATTTTCTGAAAAATACTACTTTTTGTTTCCAGGGGGGAAACAGAAAGTTAATTTGGGCCAAATTTAGAAAAGTAGGATGTGACACTTTGTTCTTCAAATCTGTTGTTTGCTTCTTTGTTGTTGTTGTTATTTTTTAATTTAAAAAAAAAAAACATCAAGAAATACAGAAAGTTTTTTTTTTTCATTTCCTACTACAACTGAAAATCTAGACTCAAAATATGGTGACTTGTTTATTTAGTTCCTCTACGTATATCAAACTTGCCATTAATTTCCCTCTCATCAAATACACATTGACTACCCAAGATCTGAATCCAGCTATAGGTCATGTGAAGTTTTCAGTGATTGTAGACATCAGAAGGGATACCAAAATACAGTTATGGAATTGTAGAATGGACAGAATGGTGGGAAGGGACATTTAAGCCCATCCACTTACAAACCTCTGCTGTAGGCAGGGCTGCCAAATCAGGCTACCCAGGGCCCCATCCAACCAAGATGTTTGTCATTAAAAATTGAAGGAACTGGAGAAATACTGATGTATCGGATAATAAAAATTTTAGAAAGAGATTAGACCAAAGATTTTCCAACTATTATTTTAAGCACTTGGAAATTAATGTGAAGACAAACAGTGACAGAGCAGATTTTATGGAGGAAATATTGTATAGAAATAATTTCTACTGTATGTCAGAGAAGTGCTGAATCCCCTCTGTCTTAACTTTGGCTAGTCTTTTGATCTTGTCTCTCCCAATATCCTTGAAAGTAAAGGAAGCATTGTCTGCAAAGATCTGTGACAAGCTGCATGCAAACCTATTTGAAACTTCTACACAAAAGACAATTATCACTGTTTCCCTATCAAAATAGAGAGATATATCGAACTACCCTGAACTGCTGTCTGTTCATTAGTGACCACCATCCTTAAGACATTAGCAAGCTGAGAGATTGGAGGCTGAATTTACTGACAAACATGAGCAGAATTCAAAATGATCTTGACAACCTGGGGAAGATGAGCTGAAATGGAATAGGGGCAAGAAGGTAGTACTTCATGTAGGCAAGCTGAATCAGCTACATAAATAAGGAATGAGGAGCAGCTGGCTAGGAAGCTGTTGTACAGAAAAGGGTCAGGGGTTTTACTGAACCACGAGCTAATACATATGAGTCATGAGTTAAAAATGTCATACTGCTGTTGTGAATCCAAATGCCATACTGGGAGGCAGCAAAGCACTTGAGGTAATCTTTCCATTTTTCTCCATTTGAGAAAGATACAAGGACCTCAGGGCTAAAGGACTACATTGAATTTTGGGCTGAGACACTGAAGGCACTCAGGAGGTGTTAGATCAGCAGTGTGCCCAGGTGGCCAAGAAGGCCAATGGCATCCTGGCTTGTATCAGGAATGGTGTGGTGAGCAGGACTAGGAAAATCATTCTGCCCTTGTACTCGGCATTGGTGAGACCTCACCTCAAGTACCGTGTTCAATTTTGGGCACCTCAGTACAGAAAGGACACTGAGGTGCTGGAGCAGGTCCAAAGAAGGACAACAAGGCTTGTGAAGGGCTTGGAGAATGTGCCCTACAAGGAGAGACTAAAGGAACTGGGACTGTTTAGTCTGGGGAAAAGGAGGCTGAGGGGTGACCTTATCGTTCTCTTCAAATACCTGGAAGGTGCCTACAGCCAAAATGGTGTTAGTCTCTTCTCACTGGTAACAGATAACAGGATGAGGGCAAATGGCCTCAAGTTGCACCAGGAGAGGTTTAGGTTGGATATCAAGAAACACTTCTTCATAGAAAGGGTTGTTAAGCACTGGAAAAGGCTCCCCAGGGAGGTGGTTGAGTCACCATTCCTGGATGTTTTAAAAACCATTTGGATGTGGTGCTCAGGGACATGATTTAGCAGAGGGTTGTTAGAGTTAGGGTAGTATGGTTAGGTCGTGGTTGGACTTGATGATCTTTAAGATCTTTTCCAGCCTGATTCTATGATTCTGTGATCTAAAGTATCTATCCTTCTGATCTAAAGGAAAGCAAAACGAAACTGTATGCGGCTGATGCTAAAAATGCATTTCTTACTCTTAACCTGACTGGATAGAAAACAGTTGAAAAGGAAGGTTCAGGAAGGAAGAGGAACAGTAGGTATATCATCAAGGGCTATGTCTATGCTGTTAAGAAAGGGAACTTGAGTTGTGGTAGCTGAAAAGGGCTGTTTTAATGTGACAGATATTCTTGCTCATGTCTGTCATGACTTCAGTCCCTTCACTGCTATGTTTGTTTTTTTGAAGGGGAGGAAAATAGCTGTTTATTGTTCAGTTACTGATAATCCAAGCACATGTTTGACTATCTACTTCTGTGCCCTGTGCTGTCATCTCCATGTCTCAGAGAAAAAAAAGTCACTGTCAAGCCAGATGAGGTTGGGTAGAGATATCAAGGTAAAGCACATAAAGCCATTAAGAGAGGCTTTTTTCAGAGTTGAGCTGTGCAAGTGTAACTCAGAAAGTCCTAAGTTCTCAGCAAATTTTTAGTACATTCCTATAGTCATTTAGGCTTTGGAATGACTTGTTTGCTCTTACTTTACTGATATTTTTAAAAACTGTGTTACTTTAAAGTGCTTGGGCACTGCACATATCCATAAAAATGACATTCTCATTGAGATCAAGAGAGTTCTACAGACTCTTAAAATAGTGTCTGAATTCTAAGCAAGAAAAACTGAGAAGAGAAAAGAAAAAAAGGATCTTTCACTTCCTTTAGATTGTGAGGCCATTTATCATTTTATCATTAATCTTCTTATTCTGGGGAAAGATTATGGGAAAAGTGGTAGCTCTTCAGTTACTTCATTATCTCTTTAGTCATGTGTCTTCTGAGAAACTTCAGTGTTTTTCTGACCCAAACATAGCAGTGAGATAACCTCGCTTCTTATTAACGTTGACAGAGGTACCTTGTCTCAACAGACTCCATAGATCTCTCTTCCTTTGGCGTTGTACATCATAGAGTCCTTGTAGGAACATCTCAAGGATATGCAGTAGCTGGCTTTGTAGCTGTGTCCTTTAAAGCTTTTTGGTCTTTCATATCACTTCCTCCCAACCTTTAGAAATGGTGTTACCAATTCAGCACCTTAAGAATTTTCCATTCCCTGTGATGCCATGCCGGCATCCCATCCTTATGGCACTTAAAAAGATACCAGTATTCCACAGCTTTATTTAGTGTAAAAGTAACCTGATTTTACACTCACATTTAAATAGGATTGCTTGGAGTGAGCTTTAAAAATTACTTAAATTCACCCCACTATCTGGATATTCACAGTGTTGTCAAATCCATCAATTTAAATCCAGTGACATCATAATGGATCCTGGGGGGGTCTGGGGGAGGGGAGGGGAGGGTGCTCAGGCAAGTGGCTTTTCAGCTTAAGTGATTCCGCAGAATTCTTTCTTCATAAAAGCTAAAGTATGTTAAATCCCTATGGTGAAGGAGCAGGGCACAGTTACTCTGTGTGCTTAAAACAGACATTCAGCACTGGAAATACACTGAAAAGAGTGGAGAAGGTTTGTAAACTGTTTATACTCCTGGAGTTAGGAAGGAGGTAGTCAAGACTTTTTATGTCATATGAAGTAGGTTTCTTAAGTGATAAAATTTAGGTTAGTTATCCATTCTTTTTACCACATCTTCTAAAAAGCAACAAATAAGTCATATACTGGGGAGAGCAGCAAAATAATGGAGTAGAAATAAGTGTAATAACCTCAGTATTTCTCTTCCTCTTCCTTTCTCTTTTTAATTAATTAAATACTTGTATCCTACCATTTGATTACACAATGTCAGTTCACTGCACTGTCATACCAATAATTTTGTTTCCTTTTCGGGTATTGTATTTTTTGTGGCTTACTGCAGACTGTGTTTTGCCATCTGACTTGCTACTGCACAGCTCACATTTTGCCCTTCCATTTACAATAGGAATATAAAGGGAGTAACAGACTAATCAGGATGAGCAAAAAAGAAGAAAGAGTGTGTCACTGAATGCTTAAACTCATAAAGAGAAGGCCTTCTGTCTTTCCTATTTTGAAACACAGTTTGTTCCCAAAATCAAACACTTTTCCTTTGGTAGAGAACTCTAGAGTTTCTTGTAATGAAAATGTTATCCAAGCACTAATTCTTATTTCCTACCCTATTCCACAAAATATCAGTTTATATTTTTCAGGCTTTTCACCCGTGTGCAAATTTCAAGGGGGTTAATCCTACTGCCTGTCTGATACCTGATTGAAACCCTACTCTCTACATTGGTTTCAGGTGCTAAACAGGCGTCTCCACAAGGCAAAAATGAAAACATGGATATTCAGTTCAAGAGCGTTGCGGAAATATTAGTCAAAGTGGGCCAGTCAAAAGGTGGGGGAGATCAGGATTGCATCTGCTAACTTCCCACTGATCTCCTAAGTATTTGGACAAAGGAAGAAGTGCTGCAAGGTGTTTGTGTGTATGTAGTAAGTTATGTGTAACAGTACATGTATTTGCACATTCAAAAGGAAGAGTACACCTCTTGGATGTAGCTATAAATACACAAAATGTACCACACAAAGATAAATTCAACAGATGCCAGGATAAGTAGAGACACAGGATGTAACTGAAGTTCTATTAGACATTTGTAGTGCTCTGAAATTTTGCAGGATTGAATATGGGGAAGACAGAACATTCCAATATAGTAGGAATTTAGAGCTGAGATAATACATATACAGTTTTCCAATTCTTTTCATTTTTAACCTCTTTTTCCTTAAAAAAAAAAAAAAAAAAAAAAAGGTGTTTAATTAACATTCATAAGACAAAAGAATGGATTTTTAAAACAAGCTCCTCATTTAAAAACCTAGAAACAGAAAAAGAGTTATTCATTATCTATCACTTCTAAAAATCCAAGCCACAACTTAATATTCAACTGTCATAAAGCAGCATTATCAGAAAATGCAGATCTTGGCAGCAAATTAAAATCTACAAATTTAGGTATGCAACCAAAATAAAACAGATGGAATAAAAATACACTTTGCAAACAGCGGTGATGATTGTCAGACATCCCAGCTCTTAAAAATAAATTCTCATAAATCTTTAGTTCATAGGATATACAGAAAATGCACAAGGCTGTAGTTTAATTTAGAAACCCAGTTTTGCCTTTTTAAATGTTCTACTATTACACTGTACCTTCACAACGGTTAAGGAGCAAATAGAATAGCTGTGTATTTGATTCATGACTTCTGATTTCTTTTGTCTTGCAAAGGGATTGCTCATCTTTCCTTGTGGGTTGGTTGTGGTGATCTGTACAAAGATGTCCTTTTTGTGCTCCTTGATAAAAAAAAAAAAAAAAAAAAAAAAAAAAGCTTTCTTCCAAGAATTGCTGAAAAATATTTTCCTGAGGAAATATTCCTATTTCCAGGAATAATGTTTCTACTTTTTCCATCCTAATGAAAGACCTTCCTGTATCCAAAGTCTTTGTTCTTCTGGGCATTCATGTGGATATCTGAACAACAGAGAGACCCACATGCCCTTCAGCTGCTTGTAGCTTCTACCTTACTTACTTTAATTGTAACTAGCACTGTCTGGAGTAATTAATTTAGTGATGTTTGCTTCTCTGTTCCTACACTGGCAACCTGAGACCCCTTGAGAAGCCTTTCTTTTTCATCTGTAAATGTGGCCTTCCTTTGGGCTCCCTTTAATGGCACATTCCCTTAAACACCAGAAGGCCTCCACAACTCTTTGCATAATTTCTTGGAAAAGAGTTTAGGAAGCTAGAGATTGATCTTTCCCTCCACCAATTAACTCATAATTGTTGTTTTCTCTAGCAGATTTGGCTGGCAAGAGGGTAACCTCTGTACTTCCTGAATGACTGACCAAGAGTTAGAGAATCGGTAATGCCCACAGGCTGCTTGTTGTAATGTTCTGTAGGTTTGAGAGGGAAGGATGTCAAGGTACCAAAACATTGTGTCACTCTAAGGCTTTGTAGCGCGGTACTATAGATTATCACAGACTAGAAACAACAAAAACCATTATCTCAACACTTTTTTGGAGGCTGTATACTACTCTGACATACACACATGTCCAGAAATCTTTTCTATTTCAAATGTATGCCAGTAATAAATCAAGAAGACCTGTGGCCTTCCTCTTATCCCTAAATCAGGCTGTACAAGCACTGTGTTCTTCCCAGGGATGTTAGGAAAGAGTAGCTACAAAACGTATTGCCCTTCCCCTGTTTGCTGTGAAGAGTTTGTGCTAACTCCTTTTCTGATATTTCTATTTGATAAAGAAGACAGTAGATGTCCAAACCACATTCTTCACTTCAAAACAGTTCATATTACTAGTTTATATATTACTCAGTTGCAATTATCTAGCTATCACTTGGTCAAAAAGCAGGCAATTCTGTAGTCAGACATACTGCTAAAATTTTGTGTGGCCTCTCATCTAAGCCCCTTTGGTAGGCTTTCATAACTGCATTTATACATGGATACTGAAAATTAGCAATCACATTTTTTAATGCGAGTATTCCTTTAACCTCTGCTGGTAATATTCACCTTAGCTTACAGAGATGATTCAATATGCCATACATAGCAATAATAATAGAAACATTATATTTGCTAGCATCAATCTGACTCGTGATACATTCTCGCATCCTTTCAAGATACTAAAAGTATATTAAATTTTATCTGTGCATGCTCTCAAATATTAGCTCTCTTTTTCAAGCAGCTATATATCTTTTTTATGGACCCCAAAATGAGGGAAGCTTTTGCAGTCCAAGAAATGTGTTGAATGTAATCCAGAAGAAAGATCCCTGCTTGTGTATTCTGGAAATGGTGTATGTT
The DNA here is from genome assembly GCF_019238085.1 of Lagopus leucura. Classification (NCBI taxonomy): domain Eukaryota; kingdom Metazoa; phylum Chordata; class Aves; order Galliformes; family Phasianidae; genus Lagopus; species Lagopus leucura. The sequence goes on from NW_024962262.1 coordinate 85,911,804, forward strand.
TCTCATGATGTAAACATTGTTACATGCTGTCTTTAACCAGCTAAAACAAATTTTGAGTGAAATAGACTCTTATATAGCAGTATCCTATCCTAAAAGTCTGCTATTTGTATAGTCATAGCAAAAAGTCTCATTAGGATATGGGTCCTATCTCTGACTATGCTGCTCTTCAGGAAACTTTTTCCTTCTGATTTTCTGTGACAAAATACAAGGATTCGCTGCACATACTTGAGTGACAGCCCTTTTCTTTGTGTATTTTCTGACCTGTAACTGATTCCCCAGTGACTGGCATGTGCCTGGCATGAGCTTGACTACCAGTCTTCCGGTGATGTACGACACTCTCTTTTTCCACTGCCAAAATTAACTTGCTTTCTTCATCAGACTCTAGCCTAGATTGCATAGACTTTCCTGGCCAAAAGTTAGGCAGGCAGTGCCAGTAATGCCAGAATACTGCCATTACTTGCTGTTTGTTTCTTAGGTCCTGAGGTATCTTTTTTCCTTGTGCAGATGCCTGCACCAACAAACATTATTTTCTTGTTCAGTTAGCTCTGTTTCTCCTTTCTGCTGTCCTCAAATATTGTTTTACATACTTATCGAATGGATGCTTACTGAATGGGTGTTTTCAAAAAGGTGAATATTTTAGGAATATTGAGATAGTCCTTTGGTTTAGAAAAAAAGGTAATTGTCTCATGTTCACATGGCATCTTATCATGCAGAGTAACTTCACTCCTGTGCATTCTGGGGCACTGAGTCACACAAGAGGTAGGCAAATAGGGATATTGTTTGTGCTTATCAGCAGGCAGCAAGTACACAGGACACTTACAGTGAGCACTCAGCATGTATGGGCAAATAGAAAATGCCCTGCAATCATGACTTGCAGTGACACCAAGGTGACATATTGAGCTTCTTCATTGGATCATGGATCATCAAAAGATTGAAAGGAGTACTTCACAGGAATATACGGTAATAAAAGTACTGTAAAAAATTCATTAGTGGTTTGCTGCTAAAGGGGAAGAAAACAAATATAAATATATCGTCTAGTAAATGGGAACTTGGTTCAAAACCTGAAAAGCATATAAATTATATTTCAGCATTTCTTCCTCTTCTTTTTTTTAAATCTTTTTTGAAGGGAAAACTTGTTCCAATTATATCCTTTTAAGATAGCAAAATTCTTTAAAATAAATTGTCAGGAGAGATCAAAGACTGAAACAGGAATGTAAGAAATGCTATGTCATATCCTATAAATAATGAATTTTTTCTTAGCATATTGTTAAAGGTAGCAAGGATCTGGCATTTTGGATAAAGCACAAGAAACCTTGTTGTAGGTGCTAGTTTAAAATGCCTAAAGAAAAGAGAATGAAAAAAGAAGAAAAAGAAAAAGATTTTATCATCTCTCATTAGCTGTAGATTATTTTTCACAATCTGTTATTTGATCAATTGTTGGGACTGATCAGACAGTATTACAGATATTGACAAACATGAATAAAATGCTGCAGACAGGAAAGGAAGTACTTGTCAGCACAATGACTCATCTATAAAAAAGATATGGGTAGCAGTGAAATCTGTTTGGCTGTACAGTTCTATTAAAATAAAAATAAAAATTGGGATCAATCTTACTTCAGAACTCTCATTTTTTTCTTGTTCCTCAGAATTTTCTGGAGTGTTGTGGTTGCCTTTCTGTTGATTTCAAGTATCGCACTGTTAGCAGGTCAGCTGTTTTTCTGTAGATTATCTCCAAACATGCAATACTGTAATAGCTGTCCTGAGTAACAGTGAATTGGTTTTTCTCTGCCTTTCCCCAAATTGAGTTCTGGTATGAAATACGAGATTCTTAAACATCCAGAAAGGGTATATCATGTGGTATCTCCAAATGGATTTATTGTGGACGGAGAGGAGACTTTGCCTCCTTGCACACCTTTCTCTCTTTCCCTGTACACACCTCAACTTGTGTCTGCTCTATTTGCCAGCCATCCTGATAAATCTGTTGGGAGGCTGTAGGTGGGCCACAGCATCACTACTGTGTGTTACACAGCCAAGGGCTGATAGACATTGCTGTTAGTCATGTCATTAAAAAACAAAGCTTGTGGTACAGAGCTTTCACATTCCTCAGTGCTCAGTGAAACACAGCTGTGTGCCAAAACTAAGGCATTAGGTGGAGGTATCTTGCCTTTTAATGTTTTCCGTACCTACATGTCATGTAGATCTGTCCTGGAATGAGTACCTGAAGAGTTTTTGCAGATCTTTCAGAAGAATAGCAGCAGGTCATTACAGAACAGAGCTTGTAAGAAATTGAGATATGTGATTCACGTCTGGCTGCACCATTAGCTGTCTGATGAGTGGGTCACTGTCCTCATGAACACAAATCGTCGTAGGAGAGAATGTTCCCATCTGACAATATACTAACTTAAATGGAGACATCACAGAACTTAAACTAGACAAAAGCAGTATTTATTTTAGCATAATAAAATAATACATCAGCTAGTAAAAGATAAAAATTAAAAAAAGTATTAATAGCACACATTCTTCTTAGTCGGTGACAATATCTATCTAGCCATAAAGAATAGATTATGGGGCTTTTTGTTGTTCTTTTTTTGGTTTTTGTTTTGTTTAGCTTTGTTTCTCCCAAATGAACTGTCTGCATCCCCTTTCCATCTGTAATTTCCCAGCAGAAGTTAGAAAAATTTTGAAAAAGAATGAAGAAATCAATACATTTCTATTTGGTTAATGATTCTATATTTCAGAATATTTTTTTGCTTGAAGCCTCATGATTTAGGCCTTAGAAAGAATAAATGGTCCTGTTGTGTCTCAACTCTGATTATGCTTGTTCCTGAAATTATTCCTTAATAAACCAAGACTTACTCAGAGTAAGAAACATCAAAAATGATTTAAGTCCTACCTAATCTGTGCAAATTTGTTCAGGAGAAAAACAGGTGTTCTCATTTCTAAAAGGGAAAAGACAGCACCATCTTAACACTTCATTATTCTGCTGGCCTTTTTTTCTTTAAACAGGTCTACAGCTTTGGGGTAGTGTTAACGCTGGCTATCTGAAGAAGGAAAATGTAAGAAATTGTTGGCACAGGCAGAAGTTTCAGTTACATGCAGGATTAGAGGTATTCTGGTGATAGAGAATGAACCTGTCCCTGGAAAAGATCTCTTCAGGAAAATAGCTGTGATTTTTATTTTTCCTTTCATCCCACATGGTGAAGCCAGTTGTCATTGTGAGATCATAGAATCATCATACAGTCATAGAATGGCCTGGGTTGAAAAGGACCACAACAATCATCTAGTTTCAACCTCTGCTATGTGCACGCTCACCAACCACCAGACCAGGCTGCCCTGAGCCACATCCAGCCTGGTCTTGAATGCCTCCAGGAATGAGGCATCCACAACCTCCTTGGGCAACCTGTTCCAGTGCATCACCAACCTCTGTGTGGAAAACTTCCTCCTAATATTTAACCTAAACCTCCCCCCACTTTGTCCTTGATTAGCTTTGGATTTTGGTTGTTTTTTGGTGTTTTATTTTTGATGAGTGTGTGGTCTTGGTAGTTTTTTCAGTGATATCATCCTTACCTTGCAATGGAAACTGAGCAGCTCTGTATTTAAAAACAACACATTGAATCCTCTGTAGAATGATTTTCATTCCTAGTGTTTGTGCACCACACCATGGTAGTGCAGTAGAAACAGTGCAACAATAAACGTGTGTAGGAGTATCAGTAGGAGAGGATAATTAATACATAATCATGATTTTTTTTTTCCTGTTAAACTGTCTTATTTCCTAGCTACCATCAGTAAGTTCCCTTTTTAATATGTCCTCTCAATTCATTATGCCAGTTTCCATGTTGGAGATCTAAGTTTTTAATTCTAAGTTCTTTTCTTAGCTGTTTGCTTAAATGGATATAGGGAAGCCTGAGTACATAGCGTTCCTTTTTGGAGTGTGTGGAAGCAGGAGAAGTGAGCAGATTGAAGACAAGTGATTGCAAGGCAGTCACAGGTTCCATTTTTTCTCATCTGCGTTATTCTGTGAGATGCTACTGTAGCTCTTCACTTACTGCTTGGCTGCTGAGCTTGGGCTCAAGGTAAGACCTGGTCTGCCAAAGGCTTGCGGTGACATTTTGATAAGATGCTTTGTCAGTCATTATGTCCAGAAAGAAACACATGAAGAGATATAAAAATCAACAACAACAACTACAAAAAACAAACAAACCCAAACCATGGTTAACTGCACTTGTCTACAAAATAAGACCACGGGAATTGCTATGTCCTACTAGACCACTTGTCCATTGTGTCCTATCTTAAATTCTGGCCGACATCAGCTTCTGTGTGTGAAACAAGGCACTGTGCAGCTAGCAGCCATTGTATAGGAGGAGGTGTGTCTATTAATAATAACCATTTGCTTATTCTTCTGATTTTTTCTCTTTTTTCTCTCTCTTTTTTTTTTTTCTTCCTAATATATTTTTTTCCTCTTGGGTTCTTAAAAAGTGAAATTCAGCACATTTCTTTCTTCTAATCTATCCTCTTCTTTTAGAAATAATTTCTCTCTCAACTGTAGTAGTGATTTCCCAGTCAACTTTGTTGCGCAGTTGAAGGATTCACTTTCAGGGGGAAATATATGTTCTCTTAATAGTAGATTATTTCTGTAGGGAGTGGAAGCTGAGGGAATTTGTCTGCAGTTCTATCTGCTCTTCAACTGCATGCAGTAACTTCTCAGGCAGGTCATGTACTCGGTTCCATTGCTATCTGCTGTTTCTCTGTATATTTTCCTGCATTTTGCATTATCATTTGTTAAATATATAACAAGTTGCAATTTATCTTAGTCAGCAGATTTAGGACCTTTGTGTCTTTCTGCTCACCCAGGGAATTCAGAAATAAATTGCTGCTTCTAGGGGTTGTTTTTAATGCAACAAATGTTTTAGAGGAAGTCAAGGGGGTATTGGTCAATATCAGCTGAACTCTTCTCAGCAGTAAAACATTTTCCACATGCTTTCCCACATGCTGGTGGTAGGAGAGCCCTGATTCAATTCAATTTTCTGCACTTGCTATTTTTAATTTTTAATACTTACATTTTTATTGAATTCAAGCTCTGCTGGTTAAATTTTGTGTGCTATAGTTAATGCAAGCAGTAATCAGAATTCTTTATCACTTATGGATTGATTTTTGCTGGCATGTTTTACACAAAAATACTTTTTTTCTGAAGTGTTTTGTAGGTAAGATATTGCAGAATGAGCTAAGAAAACAAGGAACTTCATGCAACTCGAGGTTGTTAGGCAGAGCTTTGGAGATATTCAGAAACAGAACCTGATTTTAATAAGATGTTTCCTAAACTACGCTGATTTACTGAGGTGGAAACTTCATTAAAATAAGACAAACACATCTTTTCCATAAACCTGTCAAAAATAGGGCCTTCTGAATAGAAACTGAGTATTTACCTACAGACTTTGGTCTCCCCTCATCCCAACCTCTTAAACAAGTGAATACCATTATGAATCCAAATCTATTTTTATGGCTGGATCCCCAAATGATGGATCAACTGCCCTTGCTAGACCTGCCAGTCACCTAACTACTGCTCTTTCCTCTGAAAACCAGTAAACTGGCTCCCCCAGTAATTGTTTGAAATAGTCACTCCTTTCTGCTCTGCTGGACCAGGACCAGAGCTCCCAGAACTGGCATGGCTGTACCAGCATTTTCAAGTCTGGATATGCCTGCTGGATGATGTGGTAGATATGCATGCAAATGCTCTGGAGTGACAACTACTTGCCCATCCATTTGTGTATTACTCTCAGCAGGATGTGTCCTCCAAAGCTATGGGATCACCTCAGCATTCAGGTGATACATAGTCATGAAATAAATGATCACAGGTAAAAAATTGTTGTGAAGCTCATGAAAAAATTGGTTCAAATAGGAGGCAATTGTGATAACTTTGTTAAAAAAAAAAACAAAAACTGTGGGTTTTTTTTAGCAGAGCTGTAGCTATAGTCCTTCATTATTGTAATGAATTTCTTGTCAAATGGTGGGAAAGGCCACAGGAATCCCTATTGATAAAGAAGTAGCAGTCACTTTTTATTGTAAAATTAGTCTGTGGATTTAACAGATTGTAAATAAATGGTGAAATGAAATATGACTGACTAACGCTTTCAACGGACAGTTGTATTAGTAAACTGATATGGTTTACATTTGGAGAAGTTCTCTGCCATTTTATGTAGCAGCAGGAACCAGAAATATTCATTTTCTTGCAGTAAGATGTATTTAACTCTTTTCTTAATTTTGCGACAATTAAGACTGGAATGTGGAGGGATTGTTGTAGTGATGTGACTCATGCCATACTTATTGGGGAACAATAGGATTACTTGGTTTCTGAAGCAAAGCTAAATCTCCCGACTACTTGCTTTTAAATAACCGCAGACTTTATAAGAATTGGGATAATCGGATTCTAGAGACTTTTCTCTGTTACTGAACCAACAAAAAGCTGACACATCTATTTGCTGTGTCTGAACAAAATGAGGTAAAAACCAACAGCCCAGAGAAAATGACTTAGGTTTACAGATACAATTGATATTTGCATGTGTGTGTTTATATTCTCTGTGCACTCTTTTAGGTACTCCCAGCAGTGGTAAGTGAAGTCATTTTCAGGTGAGGCAGTGGACAGATATTAGCAGTTTGTTCTTCCTTATCTCTCCATCCAAAATCTTACTATTTACAGACAGCCTTTGCATGAAGGGAGATGTTATATTGCCAGTGTGCCTGCTCCTGCCTATTCATTATGTTGTGAGATTGCTATGTGCAGCAAATGCAGACTTACAATATGTGACATGCCTCTGCCTCTAGCTGGTGAGACACAGTTATCTTCAAAGCTGTTTCCCCTTCGGATTGTTTTAATACTTCCAGTTAGTCATCTATTGCTATATTGACCTAACCATCTTAATACTGCATTTCCCCGAAGTCCAGTTTCTTAAACATCTGTGGCAAGAGAAAACAGTTGAAATATTGTCACTATGCCTTTCAAGTTTTGTAGTTGTATTGACTTAAACAAATCTTCACATACAGTTATTTACTTGAGCTTTGATGCTACAAAATTTACAAATAAAAGAAGCAGATATTACCCAGAATTAAGTAGCCACAGACATAGGAGACACTAGGAAAATATTCCTTCATATTGAAAAAAATTAAGGTGTGTGGCCTTTGTGCTGTGTAACATTTGTGGCTTTCTTCACTCTTCTCTCTTTAGGTGATATTTGACTTCGCTGAATATCAGGTACAGAAGAGACTATCAAGAAAGAAGAGGTCAGTCATGGTTGGAGGAAGGCTTTTATACAGATGAATAGGGTGAGAGGGAGAGCATGAAAAAAGGAGTATTGCCTTGCTATAGCTGCAGCAAGAAAGGAAGCTGAACTTGGCCTGAAGGCAGAGACAGGAGATGAGCAGGGAGACTGGGACAAAGTATTTTAGTAATAGCAAGGAAGGAACAGCAGTAGGGATAATGAGCTATACAGTCCACAGATAGTACAGAAGTAGCTTCAGGAAAAGTAGGTTGGAGAGATGATTATATGGACATAAATCATAAAGCAGTAAGTATAAAGGACTACAGATGAAATGCACTAAAAAAGTCAGATGTTTGTGTTATATTTTCATCTAGATTTCAGTTGAAAGACTTTTTGTTTAAAGAATCACTATTTTAAGGATCAGAGAGGAAGTGCTTTGCAACATCTTTCTGAGAAGTGAGTTTTGTGACGTTTCCTAGGAAGCGCAAGGATTTTCAAGGGATGGCATTGCTTCTTTACTAAGTTGAGCTTTCAAGAGAACCTGAAGGATTTTAAGACATGAATACAGTAGCCAGTGTCGTGCGGTTTAAATTCTCTGAAGATCCAGACCACATTTTTGCAGAAGTAATATCTGGACACTGAACACTTTTTGAAAGCCTGTCTTACACTGTAGGCATAGAAATGTAAAAATCATCTTCTTAGGAAAAAAATTCTCTTTTTTTCCCTCCTGAGATTCCCGTCTTTATTTTATTTTATTTTTTTGTTTCTGTTTGGATTTATTGAGATAAAACTATCTAAGGAAATAACATCAATTTCTTCTAGTCACTTCTGATGAATACATTGTCATTAGGGATTATTACTGCATACCTCAACCCACAAACTCCCAGCAATGGGATGTCTGGGTGAAAAATGAATTCAGAGTGTTCTCACAAAAAATCTTAGCATTCATAGATGAACTCTGAACACCTCAATTGAATTTAGTGAAACTGGGGGTGCTTTGAAATCACAGGAGAGGGGTTTAAAGACAGTATCAGGAAAAGAGCTTGATAACCACAAAAAAGCTGCAAATTGCAATAGCGTTGGGATAACTTTAATAAAATTCCTTATTTGTCTTACTGTGATGATCATTTTGATCCTAAACATAGAGGAGATTAGGAAAAGCAATTTACTTATCCAATTTCTTTGCGAAAAAAAAAAAAAAAAACCAACACCCAACACACACAAGAAAAATACTAAAATTCAAAAACTGAAAATATAGGGAGCTCATGACTGTTTGCATCCAGCTGTGAGCCATTACTCACATGAGTAGTCACACTGATTGCTGCAAATCTATTTGTGGAAGTTGGAGCTTACGTCTGGGAGCAAAGACAGCAAAAGGTATAGGAAACATAGGCTTCTGTTTTGGGAGGCATAGGAAGGATGCTCTGCTTATGTTGGAAGACATGTAGGTCAGCATAGATTTACTTCTACAGTTCTACTCTCCGGTGGAAGCAACATGCACAACGTAGGATGGTATTAATTGCCCAAAGTCTCTGCTCTGCACTGCGTCCCCTGCCCCAAGCTGAACAGAAGCAGTAAGCAAGAGACAGGGATAAGGTTGTTGTGATTATACATACAGGAAGGTAGAGTAGCAGAAATTAAAGGTGAAATTCACAAGCTAGGACTTCCTACAGAGTCTCTCTTTCCCACTACGTTACATTTCCTCCACAACTGTTGCAGAACTGAAATCCATCTCATTTATCCAATAGCACTATGGCTCCATCTTATTCATTTGAAGTCCTTTCTGCCAAACAGCCTCACAATGTTACTACACTACTGTTAGCACACAGGTACTGCTTTCCAACTCTTTGTGACCTTTCATTAATTCCTGTCTCCATGCCATGCACACTTGCCAGTAAATGACTCCTTCAAAGTTTTTTTGCTATGCTACTAAATTCAGTTTGCTTGAAGAATTTTTAGAAGAAGAAAACCAAACCTGAACTTGTAACAGAGAAGCTCTGGGCCTTATGATCTATGAAAAAAGAAGTGAGAAGAGTCAAATTCAGAATGAGTTTACGTAAATATCTGAAATGGGCTGTGGCATAAAATTTGAAGACCTCTGATAACAACTCAGAGTAAAGCATGACATATTAAACCTCATTCAACTGCTCAACTACTGCAGATATGTTTCAGCAGAGGTTGAAATACAGTCTAGAACCTAGTCCTCAGACAGTTTCTATGGTGGCCAAACTTTGTGGTCATCTCATAGGGATGCAGTGTGACACAAGAAAAACTAAAAATTGTTGTATTTTCCTCCTTGTATTTAGGACTTGGGGTTGCTGGCTTTGATAAATACATGGAGTACGATGTAGCGGTTATATGCAGCTCAATTTTCACATAAGTGTGAAAAACTGGAAGGACAACTGACCTAACATTTTTCTATAGTTTTTTTGTTTGCATGTTGGTTTTTCCTCTGATATTCTTAATGTTCCTTCAATATTAATTTGTTTCAGAGGTAGGGTTAACTGAACGGATGTAATAGAGAAACACAACCAGATACAGTTAGACCTTTTGGTCAACCTCAAAATGTCCCTGGGAAGCCAGCAACTCATTTTTAGGGAAACAAATTCATTCAGTATAATAGTTAGAAAAATGCTTATGTTTATGCTAAAATAAATACAGATTGGAGTAGGTGCTTCCATGCTTTCATTATATGTGCCTAATTTAAATTTCATTCTATTTGCCTTCAAGTGCTCCAAGAATGTCAGCAGGAAATCCACACACAGCAGGAAATTATGCAATTTATTTAATATGCAATCTAATAAGCTATCAGGTGCCTGACATAAATTCTTTACTTTCACTGGATTTTTCTTACGCCATCTGAATTGTTTTTGTTTACTGCTGGGTTTTTCTTTATCTGTCTACCCAGCTAAGATTTATCCAGCATTCTTTCTGCTGTTTAAGCTCCAGTTTAAAATTTAGGACACCTGAGCTCAATGCTTGTACAGGTATAGAAGCCTCCTATGCTTTTGGGTGAGTTGGGGCTGGGCTCCCCAACGTTTTTACTTCCCTTGCCCACTTTTATTTCAATAAGCGCAAGATGCCTCGGCAATTTAAACTTCCACCTGAAAGGTGAGATGGGCCCCATAAGTGAAAGTAAAAAGGCAAGGCTTCACAGTGACTGAGAATAAGGGGGGTGAAGGGGAATAGTTAGAGACAGTTTATAGAAGCAAGAATGCAGAGCTTGTTAGAAAATAAAGGATGGCAGACACTCTGTCTGGTATAGTGAGGGGGATGAAGGCCGTAAAGATAAAGGTTTGAGAACAGCCCGAGGACATTTGGCAGGGAGGTGATTAGATGTCCACAGTGCAAGAAGAAACCAGTTTGGGGAGATGCTCCCCTGAAAGGCCAGGAGTTTACAGTGAAAACAGTCAGAAGCCTTCACAAGGAAAACAAATCTTCATCCCATGACCCACTACACACGTGCAAGAGGGGAGGGTCTGCATGCTAACGAACTCTCAGGGGTGTAATGAATATGTATCCTAATTCTGGGAAAACTATTGATTATATATTAGTTTTGCCTATATCTGTAGCACGATTTTTCCAGATGTTGTGCAAGTTAGGTGTATCTATCCCCCTTGTACGCGGTGTCCATGCAGCACTGAATAAACCGTACCTGCTTTGTAATCTTACTTGGGTTACAGAGTTTGATTCCGCACATCACACCCAGGAAAAAAAAGACAAAAACAATCCACAGCACAATGCTTAGCTCACTGGAGTACTGTACTATCATGAGAAAAACTGCCCAGATATGAGATTTGTGAATGTATCTCAGTGTCTAATCCTGATAAGAACTCAGCTGTCATTAATTGTGTTGTGACCACAAAGAAAGATTTCCTCCCCTGTCTCACCTGTGTGACCAAATTCATTGTGTCTGAGCAAATCTACTTAGTGCTTTCTTACAGTAAAGATGTCAGGCCGTGTTGGACATACTCTCCTCAATTTATTTTCCATTACCAATAGGGTAAAGGATAATATCCACTCTGGCTTTCTCCCTCCCTTTCTTGATTCAGTTACTAGTAAATTATTCAAGACAAATTAAACTGTTTCTGGCATTGAAAGCAAGAGAATCTGGTGCCTGCCACTTACTACGAGAACACCTTTCCCAGAAGACAAAGAACACAGGTTGAAATACTCATTCGTAACATTCTCTCTTTTTCTACCTACAAACTTCAAAATGTGTTGAAACCTAACAGGCTGTGCATCTACTGAGCCTACCAATCCCAGAACCTGTTGGATTTAATGCTTGGTATCCATTATATCCAATATATTCTGGACTCAGAGCATATTTGCTCTAAATTGATCCCAGTTCTATAGTGGTGTTTGTTTGGCACTTCGGTCATCCAGAATTCCCACTCAGATGGTCAAAATCTTCAGGTTCAGGGGAAAGTAAAAGGTAATGTGTTTGCAGAAAACCTGTGTGGACCTGCTCAAAGGGAAATATACCCTGAACATGCAAATATGTGTGCTATCTCTGCCTTTGATTACCATGTAAGAAATTAGACTTTTTCAATCTACACACGACACATGGAAAAAGCAGCATTTCCCAAAATTCTAATTTAGCACTTATTTATAAATGTTTATGTGCCTAATAAACTTTCTTTTTATTGATTAGAAGTACATGACACTTTTATTTTCCTATAGTTTTTTACTCCCTAGTCTTATTTAAAATAATGAACATGGTATCAGATAACAAACAATAAAAATTGTTATTTAAAAAATGATGTATGACATACCCACAAAACTTATTTTCTGATGAGAGAAAAAATTATCGAGAGAAAATAAAAATTGTAAGTCACACATGAATTACCTGGAGAACGAAATTACCTTCTATTACATAATTAGTGATCCCACTGAAGATTTCTCATCAGTAGCTTTAAAATATAGCTGCTTTCAGGAACTTAAAATAATTGAAAAATGTTGGAAAGGGAGTGAATTCAATCCATTTATAATGCTAAAGTTATTGAGCTATTGTAACCATTTCTGTGGTGTATATATTGACCAAGAAGAAAAATGTACTTTAGATAGTAAGTTATTGGGCTAGTAGGGGGTCTGGATTTATTCATTCTGACTGTTCTCCCAGAAATAGATGGTTAATGTAGAAAACACTTAAATCCAAGTCACTTGGATACAAGCCCATTCTAAGCTGCAGGCCTTTCTGGAGTCTTAAAGCTTGTTAAATGGGAAACTCTGATCAGATGTCTAGAGTGTACTGCTTTGTGCCGTGGAGGTGGCATCATGCAATGCCATGAGGTTGACTGGTAGAGCAGGGAAAACTCTTCCTGGAGTGATACAACAAATGTGTATATGTTAGTGTTGCAGTCTGAATCAAAAGTGTGCTTTCCAGTCAAATCCTCACTTGGTTACTTACATTATGGCCTTGGTTTGCACCATGAAGCAGCCTAAAGACATTCAAGCTGGATTCTTCTGACAATAAATTAAGCAGGAAGATGCCCACCAGCATGTTATTGAGACTGGAGCCTCAAAGTAAAAGCCAGTGAAATACTTAAAGTGTGAAATCTGCACATTTGAGTAACTTTGCCACCAACTCCTCCTACCAGGGTTCAATCATGTTGTAGTAGATGACTTAGTATTTACTTGCCACTATGTTCTTCCTGACTGTGTAAATACCCAAAACATAAGTTATAGGTAGTACAACACATTAATCCATTCTCAGACAAATTGCAAGGCAGGAAATGTGCACCCTTTGTGACTCAAAGGAACTGGTTTACCAAATCTTCATCTTATTCCTTTTCTCATTCTTTGCTTTTCATTGATGTGGAGGTACAAGAATGCTTATAAAATACCTATCTACACAATAGAGATTTGATCTCATCTGAGTCTTCTAGATTCCACTCTTATGCAGACAAGATAATCGTGATGTTATCTCAGAGTACTTGTGACAAGCCACAACAAATCTGTGACCAAAATATGTATCCCAAGGCACCTTCAAGTTGAATTTACTTTTCAGCAATAATGAAAAGTCACCAAGTTTGAAAGCTTTTTTTATATAAAAGTTAATTAGAGTCAAAGTTATCAACATTCTACATAGTTTAAAACCTCCTTTTCCTTTCAATTTTCTTGCCAAAATAACCTTACAGATGACATGTTCCCCTATGTTCCAATAAAGTAATGATAGTAGCAAGAGCTCTTTCTTAAGTGGAGTGAAGCCTACGTTGCTGCAGGAATGCTGAATATTGGGTGCTGATTTTATTTTTTCATCAGTAGATATTTGGAGTCCCTTTTTCTGGTTCCTTGTTAGACATTACACTACACCTGCAGACTCTGTCAAGTTAAATGCTACGGGAATAATTCAGAGTTGAAACAGCCTTTCACGAAACAGAAAAATGAGTGTATACCAATTTCAGAGCCTCTCTATCTAGAATTACTAAAACAAGCAGCTTTGAAATTGGAAATGTGTTTACTCTGGCCCTTCAGCCTGGCAAGGCAATCTGGCCCTATGGAATGGAAGCTATGCATTTGAAACATCACAGGCACTATGAAGGTTTGGAAACCAAACATGGAAAAGACTGCAAACATTCTGGCCTACAAAATATAAGGGAGAGAGGAAGGAGCTATCTGGATCCACAAGATAATATCAGAGTCTTCAGTTGCAGAGGATTAGTCACTGCATTTCTTTCAATGAAAATAACTAACGCAACTTCAAGAGCCTGGAGTGCCAGGAATGCTAACTTAATGCTCATTATTTTTCAGCGGCATTACAATTGTAATGGAATCCACAGTATGTTTCTGTTTGCACTATTTATCTACTAGCAGTAAAAGGCAGAAAATTATTTATTTTTAACTTTGCTGTTTAATTCTGGTGGTGACCAAGACATCAGTCTCAGAATTTTTGGCAAAAAAAAAATATTGCATCTCTTTTCTATATCTTAAATGGTTAACATACAAATTAATATTGCAAAAGACTACAGATTTAAGAATGCACAGAAAAAGACTCAATATATATTTTGATGATCCTGAATGAATAGGTTTGATTAGAATTTCTGAAAAAGGTTGTTGAAAGAGGTAGTGATGCAAAATAGGTCACATGAAGAAATTATGTGGGTTGTTAAAATACATACAACTTGGCAAGTGTTCTTAACCTAGTGTTTTTCTCAGGATAGACCACTATTTTACAATTATTATGAGCTAGAGATGAGTGATAATGTTTTATTTTACTAGTGTCTATGGACTAACTAGTTGCTTGAGCATATAGCATTGTTGCCATAGTCAGTGTATTTAAAGGGAACTTAAAAAGCAGGTAATCAGTGCATTGCAATTTTGTTTCCAATATCCACTAGCAAAATGAGTCTGTAAGCCAAGTTCACAGATGGCTTAGTCAATTTTAACTCCGCTGATTTCTATTGTGCTGTCCTTATATAATCCTCCAATTATTTCAGAATTAAATGTATAATTTCATATTTTCCTTGGTAATCCTGAATGATTCTGGCCAATGATGTCTAACTTATATGTATTTATAGGCTGGATTGTGTTCAAAATACAACTGTGAGCTGCTCATATTTCTCTGAAGTTATATTTAGACACTGTGGAATATTACAGGCTTTTCCAAAGTTGTCTGTCACAAGATGTACTACACAATAGAGAAGATCTATGTAGAAAAGCAGATGATATTGAAGATCTAGCAAATGAAGAGTAGGCATTCCTAGGTTTTGTTATGGACTAGCTCTACGCTGATCCCATGTAAATGTTTAACCCAGTAAAGGCTGAAGCATCTCAGGTGAGAGAGCAAAGTACATCTTGAAGGTTATCTTACTTTGAAATTAATACAGTTTATGCACTCAGAGACTATTTTGTGATGCAAACAAAACCAAACAGGAACAAACAGGAAAATCAAAAGTATATTGCTGATCTGTACTTAAATGCTAGTATGGAAGTATTCTGTAAGAGACATTCAAAGTCATTCAGAGACTGAATATCTGTTTTGGTCTCATTTATCAGTGTTTTTCTTGTTTCAAGTCAGAATCACACAGCCTAAATTATATGCATTACTGAGAGGTATCCAATGACACAGGTCTGGAATTCCTTCAAAAATATTATCATTATCACAGAACTGTAGTGATTGGAAGCAACCTCTGGACATTGAGTCCTACCATCATGCTAAAGCAGTTCCATACAGTGAGTTGCAATGGAAAGTATCTTACTTCTTCTTGGTTTTGTTTTGTTTTACAGTGCCCAAGTGTTCTTCATCTTAGTGAATGAAAGCTGCACTGTTGTGAGCATTTTTCTTTTCCTTAATGCTCAAAAATGACCAATCTGTGAATATAATTTGCTCCAAAAATCCAGTACAGATAAAAGTAACGAATGATTTCTGAAAAGACATAGTAACACATAGTAAGATCAGCTATCAGATTAGATGGAAGAGAAATTTAAAAACTATCAGGACTTCTTCCATTAATGACTTTGAATGGTTTGCAGCCCTCGTGAGAATTCTTCACACCTCTCTTACAAATTCTTCAAGCTGTTAGTTTTCAAATGTCTGAAAGACATTTGGGCAGCCAATGAGCACTATGTTTGAGTATTGTCTCCTTCACTGGAGACACTATGAGGGCTCTGGTGATTTAATGAGCTTATGTTCAGATGACAGAGTGAGTGAAGAGCAAAATTTTTAATATGTGAACAAATAATATAAAGTTTTCATCCTGGTGGTGCTTTTAGGTAACATGTTACTACTGGTATAACAGAAGCTGAAAAAGAAGACACTGACAGCACAAACCTTACGTCTTGCATGCTCAGTCGAGACAGAACAACCGTTTTTCCTTCCAGTCAAAGTATGTGCTCCATTTGAGCATACACTGTCTAATCCTTTTTTTTTCTAGCTATCACACTTTCAGGTTGTTTTTTTTTTTTTTTTTTTTTTTTTTGCAACTCTTCCAGCAAATTATTGGCAGTATTTATAGATTATAGTTAGTAAAATTCTACTTTGGACAGGTGTTCAGTTACAGAAAAGTCTCATCACTTGCAGGCAAAAATTTTTTTAAATGCAACTGTTGAAAATGTATTCTAAGTTGATATATCACTGAGTACCTTCTCTAATCCTTTACATGAAGGTAGAGTCCCATCAATTTCTATTTGCATTTTCTGGGTCACTGCTGTGCACATCAGTGCTGGTTTATTCTTTTACTTTGTTTCTGCTTCCTGTAAACTAGAATTTCATGTCATCAGAATACATTAGATTTTATTTTATATGTTGACATTTTTGTTCATGATAAAAATTTAATCAACTTACAACAAAATTTCAAGTAACTTTTGAAGTTACTTCATAAAATGATGCTGGTAAGGCCCTAGCTGCTCTCTTTGTGGGTTTTTTGCCCTTAAAATTTTATTTTTTTGAATCTACATTAGCTGCATATGAGGCAAGCCTTGTACTGCACAATTCCACCTGTTAAGACTTTGTGCTTTTGTGCAGAATTCTAATCACTGAGTGTCGTCCCAACTGGAAATTGTTCATTTTGGTTATTTGGTTGAATTTTTTTGCCGTACAGATTTGTCTGCTGGCAGTATCACACTAGTTTATAATTCTTCCTCTGTTTAAGATATGAGATCTGCCACAGTTGAGAGTGTATTGCATCTCTTATGGCACATGAACCATGGAATGGCGACTTACCTTAAACTTAGAGAGCTAACACAAATTCTGTGGCTCTCTGTACCTTCTGTTGTGTTCTCAGCAGAGAAACAGCACTGGAGCAAATCTGTAGGCCATGGCTGCAAATTTCCACAAACCCTATAAAATTAAGTTAAATACTTTGTTTCCTTATAACCAAGCCATAGGTCTCCTCATGCATTGTCTTTATAATCCATGTGCTGATGAGTCCTGCTCCTGGATCAAAATACAGCTTATCAATGCTAGTGAAACTTTATCACTTTTCCTTTAAAAAGTTTATGCTCTGAGCTTTTGGATTTGCAAAATGTTGCTAAGAGAGATGCTTTATAAAAGAGCTATTAGTCTTGTGCAGTGTAAGATTTGACCAGGGAGGTTACTGAGACCATTTGCCAGTATTGTTTCACACTCCTTAGGCATCTCCTACAACAGACAAGGAAAGATATGATACCTAGGTTAGTTTTCTTACAAACCTGTGAGACGTCATTATTTATTTTATAACCAGTTGAAACAATACATTTCATCTAAATGTTTTGTAACATTATTTTTGCACTATTATGTTTCAAGGTTGACAAATGCGTCAGAATATGAACTTGAATTGCAATTGACATGAAAGTATCTGCATTTATGATTCTTAGACAAAGAAGTTAATCAGTTTAAGGAGTTATTTATTCAAACACTTATTCAAAGGTTGGAAAGAAATCTACCTCAGAGATGCATTATTATTTGGGTTGAATTTTAAATTGCAACTGACATAGTAGTGAAGTACAGGTCTCTAGTTTAAAGCACGAGAGGCAGAATGTACTTTCTCCTGACATTTTTGACTGGATTAATGTTGGGTACAAACAAAACTATTCTATATTCCTGAATATGGGCATTTTTCAAATGGACAAAAATGCATGCTCTCTGAATATGAGGTATGAGTGTCAAGTGTTCATTTTGTACATATTTTCCTGGTATATTGTTACTACCTTGGTTTAACTTACTGGATTTCTACTCAAAGTATTTAAAAATAATTATTTTCTGGATTCTATTTTTATACATTAGTAGCTTTGTCACATAATTCATTTTAGCGTTCTGCTTCTCTTTGGGAAGGATTAGTTTTTTACAGTAGCATCGGGATTGGCAACAGCATTAGCCGAAACAATTGATTACCATTGTAATTTCTTACAGATGTTTTAACCTACTGGGCTTAAATTGATATCCAAGTTAGTTTTAAGAGACTTCACAAAAAAGAATGTGTAACTTCACTATGCATATGATTGTCCTCCTGACAGTACAACTTATTATCCGTAAGGAAAGACCATATGGTTTTAACTCAGATGAGACAACACTACTGTGTAGTAGATGAGTTTCTCCAAAGCTGAACAGCAAAATTTTAATGCACGGTCCTAAAATGTGTGTGTGAAAGAATGAAAAGTGTTATAAACACAGATGATGGCCTGGCAGGCTATCCTGGAAGCGTTACCTGCCCTGTCAAGATGACACATGAATAGATAGAGGATGAAACTTTCTTCTTCCTTACTCAGTGCTTGGTGATGTTTATATTGTTTATATAGTTGAGTTCTTTGATAGTACAATTAATAATGTTGTCACTTTTGACTTCTAAAGACTTATGCAGTAAATTACATTCTCCAATGCCTTGTATTAGTCAGTTGACCCTAAATCCTTGTGAAATGTATTTGTTATGGGGAAGATTTCTTGTAAGCTGCATTTCCCACTGGGCTACCCTAGAAGCTGACATATAGCCTCATGTTATGTATAAAAGAACACTGTACAAGACCCACTGTAACTTGCATGAAATATATTAAGAATTATCGTAAATGAGAATTCTCACAAAGAAATTGGATTAGAGGCATTTCTCCCAGGCTCATGGAAAGACCTGAGGTTTTTTGACCAGTCCATAAAGTCACAGAATCATAAAGGTTGGAAGATATCTCTGGAAATTCTGTGTTATTAAATAAGTTGCTTGTATTGTGATTCTTGCAAACCAATGGCTTGCCACATTTCATTGAATTTTTTTGGTGCTTTCGCTGAAGTATTTATTTTGCTGAAATATCTGTAGTTTCTATCAAAATATATTTTGTAAAAAAAAATGCTTTCACTGAGGAAATAAAGTAGCACAATGAATTATTTGACCCAAGATTTCAGTTTAAAATGTAAATACCATGCTCACCAGAGGCAAGTTTAGTATTTGTGTTTTCCAAGCCTGGCTGGCAACACTCTAAAGTGGATGGGTAAACACACAGGGATGAGACATCCTTGCCTTAGCCAAAAATGAGATTCCCCTAAGTAATACAAAAATATCCTATTTCTCTATCCTGAATTTTAGTTGACTACTAATGCATTAATCCCCTCTCATTTTTACGTGTGTTCTGGAATTGCTACTCTCTATCTCTACTGCAATTTCTCTACCACTTGGGCAGTATTTTCCAGTAGACTGGTTTTAGATATTACAGTACTACTAGAAAGTTGATCTGGTACCCAAGTTCACAGTAACCCAGTCCCAACATAACTGTCAAACAGCTCTAATATATGCAGTCATTCTAAGGTTGACTGGAAAACAGCACAGCAAGTGTATCACTACAGCATGTCTGTTACCATCATTCTCCTACATCTCTGATATTATTTGGGAAAATATCAGTACAGTATCTCACTTCTCCCACACAGTACTACTAGAAATTTTGATTGCAGAGAGGGAGAAATGGAGAAATACTTCCCTGGTGATACTGTGCACTTTGCCATTCCTTGCTGATGCCTTTTTTTGAGAGGACTATGGCTTTTACTTATCATGATGTGACTGTGAAGACAGAACTTTCTGTATAGAAATAAAGCAGTACTGGTAACACAGAAAAAAAAAATAGTTAATGCTCTGAAAAAAATATTGACCGTTTACCTCAATAACATTAGCTTTCATAACTTCTCCTAAAAAAAGTGTGGAAAAAAAAAGTGAATTGGAGAGCAAACAAGTGTCCTACCTAGTAAAATAGAAGAATAAGGCATCCTAAATTTATATAGTTGTTTATCATAGCACTAAACTGACTTTGGCACTCATTGCCTTTGTATGAATAAGGAGAGAGACTGATGCAGAGGCAAATATAAAAAGAAACAGTTAGATGGTGTACTGGTTTCTACTGTTAGTAATGTAAACACATATGGTTTGATGCTTCTAGAGAAGAAAATTTTTATGCCTCCCTTCAAAACGCTTGGTTTGTTGAAATGGAAACTGGAGACATCATTGATTCAGTCAGTGGTATTGTTTTGGTGTACCTAGGCATTATTCTCCTAATACTAGGACAAACTGATTTCTTTATAATGACTCATTCAAGGTAGATGTTTTTTGTTATTGTTGTTGTTTTGTTTGCTTTTGTTTTTGTGTTTGTTTAGATTGCACAAAATAATCTTAGTAAATTGATGTTTTAATCTTCTTTCAATTTCAAAAATGTTGTAAAACAGTATTGGCTGCTTGTATAGCAATGATGCTCTGTGATCTTTCAGGTTTACATTCTCCTCTTTGTCTAACTAAGTGTTAGTTGGAGGCCAGAATTTAGACTATTAGTTTTATTCTTCATAGATTTGAAACTGTATCATCAATCCTGAAGAAATGTTGAAATAATCATTTTCTTGTATAAAAGGAACAGCAGTAATACAGCAGCACTGGCTGCCACAGCACCTTTCTTACACATAGAAAGTAGAACAATCCCCACAGAAAGAGTGAGGAGCCAGAATACTTTTTATAATTATATCCTTTTGATTACATTTTTATGGCCTTCACTTGTGAAGTGTTTCGTAACTCAAGATGATAACTACCCAGGACAAGTTGTGTCTGCACTCTCTTGATGTTTCTGGGGACATTGTGGCATATATCAGAAGTTATTATCAATAACTCAGTCATAGTCACAGGTGTTTAGGTGTGGCTTTTTGCTCACTTAAGTTTGTTGTTGCTGTTGTTGTTTTAGTTAAATTCTGGATAGGTAAACACTTGCATTGAGTATCTAAAATCAACAATGTTGTTCGTTGTTAGTGAAACAAATTAATAACTCCAATAATTTTAGAAGATTTGAATGACTTTTTTTTTTTTTTTTTTTTTTTTTGGTGTATGATTACGAGGTCAATAAATAAATTATTCAGCAACAATAAAAGAAGGAAAATGAGTGATAGTATTCATTTTGCTTGTATTTAAGAATTGTAAAACCAAGTAAGCTTCTTCATTTTAACATGGCAATAACTTTCTGTGTTTTTGGGAAGTAGTAGTCTTAACAAAAATCATGTAGGAGGAGTTCACCAGGACTTCCAAGTTGGCAGTTTTCTGCCTATCATATGTTCATTCTGTCAGAACATGAGTGAATGCAATGTCTTTGGAATGATGCAATTTTCTTGAGTAGCAAAAATGCACAGAGGTCTCTGGTACATTTATAACAAATTCTGTAATGAGCTCTGTTTTTCCAAATATTACCTAGCTAAATTGGTGAATCTCCAGCTATGATTGTGATCAAAGTGGAATTATTTAAAGAGAGCTCAGATGGGGTGGCCAAATAAAAGGTATGATATAATAAAATGTATGAATTTCCTTAATCCTTTTTCCCTTCCCATTGACACTCTCCCTCTTGTTCCTTGGGATTCTTTCCATATAATTCCTGATATTTTTTTTATCCTTAAATTTATCTGCTTCCTTCTCCACTTTTCTCTCATCTCCTTGGTGTCCCTCAGGTTTTCTGCAGACACACCCCCTGAGAGTTAGCCATCCTCCTCCTTGCATTAGAAAACAGAAAGGTAAATCTTACTCTCATTGTCTCTGCAGGCAATATGAACTACTTATTTACCCTGTTATTTATTTTTAAACAAAAACTCACATTCTTCTCTATTCAAGCCTCTTATTTTAGGATCTTTTAGGATCACTGGTACAGGAAAGTAGGTGACTACCCAAGAAAGTGCAATATAGGTTAAAAGTGGAGAAGAATACAAGAGATTTCTGTTGAGAGCTGTGGAGGTGTGGAGTAGAGAAATTCTAAGCAGGGAGGACAGCAAGCAAGGATGAATCACACTGAATCATAGAAACACCAAGGTTGGAAAAGACCTCCACGATCATTTAAGTCTAACCGTCCGATATTTTTCCATCAAACCATGTCCCTTAGCACAACATATAAATGCTTCTTGAACCCTCCAGAGATGATGACTCAACCACCTGGGCAGCCTGTTCCAAATATCCAATCTGAACCTTCCTTGGCACATGCTAGTAAGTGTTTCAGAACAATGTTTTGGTTTTTCCTTGGTTTTCAAGTGCAAAGTGATTTCCTTTCCATAGCTCCTACCCCAAATAATATCACTGTGAAGATGCATTTCCTCTTTATTGAAATCTCCCTCCCTGAGATTGGTTCCCATATTTATTTGAGTTGGAAAACACTTGTAGAGCAGAAGTCTAGGAAGAATAATTCATAATAATAATAATAATTAAATAATAATTAAAGTACTGCAATATCATCATGGTGAAATGTTTTATTTCAGGATGCCCACATAGTTTAAAGAACAGTGAAATCAGTTATTTAGGTCAACTTTACAAACAAATCAATTATATATCTACAATTAAACTTTACAGTATGCTTCAGTATTTTTGTTTGTTTTCAGTGAGGGAAAGGAGAGGACATGAAGGGTTCTTCAATGCCTAAAAATTTCCATTCTAGTCTTGTTCACTATAAACACATTTCACTGTGCTGTTCTTCCTATAGTTCAATAAAATGTTTCAGATCCCAACTTTATCACTCCATTGACTGAACTTTACAATTTAAAACTAATGTGCTGTTTCACTCTCTAAAGGCACTCCTAATGGGCCACTTTAACATTGTTTGGATGCCAGGTAATTTGTTACATCCCAAATTTCCTTTTCTGTTTAATGGCTGAAAATTAAAAGTTTGTCATCAAAAACTAGCGGCCTGTTGAGCAGTGATCCATGTGAGAACAGTGAACCTATGTCTCAGCAAATTTGTTAGTCATCTATGAGGCAAAGAAAAGCTGACCTCATAATGTCAAATCCCATTTATAGCTAGTGAATAGGAAAGAAGGTATGTAGTACCTTTAGAGCAGTATTAAAAAATACACTGCTGTGCAGAAGGATTAAATCCTCAGTAACCTGATTAATAGTTACACTGTTTAACTTCAGTCAAAAGCAGTCGCTCACATGTTCCTAAATCCTCAGGTTGAAATTTAAATACCGTATAACTAACTGCATTTTTCTGTGGATTACTGTGCTGTATATCTTACTTTGATTCTTATTCACTGGCTATAGGCTGCAAGAACACCTACACACAGGTACAGGGACTCTCATGAAACTGAGACTGGTGCTCACTGGGGTATTACTCCTGTTAACTGCTCATGACTAGTCTTTCCATCTTCGTAAAAGATGACTGTGTTGTCCAGGTCCTTGTTGAATCTCCCCCAGGTATAAGATACAACACCTCAAAGACTTCCAGGTGTTCATCTTTAAAAGATCACAAATTGTTGCTAGGTAAGTATGTATTTCATTTGAATAAGTCAATAGATATTATTGCACTTTTAACATTAGATTTTGCAGATTAGGAATTAAGATTTAAAGAATTTAGTAAAAATTTATGCAACAAATTGAACTATGAAGCTTTTAGTAATCAAGTATTCCTTATTATGTTTTGCACAAGCTCTGAGCAAATACAAGAAAGACCTCTATCCGCCCTCCTGTCAGTGCCAGGGCATCTTTTTAGACACAAATCTACTGGCAACAGTCAAGGTAGGATTTGTAATCAAAATTAAATCTTCTGTTTTAAGGACAGAGGGCAGTAAGTTTGATCTGAATTTTCAGCAGCCAGTAAAGATGACCATTGCAGGACTTAATAATAGGATGTGACTGTGACAGCCATGTGTGTTAATGTATTTATTAGTCTGGGGAGTCTGGGCAAAAAGACAATTCATTTGTTCCTAATGCAATTTCATGCAGATTTGCACCAGTTGTGACCTCTAGTTGTTGCTCTAGAATGTTATGTCTGAAATAGGTTGCCTTCTTCATCTTAGTATTATTATTAGGCTTCTCCTGTAGCCAGATTCTACAAAATCTAGCTGTGCAGACTGTGAAGTGTTCTGTTTTCTGAGGAATGTAAAGAGGAGATGAAAAAAACCAGGCTCTAATTAGACAGCTTGTGACATTCCCACCATGGAGAGGACACAGCATGAAAATTACCAGTATGCATTAATTATAATCTTCTCCTGTACCTTCAGCTTTTTCAGCTTGCCAAGTTTCTCCCCTAACTAGTCTTGTGCTTCTTGTGTGAGAAAGAAGCAGCCATCTAGGCTTTGTGGCAAAGACTAAGGGTCTATCCCATAGAAATTGAAGACATGGCCACAGTCCAAATTAGCTGATCCACAGGGACCCAATCAAGCTGGCGTATGCTTTTATGGTTCTTTTTCTTTTTCATTGAGTCATTTGTGGTTAAAGACATGAGTTGGGAATAATTAGTGTTTTCATAAAACTTATACCTAGGGCTGAGGAGAGAGCAGGAAGTAATTTATCTGTGGTGAGTAAGCCTCGAGAGCCATAATTTCCTTGTTTGTGTTTCAGTTCAGATGAGTGCCATCCTGTTGTTTGTTTTATAAACTGTTTAATAAACTGTAATGTTTATTAACAGTAATCCATTAAGTTTGTCTCCTGTGAGACCTTTTCTGTACAGTCAGTGCTCTGCACTTCAGCTAGGAACTCAATTTTATTTTTCTCTTGGTGTTCCTTACTTTTATGTCCACTCAGAGCCTTTAATGATTTTATCTGAACTTTTATACTGTTCTGCATGGTGAAAGAATTCTTAAATATGTTCAGGTACAACCTCTGTCAGCTCCAGCATTTCTGCACAGAAAAATGTGTATGTTAGTCCTACATTCTAAAACTGTAGCAACTCCATTTCTTTGCTAGGAAGCAGAAAAATTAGCTGTACTGTGTCCCAAGGTGGATTGGGGTGGGAAGTAGCACAGGTGGCCACAACTGCAAAAGGTTTATTCCATATAGCTCTGCTCATTTTTAATAAAATTGTCCTTGAAACCCAGCTAGACTAGAAATTACTAGGAAGCTTACAATGATTTTTTCTCTCAGCGAAGCACTCTGAAATTTCACATGGTGAAAATCACTTATCAGTGCATCTAAACTGAGTTTTATTTTAAAATACCGTTTTAATTAAAGTT
Source organism: Lagopus leucura (assembly GCF_019238085.1). NCBI lineage: Eukaryota > Metazoa > Chordata > Aves > Galliformes > Phasianidae > Lagopus > Lagopus leucura. The sequence goes on from NW_024962262.1 coordinate 85,936,908, forward strand.
TGCAATTCTGAGCCTGCTGCTAGTGCCTGATATCTTGCTAAAAGGTCACTGCACTGGTGGCATTAATGGTATGAGAACCTGATATAGGAGATTACGAAGGTTTGAATTGTGTTTCAGCACAAGTTTATCATCAGAAGGAGCTGCAGCCAGTCCTTGCTGCAGCAGGCTTAGTGATAAAAGGGAGGGGGAGGGTTTGTTTCTTGATTTTGCGGTACAAATAAGGCAGGTTTCCAGGGTGGGAGCGAGCAAAGAAGAACCAAATAGCCATGCATGGTCTCATTGCCTCCTCTGTGGTTGGTGGGCCTCCAGCAGAATCCTGACTCTTGCATAGCTGCTGAAGTGATGCGGTGAGGGTTGGCTAGGGCAAAGTGGGGGGGGATGGTGGTTAGTCCAAAGGCATGCTCTTATCACTGGAGTTGATGAGACACGGCTCCGTTCCTTTTTCTGAGTTGTTCCTACCATAAACGGGAACATGGCTCTTGACCGTGTATTCAAATGGCAACAGCAATTTTGCCTATTGTATAACCAAGATGTTATAATCACAATATAATTGTGTATAATCAATAGATATCAAGATGTTATAATTGCAATATAATCAAGAGAGTAAGGCAAAGCAGACAATGATCACAAAAAGAGAATAAGTGGAAGAGCTTACCCTTGGGTTGAGCTCACCAGAAGATACCAAAAGAGGGGATCTCCAGAAGAGATCCTTCCCCTCTGGCAGCCAGCTCTTAAATAGATCCAGGAGGGGTGGAGCCTGGCTCCACCCCTTCCGGCAGCACAGGAGAATTGCCTTCACCTGTGCTCCTCTGGCTGACTCATGGCTCGCCTCAGGTGATTAATCAGAGGTTCAGGCCGTGACTCAGCAGTTCCCATACACCTATGCTTCTGGAAATTCTTAAAGCATCTTGATTCCAGCTGTATCTTGAAATATAAATCAGAAGAGCCTACAGCTACAACACGGCAGCCAGCTGTGTTACAGGGGGACAGCAGAGCAGTGGATATTTGTCAGAGGAGAAGTGAGCTGAAGAATTTCTCCTCTGACATTGCAGGGAGCTGAAAAGGAAAGATATCATCTGGAATCTTTAAAAGAACCTTGCAAGAAAGAGGTAGAAACCGCTGCTGTATTGCGCGGGGCTGGCATTATTCTCTTCTGGATTCCTGAAGGAGAATAACATCATACCTCCTGGCACTGAAAAGTGACTGAAGAAGTGAAACAGAATTATAAACTCTACAACTTCTGTTGTTTTGTATGCCAAATGTATTCTGTTGGTTTGTATTCTGTTGGTTTGGCAACCTACAGTTGCTACCATGCAGGGGTAAGAAAAGGACAAGGAATGCAAATTCTTAGGCATGACACTGTGGAAGGTTATAAAATGATCTTAGAGATGAGATTGTCTAGCAGTAATTCAAGACTAAGCTGTCTGAAAACAATCCCAAAGAGAGATTCGGCACAGCTGCATTACCTCTCTGGTCAAAACACAAAATTACTTTTACTTTAAAAATATACTGGGCTAGTGAAGTCTGAAACTAAGGGGAACATATTGCCATTTCCCAGAAGGCTCTGGCATACAAGTAACATCAAATGCAGAAATGATCATTTGCAAATGGAAGAAAAGCCTAAGCTCTGATATCACAGACGCGCACTTCAGAACATCTGCCAGATGAGCAGAGGAAAAAAATCCAGTGTCTGATTATACATGTTAGACTGTTGGGTTTTGTTGTTATGTTCATTTCAAATTGCTCTTTGCTCTTGGATAAAGCAAAGTCTCTTTGCCAAAGCTACTGCTCAGGACAAGAATCTAATTACAAGAATGTAATTAGGACCAATTATATGTGAGAGTTTGTAAACTTGTGTTATCAGTATGAATGTGAGTTATAAAAAGCAAGAAAGTGTTTCTTCAGTTTACTGAAATTCAAAATATGCTTTAGGAAAAAAGAAAAAGTTTTAAAATATATATATTTTAGGAGTGGAAAATCTAACACATAGCCTCAATCATACCAAGGAAACAGGCTGAAAGTACTACTACCTACAACAGCTAAAAATGCTTATACAGTGAGATAAGCAAATAGACCTCTGCCTGTTTATTTTTCCTATATAGAAGAGAAACTGCTTGTTCTAAGATATAATTGCTGTTTTCCTGAAGTACTCTTTCTATAAGGAAAAAAAATTTATAGGTTGGAACTTTAGGAGCACTTTCAAGTGAATGCCTATGTGATGAGAAACAGATGCTTCAGGTCAAGATTATATCAAAAAGGACTTTGTCAGTGCAGAGAAATACATATTCTGGCAGAATATGTGAAGTCAGTGTGCTGCTGAATGGGTGGGAAGCAAAGATCTTTCTGCCCAAAACAGCTTAGAAGGTCAATAACTACCCCAGGATGAGATGGCTTATTCATATCTGGGCCATGATTCATCTGGTAGTAATGAGCTTTTGGCTGCTTCAGAATAGGTGATTCAGCACAAGGTCTCTCAGAGATTAGCTGACTACAGTTAGTAACTTGCTTCTATGTGTTGGAAATTCTTTATTATGCTGACTGCTATTATTGGCTGCGAAAGGAGGAGGAAGTGGAAAACCACAGTGCTAAGAATATCTTTGTGCACAGGTATATGTTAGAGTTTCAAGGTCATGAAATAGATCTTAGAAACAGAATGAGTTTCTCAATGCAGCTTTTGTGTTGTCCAGCATCCATAAAACTGTCCTGAAGATAATGACTTTTGACAAAGGTAAAGACTACACACCTTTCACTTTCCTCATTAAAATCTTCTTGTTATTTTAAAAGGTGTTCTTCTAAGACATCAAGCTGATGTTTTGAATTTCAGCCTTCCTCTGTGAGCAGGGCTACTGAAAAGTTTATTCTATCAAGTAAGGCAAAAAATAGTAGGGCCTGATTGCTGCAGGTAACAAGGAAATTTAGGAATTAAATCCAGGCTGCCTTACTCTCCCACCTACACATAATCTGAGGATGATGTTTTGGCCAGTAGCAGGCTCCTCCATACTGAGGAGGAGGCTCTCCATATGGAGAGCAACACATAATTTAACAGTTCTGATGCTTGTGAAAAGAGGAATTATAATCCCTGATAAGAACTTCTATAAGCCTTGTTCTTTTAAAAACAAAGTTAACCACTGAAAGAGGCTTCACATGTAAATGCAGTTCTCTTCAGGTTTCCAAGATAATCAAAATGGATGCAAGTTTCTTCTAAAGAATATGCAAACTATATGTGGCCAATCATCCTTCAGCCTTTAAGTTCACAAGTCTGACGTCAGTCTGGAAATCCCAACTTTCTCAGGAGATGATAAATGTTATCTGCCAATCTCTTCTGCTGAATAAACTCTGTTTGATCTGCATTAATCACACTTGGCAGGAGCTGTTCAAGCCTGCTAGCAGCAATCCTGGTGAACAGCTTGGCATCATTGCTTAATAATGTAGCGGAACTGTATGAAAAACAACATGAAGGAGCCTTCTTTTCATTTCCATCCTAAAGTTAATGAAACACATGAAAGTGAATAGTTTAAAATATTCAATAGTTCTGAAATTGTCTTGTTATAATCATACTATTATTCTCAAGGGCAAAAAATATCCCTCGTTTTTTGCATTTCTACTATAAAACTGTGTCACAAGTGCACAGAACTGAGAAATACCAGATACTTCTATAATTTTCTGAACTGTTCATGATTTCAGTAAAGAAACATTCAGTTTTGTGAATTAGCCATCACAGGTTTTGTCCAAGGATATTTTAATCATTATCACTTGTCCCTCCAACATGGTCAGACACAGTTTAGAGCTCTATTCCTCCTATGATTTTTGTCGGTCAACAAAGAGGGCCAGAGACAGATCTGCAAGGTGCAACAAAGCCTGTTGTGAGAGGCCTCCCTGGTATTCAAGTAGTGAGTTGAATATATTCTAAGTATTCCTTCAAAAAACACTAGGTCTGGTTGCAGGTTCTCATCCAGTGAATGCTTCAGAACGTCTTTCATTAACTTCACCCATGTGTGTGGATGCACTACATTTTCAGTGGAACTATTAACAGAAGAAAAGTTCAGCACAGAAATAAGTCACTGGTGGAAAAGCTATTAGAGATCCAGGATGGGTGAGAAATGAATTCTTGTGGGGGTACATTGCACCTGCCTTGATTTTTAATAAATGGGAAGAGGGAGTAGCAAAGAAAGACCCTGGAGGGAAATGCAGAGAGGGAAGACATATCACTGAAAATTGAAGTGGAAGAATGAAAAAGGAAAGAAATGAGAAGACAGTGAAAGACCTGAAAGAAAATATTTAACTTACATGTGGCCAGATGGAGAAAATAATATTATGAAAGAGGGAAAGATTAAAAAAATATAATTCTATGACCTCCCATATAGTTCCCGGGAATTCCTCATGTTGAGAGAGCAGGAAGCAGTGACTTGCAGTGTTTTACTGAGGAATCTCTCTTGCAAAGCAAAACAAAACTGGAGCATTGTTAAAATCAACACTATAGGTGAAAGAAAAAAAAAGAAAAAAGAAAAAAAAATTCAACAAACTTTTCTCCCTAAAACTGATATTAGACTTGTGCAGAGACATTTAAAAGTATTTCTGTATTACAAGAATGTAGGGATGCAAGGTAATGGTTTGTGAGCACAGCTGAGGCTGTGTATGAATTTATATTCAGACTCGTCTGCTTCAGCTTCAGTCTTTTGAGACTTAAAAACAACTTATACGCAGGTTTTTGGAAGCATCATCATTTTGTGACCCTCCTCTCCTCTCTAGGCATTTTCTCAAATTTTCATTTCTCATTAGCTGTTGTTACTTTAAATAAATTACTTAATTATTAAAAAAAAAAAAAAGCATATTTCTCCCTAGCACTCCAACAGATTCAGTGAATCCATCCTCATTAAGTATAAGCTTCCCTCTTTAGCTTGCAATATAAAATGTTACAGTCGTTTTTCTAAATAAAAATTGTGTGACCTTAATTCTGAGAGGCACTTGTCCTAGGAAATCATTTAACAATTCAGTTAAAATAACAATTATTCTTCCTATGTATCTCAGGAATTTATTACATTGCACATAAATTTTCAACAGATTGGAAATTCTTAGAATAAATAAGACGGCTAAAGAAATTACAATATCTATGATACTGTTTCTGAAGTTTGTGATTTCAGGCAATAATGAAACCAAGAAAAAATAAATGAAAATGTGTTTTGAAAAATGTGCCTGAATACCTTTGCTTTGTGTTGACCACAGACCTAGGTTAGTCCTTAAATACATTTCTGCACACAGATGTAGATAAAAACATAGCTTTTCAGACAGATAACACTTTTCTGTTATACTCTGCTGTTCGTGGTATATTCCACATTCAACAGTAGCAAGAACAAGTCTGCATAGAAATGCATTGTGCAAAATTGGTGCACCTCTTATGTGACTAGTCAGAAGGAATAAATTAAATCACTGCAATTCTGATTTTTAGAGCATATGCTTATGAGGATAGATTTCTTCAGTCCAAGTCCTTACCAGTCAGTTACTACAAGAAAGGGTTAATCAATGAAATTTCAAAAAGACAGTATATACTGGATACTTGGAAGACTATAAAAATATTAATTACTAGTGTACCAAAAGATTTCCAATTACTGGTAACACAAATTTTCTTTCTTCTATGCACATGCACGCAGTTTCTCAATAAGTTCAAGTGATTTGTTGCATAATAATTTCTCTTGAAATTCACTTTTGGCTGTCCCTACAAATAACCTATGTTTCTAATTTTAGTTCTTTCATAATCACTATAACTAAATGGCAATATAACCAATTACTTCAGATTATAACTCATAATATGTTAATTCAAATTACTCTCTCTTGTCTAAGAAGTTGTCAATTTAATTAGACATCACAAATCATGTGCTATCTCAGCTACAATTGCTCAAAGCACGCATTCTGTATTTAAAATGTATTTTCACTGCATGCATAACATTTTCAGCATAATTGACTGCAGTGACTCTTAGTCTCTCAATACTTTTCACTTACTGGTTAAAAATTCTTTGAGATAAGGATAAAAATTAGGAATTACTTCTAGACATCTAGAGAAATAACTAGAACGCAGGTTAAATTCTTTACTTGCTTTTTGATAAATCAGGAGTCCACTCTCTGAGAAGCTGTTAAGCTAATTGGCAATGACGTAATGTTAATTACTTTATGTCCTGGTACTGTGGTGTCATCTGACATCATAGACATAAAAACTGTGAAAGGCTACCTTCTTTTTCTCTGATATTCAATGGAGATCTTGCTATTTTTTTCTACTGCAAATTAACCACCCAAAACTAGAAGAACAAATATAAAAAAGAAAAAATATCAGAGAAGGAAGGCTACAAACTAAGAATTTAACAGATGTGGAAGTACAGGGAAAAAAAATATGAATAAAAATTTCAGAAGTGTTTTACTTCTAAACTCACAAATGACAGATTTAACTGAATGTTAAATGTAAGTACCCACCAACCAATTTGATTTTTGTTTTTTGTTAATGAAAACTGAACAATTAGTTACTCTTCTAAAGTGAAACTTCAGTGCCCTGGGTAAAAAAAAAGAAGTCTGCTTAGAAATTCAAGTCCTGATACATAGGGTGATATACCTGAAAAAAAAAGCTACCTATCACACTTCAAAACTTGGATGATTATTAACAAAAATTAAAATCTGTCTTTGATTCAAAATTAGATATTTTTCAATAGATTTATATTTATGTCATAGAGAAAAGTTACTATTTGTTATTGGATTCTCTTAGTAACCCAAACGAAAATAAGAATTTCTCCACTGCCTACATTTCAAAACATTATTTTGTCATTGCAAAATAATAAGAATCATAAAGCACTTGGAGATTAAAAGGTAATCTTAGGATAATGAACAACAAATCTATGCGCATGCTGATTGAATTTGATAAAGATGTTGTAGACATTATATTATGATAATATGAAGCAATGGAAACATGTTTCCTTCAACAGCTCATCAGAATTTCTTGTGAACACTTTTTGAGGCTTCTTGTTACTGCCATTGACCTTAATGTTTACAGCCAAATTTTTCAATGAGTTTTACCTTCACAGGTAAGGGCAGCCACACTCTTGAGGTAACTTACCTTTTCAACAGAAGAAACCAGTAATTCTCAGGAAGAGCTGAAGTCCATTTACCCTGATTTTTCTTCCTGTACAGAACTGACTTTCTGGATAACCTGTCAAGTCTCTCTTCTCACTCAGTATTTTTCCTCAAGTCATAGCAAAGCTTTGCTTTTGATTTTTAGTAATGTTAGCTGTGTTATGAACACTGTTTTGTTTCTGGTGATCGTAGTACTATTTTTCTGTAAACTTATCTGAAAACAATTGGGAAGCACAAACAACTAAACAAAAATATCTGTTCAGAGCCATAACAGATTGATACTTTTCTTCCAGCTAGCTGACAGTGGCTTCTGAAATTACTTGTAAATGAAAACTTTATGAAACACAAGAAAAAACACAGTAAAGTCCATGGTAATGTTAAAACTAATTGAGTATCACCTAGCTTGAGGACCAGAAAGAAGCTGAACATAAAGAAATTAGGCTTATTTTTAGACTGTTATTAGAGAAGCAGCAAGTGAGGAAGTGGACCTCAGAACTGACAACGATCTACATTAATCTTGATAATTAGGAACTACTATTTTCAAGATTCAGTTAGAGTGAGCAGTGCCCAGAAGTACTACTATTTCCTTTTCTGTGACATTAGGAAAAATCTATGATTCTATTTATTATGTTCAAGGTATACCATAGAATCCAGAATTTTAATGGAGGCAGATTTGAGCACGTGTACAGATTCAGCTTAAATTTTCTTTTTAATGTATACATCCAAGATTCAATTCTTTCTTGGCTTAACTTTAATGTACAGCCAAGGATCTTCTTTATAACTTGTGCTTTTACTACTTAAAAAATGTGTCAAGGTGAATGGTGAGCAGCTGGATCTGCTGTGACAGTGCTTCTGTCTTTTTAAAAATGAGGTGCGATGGCATCGTCAGCACATGTTTCTCAATCAACACAGAGTCTCTTTAAGGGCCTTGGTTACTATTTCTTCAAAGAGCTGATTTGATTGTTTATAAATAAGAACTCTCAAAATATATCTTTGTTTCTGCTTATGGGATTTTCACATACTCTACTGTTTTCTGGAGATAGAACTTCATTATTTGCTTTGAAATGGATTTTGAGATCCATCACTGTCAAAGCTTATCTTGCAAGGTGATGGGTTTTTTTCCTAGGATTTTTTAAAATAAGACCAGTCCAGAGAAGAAAAACTTCTTGTATTTCAAAACTAAAGGTATTCTTGATAACCTGCAGGGCTTCTTCCAGAGCACCTCACTGAGACATCTGACCACCTTTATCCCTGCGGCCTTCATCCCTTGCTGTGAAGATAAGTTTATGGATTAAGCCCTCTTGCCATAATCACCTTAACAACTCTGACTTTAGCTCTCTATTTGCAGTTGCTGTTTTCTCTCAAGGCACTGTTGGAGTTAATAGCAGCCTTCATGAAATACAGCACTGTTTTTCTCGTGGACAAAATAACTACAAGGAGTAAAAAAAAAAAAAGAAACTGAATTAGTTGATTAAACAAATATCATTAAACAATGCACGCTCCATACCAAACAAGGAGTGAGACACTGTTTCATAAGAGCATGTTCCTGCCTTTTCTTCAGGCACGTGTCCTGCACTGAGGTTATGGCTAATCGTTTAAAGCCTTTACATCTAACTTCTTCCTCAAAAAAAAAAAAAAAAAAAAAAAAGGGAAAGGGAAAATGAAAGGAAGCAGAGCAGGTAGGTTAGAAGCTCGGAGGGATCCTATCCTTAAAAAAAAATGCATATACTACTTGTCCCATTAGCAGTGGACACAGAAATTTCATCTTTTAAATGTATTTGTGAAAATGAGAACAACTTTTTTTTTCAATGTAGCTGGACCTGAAGATTTTAATAGAGACAATAAGGTGAGCATATATTTGCTATTGACTGAGGAAGGAAAGTTATATTCTTTACCCTCTGGAGATGGGAAATATACTCAAAATGAAAGTAATCAGACTTCGTATGTTGAGAGAGAGTATGATTTGAATGGCTTTGAAGTAAATTTGCAACAATTGGTTCTGAGAATGCATTAGTCATCATAACCTTGGAGGTTGCAAAGATATAACTGTATTCCTACAGTGAGAGTTCATACAGAAATACTTCCTATAAAGACACCTAAAGCATTCAACAGCAGCCTACTAATGCAAGACAAATTATCTGTCCATCAAAACAGATATGATCTCATTGACACTGGAGGAGATTTATTCTTTTAGGACAACAGGATCTGCCTTTTTACTGAGTTTTAGTGTTGTATGCATTCTGCCCTAGGGTCATTCTGTAATTACTATAGAAAATAGTGTATCCACTAGATAACTTCTTCTAGTAGAAAAGCAATTAGCCTGCCAAGTGACTTGATGTTCCTAAGAAGGTACTGATGTTTTGGAGGATGGAAACTTTAGTGGAAAGAATAAGTGAAAGAGGGGGAATTTTTTTGTGGCAGACACCCTAAGAAGGAGAGGTCTGAGGAATATCAGAGATGGCCATTTTGGGAAGAAGTGCAATTCACAACAAAAACCTGCACTTCAATGCAATACCAAAGAAAATAACCACTTTGCTAGCCCACTTACCCCTTTCCTCTCTGTAATACCAAGGAAGACTCCTGGATTTTATATTTGAACAAATTGCTTAGACTTAGACTAGGTAAACAGTAGTCATATTCTTCATGATCAGTTGTCATAGCTTTCTGATATAAAATTTCTGATATAAAATGTTATTGATGCAAGAAGAGGACCTTCTATGCAGAACATATTATCCTGTGAATACTATTGTTAATTCATAGTATACTGTTTGTCAAGCACTTCAGTCCTCGCTTACTGGATTAGGATAGTGCTGATGAAATCTCAGTTTACTAGGTGTGAAGGCAGAAATGGAAATGCAAGTAGATATCTCAGGTTGTTGCAGTCTTGTTATCACAATAGCACAAAGTGTTACTGTTTTGTTATGGAAATCAAGACGATTTCTCTCATACAGAAAATAGATGCAACATAAGATGGACTGTGGAACATTTGAGAAAACTGCTTAGGCTTAGGGAATGGAAGAATAAATTAGATAAAGCGCAGCAACCTTAAAGTATAATAGCCATTTTTGACTCTGTTAGAGGAGAAAATGATTTTGCAAACTATGATTTACCTGATTCTGTAGAGAAGTTTTTATTGCATGTCTCTGTTGAATTTTCCTTCCTCTTTATATCTGTTTAAATAACAATTTAGAATCGATAGGATGTGGAATATTAGAATGTCAGTATCTATTGAAAATGAATCATTTTATGGTGATTTGAAATAATTAAAATCAAAGCAAAAAACTTTAGAAAAATATGCTTTCTTTTTATGCTCTCCTTTTATGGAGCCATAAACGGATGACAGATAAATAAATCACTCACAGTTGTCTGCTTTTTAGGAATCCTTTACATTTGTTGGATCTCTACTTCTAGCTTTTGTTCTTTTTATTTTATGCAAACTAGGTTAAAAAAATACCACTCAAAGAAAATTTAATCCTAAAAGACAAGATTGCATGTCTTTAATCCCAAATGATGTATTACTAACGTATAGTTAGAACAAATATCATGTTAATAATAGAATCGTAAGAGTATCATTAAGGCTGCAAAGACTTCCAAGATCATCTAATCCAATCACCCACTTCCCATCAATATTTCCCCACTAAACTATGTTCTTTAGTACAACATATACGTGTTTCTTGAACACCTCCAGGTACGGTGACTCAACCATCTCCCTGGGTACCTCAAGCCTGACCACTCCTTTGGAGAAGTTTTTTATAATATCCAACCTGAATTTCCCCTGGCATAATGTCAAGCCATTCCCTCTCATCCTACCACTGTTATCTGGGAGAAAAGACTGACCTTCATCTCGTCACAATCTCTTTTCCAGCAGTTATAGAGAGAAATACGGTCTCCCCCTAAGCCTTCTCTTCTCCAGACTGAACTATTCCAGTTCCCTTAGCCTCTCCCCATAAGACTTCTGCTCCAGTACCTTTGCCAGCTCCACTGCCATTCTCTGAACAGAATCCAGGGCTTCAATGTCTTTCTTATAGTGAGACACCCAAAACTGTGCAGAGTATTCACATGTGATCTCACCTGAGCAATGTAATGGGATACAATCACCTCTCTGCTCCTGCTGGCTGCACTTTTTCTGATTCAAGTTCATATACACTTAAAGGCTTCATGGCTTTGGAAACAGAAGAAAAACTTAGGTTGGAATTTGCCATCTATTTCTTAAAAATGTAATTGAATCACCACCAGTTTGAAGGATCTGCCTTGAAAATCCACATCAAGTTGCCAGCAGTCTCTTGCCAGACTTACTTCAATTTAGTCATCACTATAAAATCAAAAGGAAGTGTATCCATACTTTTGTTTCTGAAGAGGTAAGGAAGAAAGGCTACATTTATTTCTAAAAAACAAGCAAACAAACAAAAACATTCATCCATTCTTCTTGACATTTTCACCTTTTCAACATGGAAAAAATGTACACCAGCAGTTCCCACTATTGGTCAGAGAATACAGAATATAGAGACTTCCTCAGGGAGCAAGCAGAAAAATAAGGCAACCATGTAGAAAATCTCCCAACCACCTTTGGGCTTAACCTTCCCTACTTTCTAGATTTTGCAGTGGTAGATTCATGTTGATGATAAACACCTCTGAGCTCACATCAAATGGTGAAATTTCCAGGTTAAGAAGACCATAGAATCATAGAATTATAGAAAATCTTCAGCTGGAAGAGACTCCAATGATTATCAGGTTCCAACAGCCTGCTGCAGACAGGGTCACTAACCTTCAGATCTGGTGCTAGACCAGGCTATCCATGGCCCAATCCAACCTGGTCATGAACACCTCCAGGGATGGAGCATCCACGACCTCTCTGGGCAGCCTGTTCCAGCACCTCACCACTCTCTGTAAAGAACTTCCCCTTGACACCCAATATAAACCTTCGCTCCTTGAGGTTAAAACCATTACACAGAATCACAGAATCACAGAATCACAGAATCACCCGGGTTGGAAGGGACCCCAAGGATCATGTAGTTCCAACCCCCCTGCCTAGCAGGGCCACCAAACATACACATTCAGATCAGGTTGCCCAGGACCCCGTCCAACCTGGCCTTAAACACGTCCAAGGACGGGGCATCCACAACCTCCCTGGGCAGCCCGTTCCAGGGCCTAACCACTCTCCTAGTAAAGAACTTCCCCCTAACATCCAACCTAAATCTTCCCTCCTTCAACTTAAAACCATTTCCCCTAGTCCTGCTGTTATCAGCCCTTTTGAAGAGTTTACTCCCCTCCTGGGTGTAGGTTCCCTTCAGGTATTGATAGGCTGCAATGAGGTCACCCCGCAGCCTTCTCTTCTCCAGGCTGAACAAGCCCAACTCCCTCAGCCTGTCCTCATAGGGGAGGTGCTCCAGCCCCCTGATCATCTTAGTCGCCCTCCTCTGGACCCTTTCCAAAATCTCAATGTCTTTCTTGTACTGAGGGCTCCACACCTGGACACAGTACTCCAGATGGGGCCTCACAAGAGCCGAGTAGAGAGGGACAATCACCTCCCTGTCCCTGCTGACCACCTCTCTCCTGATGGAGCCCAGGATCCCATTTGCCTTTCGAGCTGCCAGAGCGCCCTGCTGGCTCATATTCAGTCTCTCGTCCATCAGGACCCCCAGGTCCTTCTCTGCCGAGCTGCTCTCAAGGACCACTCCTCCCAGCCTGTACAGGTGCCTGGGGTTCTTCCGGCCCAAATGCAAAACCTTGCACTTTGCCGTGTTGAACCTCATCAGGTTCACCCGAGCCCAGCCCTCCAGCCTGTCGAGGTCCCTCTGAATGGCATCCCTTCCTTCCACCGTATCAACCGCACCTTGTCCTATCATTTTTTACCCATGTAAAAAGTTGATTCCTCTCCTTTTTATAATCCCTTTTCAAATACTGGAAGGCTTCAAGTAGGTCTCTGCACAACTTTTTCTTCTCCTGTCTGAACAAGCCCAGCTCCCTCAGCATATCTTCCTAGGGGAGGTGCTCCAGCCTTCTGGACATCAATATCTAAAACCAATAAAATTTTATTTGGAGTCACATTGCTTTGAGTGTTTATTATTATTCAGGGACATTAAATGTAGTAAACAAATCCTGAAAGTAGTGCCATTATGCAAGTGGTACTGTGGAATCAGTTCTAGTCTTGATTCAGTCAAGGGAACTGTATCCAAACTCATGTCTGGTTCATACATTTAAAATCAGGGAGATCTTGCACAAAGAAGTTTCTAGGGACTGTCTAATAAAATAAAAAAAAACCTATGGGATTTCGTTAGACCAACTGCAATAATTCTACCTAAAAACACGACACGTTCCTTTCTTACACAAATTTATATGAATTTATATGCAAGCATTTTATATATTCTGTCACTGGACATATGGACAACTTCACTTTCAGCCTGAAAACATATGCTGTGCTTTTGTGAAGATGTGGTCAAATGCAGAAAGAAAAAAAAATCTAAATTAAAGTTTATATGCACTTTCTTAAAAATGAATCAGGATCTACACACAGAAAGGTATAGTTAAGCCATACGTGTAGTTATGAAATTATTGAAGTATAAGCTTGTCATAGCTGCAAGCTGGGGTTAATAGTTATTTGCAATAAAGTTCAGTCTGCAAATATTTGACACCCATATGCAATGCCAAATAATATTCCAAATTCAGATGATTGCAAATAAAAGTTCACAGATTAATTGAACAGTTTTTATGCTAATCTTTTAATGAAATCTTTCACTTTAGATTTTCCCAATGCAGCAGGTATAAAACGAATCTGAGATGCTTCCACCATCAATCTGATCATGCTATAGCATATTTGCTCCTCTAGGGCAAAGTCTGTGTTGAGTATCTTTTTTTAGCATCAGCCTTCGTTTTGGAGGGTTGGTAATGACTTTTTTTTTTTTTTTTTTTTTTTTTTTTTGTCTTGGAGAGATTATTTGGGCATCTTATAAAAGTTATTTAGACACTTTGAAGTAAATATAGCTTTCAGCCTACATTTCATTGTAATGGTGTGTATTTATGAATTTCACATTACCTTCAGCCTCTTCACTCCAGCATAAAACATTTTGTGGTGAAGACTGTGCAAGGTATACTATGTGTAGTCACAGATAAAAAATAGTTTCATGCATTTAAGTCAGGTAATCCCAAGTATACAGCTTGAAATAATGTTTGCTCGGTCACCACAGGAAATCTACATAGGAAATATCATCTAATTAATGGAGGTGAAGCAAGAGATCTTTCCTACTTGTGCCATTTCCAGCCATAGAAGTTGTGGACACTATACCATGAACTCACCCTTTTGAAAAAGAATGTGTTTTCTTTGATGCATCTACTTTTTTGACTGCATTTACTGCAACTTTACCATTCCCATCCCACAGGTGCTCCCAACACTCACATATAGGCAGCAGTTTGAAGTGAGCTAGTATCACAATTTTAATAAGCTGGTTTGTGGAAACTTTTTTTCTCTGAAGTCATATCAAGTACTGCAGAACACTAATTAGTGGTAGTTGTAGCTGAAGTTAAATAAGCCTTTTGAGGCATTAAGAGATTATGTCCTTTAATAGCTCCTAAATGAATGGAAAACTTTCTTATTTGCTTCTCATTTCTCAGATTTAAAAATTTCAGGACACAATCTGTATATACTACATGAAATGCATGCTCTTTGTATGATCAAGATGTTATGCTACTTATGCTAACAGAACATCAACAAAACAGGGAGAAAGCTGTTGTCTATAAAAAAGCAATAAAACACCCAAACAACTGGGTAAAAATTAGTCTGTGTTTATTTCTGTCACAAAGATAACTTCTATTTGTTCATCTTTGGCTTTGAGCTTGCCCTAGATCGAATTGCCCCTTCTCTTTCATCTGACTGACAGCAGAGTCAACCTGAAATTTTTTTGGTTCTTTGTGTTTCTCATCTCCTTTTTTCAACCTTCATTTTTCTCTTTGCCTCTCCAGAGATTCATCACTGTAACGTGCACCTCCCAAGTGTTATCTTTGAATTGTTTGCTAGTATATGTCTGAATCAAAGAGAAGGGGCAGAAAGTGTCCTGGCTGATGTGCAACCTTTTAATGATTTTCTTCTGCAATCACTCACAGAATGCCATTTGAGGAGCAGTGAAAGAATGACTTTCAAAACCCAAGTCATTCTATGATTCTGTGATTCTAAAACAAGTCCTCAGATCATTTTCTTTACATCAAACGCTTATTCTGAATCTCAAGTATATTAATTACTCAATCTTGTTAATCTTCAGTCAAATTAAAAAAAAAAATCAATCGAAAACCAAAAGAATCCAAATATTTGAAAAATAACCAAACTAGTCACTGATCCCAGCTAGTTGGATTAGTGATCAGGCTTGATCTCAGGTACTCAAAATATTCCCTTCTGTGACTGCTGTGACTAATGTATTACTGCAGAAGTGAGGACTGCCTTGACATCCTTTCCCATCAAATTAAAGGTATTGAGTTGCCAATATATCTCAGGCTTTTTGTTAGATGCCGCTGAAATCTGCATCTTAAGATTGTGGGTTATTTTTTGCTCTGAGGTTAATTTGAAAAGTGATTTCAATTGTTTTTGTCGAAACCAAAAAAATTCATCAAATTATACTTTCATACTTCAAAAATATCTTAGCAAGAATTGAGCTGGTTTTTGTTTCTTCCTTTTTTATGGCGTTGCTTATATTTTGTAATTGTGCAGGACATTTGTCTATGAGATTTGATATTTTACTGCCAACACAACTGTTTACTTGATATACATGTTTGCTTACAGTTTTAACTGTTTTTCAGTACAGATACACACATATGTATGAGTATTGTACAAGTATTTTGTAGTACACGTATGCACATATATGTTAGAGAATACTCATTAAAATACAGCTTGACTTCTTGTTGTGTATACCTTGACACATTTAAAAAAGGATAACCTTATAGAACATGACTACAGTTCTCTCTCATTTTAAACCAATATAAAGAAGGAAGCAACTCAGTGCATTTAGATGAATTACACTCCTTCACTTAAGTTATACCATGACAAAATGTTTCAAAATGTGGATTTCCTCAAAGATAACTTCATTTTTTTTCTTTCAATTTGAGACTGTTCGTAATTTTTGAAAAAGTATCTTTGGCTTTGTGACAGTGACCCTTATAAACACTCCCAAGTACAATGTAAAAACACTTGCAACCTTCAACCTATCCATAAATCCCCATAAAGTCCATAAAATCCGAACTTTTACCATCAAAGTTGTTCAAATTCTGCTAATGTATACACCCAGTAGCACAGCCATCATGTCTGAGCTAATGGCAACAATTTCATGCCTTGAGACCATTTTCTATGCTCTGAAAAGTGTGTTCTGCTGGGCAAATTCAGTGCACTGCCTTCATAATCGCAGCAGTGATGAGCACTTCTATAAAAACTGCAACTAGATGAGCTGATGTCATTTTTATAACTTTTGAACAGGCTCCCATCTACAAAATGAAAGACTTGTCTTCTTCAACACTAGCAAGTTCAAATATATAGTATTTTCCTACCAACTGAGCATCTGTATTACCATACCATCAACATCTGCCATAGGCTGACATAATAGAATAAGAGGCATTACTTTCAGAGTAGCCCTTGCACATGAGATATTTTTGATTTAAAAGCCCTTGCATTGAATAAAAGAAATAGTTTCAAACATATTTTTTCTTTTCAGGATTTCTAGGATTTCTGAGCTAATAAGAATCTTACTCTTAAGTGGAAGTCATTGTCTCTGTTATCTTCAGAAATAATTTTGGACATAATCTTAACTTATACAAAATTTGGCACTGGGTGGTCTCTTGTTTTTCCACAATCAGTACAGCAATGCAATAGGAAGCCCAAGCTGTTGAATTACAGACATGATCATGCTGTGTCACATACTTACTTGTGCTGTATTAAATAATAGCGTAAACAAGGAAAATTTGCTGTAGAAAAAAATTATGACAGCCTTTGAAATACCTGTGGAATCGTGGCTAATTTCATGTCTTTTCTATAAAAATAGTCAGAAATACATTATGAGTGGAATTGCATTGTGTAGGAGTACTTTATGCAATCAGTAAAATACATTCTTATTACATGCCCTGTACCTGTAGGATTCAAATTTATACAGTAACAAAATTATCCCTCATTACTCATATTTCATGTTTTGTATATTTATGTTAGACCTTGCTGTTATTATTAATTCAGCTGGTGTGAAAGATGGTGCATGACAGCATAAATATAGAAGGCATCCTAAAATACTTCATAGAATCTGTTGATAGGTATAATTAAGAAAGGAACTCCCATTAAGCAGAGAAGGCTGTTTGATGGCTTCCAGGATAACTGAGATTATGTTTTTAAATGTGAGACTGAAAAGAAAAAACATTCTTATACAAACTTTTAAGAAAGAGAACATGCTAGGGAGAGAACTGGCATTTGTCCTTAGTCACTTAGTCAATATATTTTTATTATATCTTTAAAAACATATTAAACAATATTTTAAGAATCTGGCTTTGAACCACAGGGGGAATAAAATAGAGCAAAGATAGATATTTGTTCTGAAAATTCAAATTATTGTGACTGCATTTCAGGGCCTGGTGACATGCCATGCACGTTATTACCAACTTTCAGGGACAGCATGGGTTAAGATAGGAATGTCATTTCAGGCATTCCTAGCTATGAATCTGAGTATCTTATTGTTTTACTGAGGTTTAAGAGATGTGGATAATGAATCTAGGCCATATTTTGATACCTTTATAGATGTTGAATTGCATCTTATGCAACATCAAGTTCCATTGAAATCAGATGGTTTTATTTCAAGAGAAATGTTTGAGTCCATGTGGTGGAATGTTGTTCTTTGACAGCATTTGTAGGTGAAATCATACAATAAAACATTATTGCTTCTGTCAAAGCAGGGTTTAAAAATTACTTTTCTATACAAATTGGAAAAAATTCTAAGATAATTGTTCTTGGTAACACCATTTCAGTTTCTTTTTGAACATGTGATTGCTTTGCCACAGAGAAGTAATGTCAATAAGAGACTAACGTGATATCAGAAAATGCATTAAGCCATAGATATGAGTTATCAAAGTTATGACACTGAGTCAAGTTTTGAACTGAAATCTAGATAGGAATTTAGTGCTATGATGTCAACAGCTGCCATAGATCATTGTAGACCATTTCAGTCTATGGAACTCAGACCTCGTGGGTATTAATATCAACAATTGCAAAGATGTACATTCATAAACACCATGAAATTAAATCATGATAATGTTTATCTTTTTCTTGCATGCTTTTAATATTATCTTCCGCAAACAAAATCACAGATAATTCCATTAAAACAAATTTTAAACTACTGTTGGCAACCATTTAGTCTCTTTCACAGTTATTTTGGTCTACCTGAATCTGTGTCACAGTCATAACATTGGAATATTTGTAAAGCCTATAACTGTAATATTGCTAATGTTGAAACACCTTCAGTAACCTCACTGAACACTGTTTCAACAGAATTTACAAAGTAGCTCTTTGTAAAGTTGGTATGTGAGAGAAGAAGCAGCAGAAATTAGCAATGGAAAACTTCTGGCTCAAAAGAACACTTTATTAATTTAGTTGAACATCTAGTTTTAGCATAATCTTAGCAGATTGTGTCATCACAAAACCTCACAACATAAATGACAGAAAATACCAAGATGGAATTGTGCAGTTCAAGCTTGTACAATAATGAATGCACACCAGGTATTCTTGCCATTATGCCACCCCTTTTTGACTTCAAGGATGGGTCTTATGGAATAACCTTGTCTCTGATAATAAGCATTTTTGCCTTTCAATCCTTTGTGGCTGCACTTGTGTCTTCAGCAAGTTTTTTCAGGGGGATTGGTGTTTGTGCATATAAGAACATCATGGGATATCTTCCGGGGTACTATAGGGAATGAAGTAGAAAAAGCAGTGTAATCCTGTCTGCATCTTTCAGATGCTTGGTTTCCAGTTCTACAAACAGCTTAGAGAGAAGCTGCTGAGAGAATCTGTTCCACTCCCCCAGGCAGTTAGTTCTTCACTACTGTCAAGCTGACAAGGTTGGTCCCTGCATCATGATTTCTGTTTCCACAGGTCTGAGTGTTTATATTTGTTGTAGCAGCTGAAAAAATCTGTCAGTGTCTATTTCCAAGGTTTTTGATGCTGGTTGTAATATCGCCTTCTGACAACATTTACTGCAGTTAAGATGTGAGGATTCCTTATGACAGTTCACTGGACAGAAGCACAGAGCCCAGAAAAAGAGACATTTGCACTGACCCCAAGATTGCTTTCAGGAGCTCCCACTCCCTCTGTGCCTAGAGCAAAGAAGGGTCATGCTTCATGAGATATACTGAATGGCATGGGGATTCCCCATGTGCTGAATAAGGATGGTCATCAGATACTCAAGCACAACAGAGGTGATCTCCTTCCGACTTAAGCAAGATGGCTTGCTTTTTATTAGGAGTCATACTGTGTTTTTAGGGCTGTTATTTTTGCCATGCAGAAAGCTTCATTACTTTGTGTGTAACAAAAAGAAAGATTCTGGCTGTAGAACAAGATCTCACTAATATCTTCATTAGAGTAGTTAACTCAGTTGATCTTTTCATAACAGAAAAATCATCAATATGTGGTTATTTTATGTGTACCATACTAATGCTAGCTTCCCCCACTGTCTTCTACTGTTACCCAAAATCTGCAGTCATCTCTAAAGGCTTCCTGTGCTTCCAGTCTCCTTTATTGTCTTCTTCTCTTTGCTCACCTTTGCTTCTTTTCTTCTTCAGAACTGCTCATTGAATGTCTACAGAGATTTTTGGATATTGCATCCCAGCTGGCTATGAGTCTTTTTTCATGGAAACAACATAGAAAGATTCATGACATGATGGTGACTGTCTCTTGTCCCACTCCACACCATCTGCTAATACTGCCACTTTGCCAAACTTCTTCTGCAGAACAAATGAATGTTAGAAATTCTCAGTCCAACAGAAGGCAACTCTTATCCTGTCTCTAAAAGCTGCGAAACCAATCCATCTGAAAATTCCCAATCCTCATCCTGAAGATCTCAAAGCACACAAAAAAAAGTTAAAATTTTACATCAAGTGTTAAAATCCAAAAACACTGAAATTGATGAATGTGAAATAAAAAGATCCTAAATGGACCCCAAAAGTGCTGGCAAGAATTTACACTAGGATCTGATAGTGAAAACAGAACAGATTCCTATAGTTGGGCTAAAATTTGCCTGTGGATTCCAGTGGACTTATTCACATAGATCCAAATAGAGTTTTCAGCCTGAGTTTGCAGGAAATCATGTTTGATTTTGTATTGGCATCTTATCAGTTACAAATGTTATCATTTCTGTTATTATGTGTATATACAATTATATACTCTTGCCACATTGATATCAGCAGCATATTAGGAAGGTAAGAAAGTGGAAAAAAATCTAAGTATAATTACTTTACAACATAATCAAATGACACTATCGAGCATTATAATGCTTCTATGCCATGCACAGACTGAAATTTTAATTTTTACTCTTGATATGATTGTTATTTTATTGCTTTCTTGAAATTGCTATTTTCCTTATGAGATAGTTTCAGGGCAAACAAATGAGATATAAGTATGGGTGATGAAACCACCAGGTTAAATTACTTCATTCTGGGTTTAGAGGTTATAGATAATTCTTCTTGATTTAGTAAAAGTTAGGAAAGTACTTTAAAATAATTGAGACCCAATTGAAGCTGTAGGAAGAAAAGATGGTAGATACAGATGTACAAATACAATATTAAAGCATAGCATAAGTAATGTAATAAATTCTCCACTTCCAGTTTGAAAGCAATTGGGAATATGAGCATTTTCAGAAATTTATGTTGATGTCAAATGAATTCAAATGCTACATGCATTATGAGTAATATGGAACAGCATAAAGTATGCTCAGCATAAATTGTGGCTTAGTAATTAAATTGTGATTCTTAAAACATTGTCCCCCACACAATAAATGAGTTGCCTGTAAGTTTACTTAGATACATTCCATCCTGCTTGCCAATCCTTGTCTTATTTAAATTTAATGAAGTTTTTCTAGTTAATCCTTTTTCACACATTCAAAATTTCTAAAACATTTGCTTCTGAGCTTCTGAAGTTTAATCACTGAACTTTTGTCTAGCAATCAAAGAAGCACTGCATCCTATTGATTGCTGCTGCCAAGAGCCTCTCAGTCCTTAGGACTCTGGGCAATTTTCTTGGGGGATTGGAGCCAACTGGGGCCAGTAACAACCAACTCACCTCTGTCTCATCCACTGCCTGTTTGTAAAAGAAAGTTGCAATAAAGTCTATGATCTGCAAACTGCACCTCCCAGCAGCCAGTAATTTAATAGTTAATCTTTCTCATACATAGTCTCTGTTTAAGATGGTCACCCATTTTCAGCTCACAGACTTCAGTCTGAGGCTTCTCTGATTGTGAAGCTATTAAACAAGCTTATTTTACACTGGTTATTCTTCCAGTAGAACTTCAGTGATTAATTTATTCTACTGTCCGATGGCAACATCTTTCTGAACGCACTTCCACGTGCTATGGTCTTGTACACAGTTGTAGTATTGTTCTTTCAATATGAAAAATGCCTGCTTTCATCAGAGTCAAAGAAGGGCTTGTATGGATCAAAACACAATCACTTTTCCAACTATAGCAGTTTGCCCAATGAAACACATTCCCTCTCCTATAATATCCTGCCATATTGAATGTATTTATGATTCTCTGGTCATTGACATGATGTGGAACTGGCAGTGTCTGGCTAGCAATTAAAAGCAATATGCTGTATATGATCTTACGGACTGCAGGCACCAATCTCAAGGTTCCATTTTGAAGCAAAAATAACACTTCAGTCAACTGAAAAAACAACAATCATATTTATGAAATCTTGGTGCCATCAAAGTCAATAGTAAAACTTCTGTTAACTTCAGATAAGCTGGTATTTATAGTCTACCCTCAAATGACATAGAGTGCAGAAAAATTGGGCCTTGAAAATAAGTCTGCCAGGCAAACACAGAGAGCCTAGCAGCTGTAATGTCCTCCACTCCCTTTATGTGTAGTAGAATGGATCCATTAGCTCCTTTATATCAACACTCCTGTTTGAAGGCAACTCTTAAGATCATGGGTGACATTATAGATGATGTTATGTTTTCCTTCCATTAAAGCCACCTACCTTTGTACTCTGTGTGCACAGATAGAAACATCCCAGAACAGAGTAAGGTAAATTTTCAGAAAGACAACCATTGGTTTCCATTGGTGGAATGAAATAGGGATTTAATTCCTTTCATGTACTTCACCATCACTACACTTTGTACCAGGAGGGAAATTTCTCCTTGCAGTCACATTTTCAGGCTTTTTTCCCACATTCTCATTGTTGAATATGAGAAAAGCCTACCATCAAAGCTTTTGATGCATGCACTGCATTTCACTGAGTTTACAGTTATCTAGAAGATACAATACACAGGTATTGTGTGATGTACATTCCTTCTCCATTTTCACTACATTTGTCTATATGGAGAGTTTAAAACAGCATCAGATTTTTTCTAAACTATGATTGCTAATCTTCTGAGAACATGGATCAGTCACAGCCTTACAAAGAAGACATGCCTTGCTACTTGCTGACGCACTCCCCACTTCCTGATTTTGTGTCTCTTTTCAAAGAGCTCCAGTTCTGCTCTCTGACTGGACTTGTGGGATCACTGCAGTCAATGCCTAGACTGCAGCCACAGCAACCGTGATGGAAGAACAGTTTGTGCAACTTCTGCTGCTGCTGAGTCCAAGCTGGAAAGGAGGGGGAAGGGAGAAGATGGCAAGATCTGAAAAGCATTCTCTCTATTTTTTTTATATATCAGTCTCTTTAACACTTCTTTCTCCATTTCTGAAAGTCTGGAATGGTTCACAGATGCACACTTCCTTGTTCCTCTTTGTGGAAGGTCCCATAGCTCTCAGGGTAACTGTACTTGCAAACAACACAGCGTCATCCCAACTGAATCCCCATTCTTTTCTGTAAGTACTACTTTTTTTTTTTTCCTTATGGAATGTTATTTCAAATATCCTATATGTGTTTGATCTCTTCCTGTTTTAAATAAATGTCAGTGACATTTGCTATTTTGGGGAAGTCAGAATGGGGAACAGACAAAGTTTTTTAGCCCTAAAGTCTTCTTTGTCAGCCTGTCAGCTTTACTGCATGACAAGTGATAAGGCTTAGATAAAAAAGCAGGACTGATCCTACATCAAAATAAAGAATGAACTCCTTTGCTTAAAACTGTAGTCACATGAATGCAGTCACTGAATAGTAAGCTAATCTTTGAAGCTTAGTATTTTCAAAAAATGTTTCAGCCATTAAAGATATCTACACATGCACACAAGTTTTTCTGAGTAGTTGACACTTTATTTCTACTGTTGGTAACAACTGGATGACCAATCAAGTGCTCCAAGCACAAATACCAAATCAGCAAATCCATAAATAACGGTGCTAAAGGAGCATACATAAAGCAGGGAAAACTCTTTTCAAATGTTTCAGTGAAAATCTGCAAGAATGCTTGGCCAAGGTTGCTGATTTCTCAAAGCTTCAGTTGCACATGGAAGCTTCTCATTGCACTTCATTTGTTTATGTATGCCTTGTAATATATCATCAGACATACAACTTTTTTGGTTGAATATTCAAATACTTTTCTCAGACTGTACAGACTTAGGAGTGAAGCAGAAGTTGTGGAGGCTTGTGTTAAGCTTTTACAGTGACTCAAACATAAATATCTTTATCAAAGATATGTTTGACTTGAAAAATAGTTATTCTCATAACTTCCAGTAGAGGCTTTAATGCCTTTGCATGAGTCCTTAATCTTATACTGTAGTGACAAAAAGGAATGAAGTGATCAACATTTGTGTTGTTTAATGTCACAGAAAGCAAATTATTATATATACCGTGATTCTGCAAAGTTTGTTACTGTTATCCCAAGTGACAACAAAGTCACTATTGTCATATCTGCTTTGTGATTTTTAGGTCATATGCTATCATCATCACAATGCTCTGTGAAAGATGAAGCTGATTTGGTCTGGGGTTGTACAGCCAGGAAACATGCAACCACCAGAGAAAGAAAAGGGAAAAGAAAAGCTGTGTTGCTTTTCAGACAAAAATACTTGAGGTACAGAAAAAAAAATCTACAGACATGACAAAAAATGTAGAGACACTAGAGAAAACAGATCCAGGATTAAGCTGGTTGAATTGAAAGGGTCCATATAATTAGAAGACATTTTGCTGTTGTAAAAAAATCCAGTTCCCATCTGATGTTTTTCCCTATTGCCATGACTACCTGATGGCTGTCAGTGTGATTAGGCCATTGGTCTTTTGATTTCACAGAAGAAAATGCAACGTTATTTCAGAGCTTCTTATGTTCCATCTTCCTCACTTCATATCCTTAAAAGTTCGGTATTTTTATCTTCCCTCTTTCCATAATATTATTCATCATACATTTTATTTCTGTGAATATTCAAATATTTTGCATACTACAGTACAGTACCCACTCATATGTGACCTGAAATAATCTACAATTAGAAAACTTTTCTCCATTTTTTGTAGCAAGGCATTAGTTTCATGATGATCTTTGTTTGCTGCTAATGCTAGTGCCAGTGCTTATCAAGATACCTCTTTAGTAAAGACAAGAGACTATTATGGAAGTGATAGATACATCTACTGCTTTTATATTTATAGCAAATTTTATCCATCCTTACTGCAGTGCAAGATATTTTATTTCAGAAATGTGTGATTATGTAAATAAAAACCATTGAAACATCTTCATGTTAGCAGAAGAAATAAAGGAGAAATTAACTACAATGAGAATTCCTCTCTTTTTCAAAAATATTTTTATATCCAATTGTCAGCGATTTGTCACTGTACCACATTTCTCTCTCATGTCTTTATAGGATTATTACTTATCAGGTTTTATAGAAATTTTAGATACAGCATAAAGACAAGACAAGTGAAGCCTGAGGGGCAAAGCATTTGATTTATGTATGCTTTTCCTGTGTGTGATAGTAAACAAATGAAAAAGCAAATAAAGTTTTCCACCAGATGTACAAAACTAAACCCACGGGAAGGAGTTGCAAAGGAGAATGGCATTAATGGCAATTTTAACATAGCCAAACAATCAAAGGAATCTCTGATGTAGCGTTACTTTAACAAAAGTGGTAGTGAAAAACTTGCTAAAAGGAAATAAGGATCACCTTCTTTCCACAGTGAAATGATGACAAGGCCTGCAGAGCATGCTAAAAAGAGCAAACTAAACATGGTAATTAGACTTTCTGCTTGTCAGTGCAGTCTCTGAAGACTTAAGCAGGTTCAGCTAAAATGTTGAACTAGAAGAGAAATTGCCTGCAAAAGCTAAGATGATGGCCAAATGTTACTGAAACGTGTTCTGTATTTCAGATTTTGTGTGATTGGTTTGTTTGTTTTCCTGTGCTATTTCAGTCCAAACAGTTTATTCTTGCACCCTGCTGCCATTGCCAGTACTTTGGAACAGCTAGGTTCTGGGGTCTATAAAGAGGTGAAAGGGTGGCTGGCTCTTGGAAAGTGATACACACAGATCCACTTCTCTCTATCTGGGACTGTCACAAAGAAATAATGTGGTTGAGTCACCATTCCTGGATGTGTTTAAAAGCCATTTGGATGTGGTGCTCAGGGACATGATTTAGCAGAGGGTTGTTAGAGTTAGGGTAGTATGGTTAGGTTGCAGTTGGACTTGATGATATTTAAGGTGTTCTCCAACCTGAGCAATTCTGCAATTCTGCAGTTCTATGATTCTATGATTCTATGATTCATACTAAGTTTCACTAATGGGAATAGCAAACAGTTCCTTTCATAACAATACTATGTATAGTGTGGCACTCCCCTCAACTTTAAATAAGAGAATTTCCCTATTTTATGCCATTTTACTACAATTTTACTACTCTTACACTGTACTGGAATTATCTTCTGCTGCAGATAAGTCTTTACAATATTAATCACCAAAAAGTATTTGGCTGTTGCTTTCTGTACTTGGTGTACCAGTAGAACTGTCAGAGGGATGGTGCTAAGTTCCTCAGTTATGATATCAGTTTAATGATCAAATCAAGGAGCAATTGTAATTTACAATGATATATCTAAACTGGATCTTGAAAGCTCGTTTATTTTGAGAGTCATTTCCTACTTCCTCAGCCACTGTGATTATCAGGCTCCTTTGAGGCAGCTGACCTCTAGCTGGAAAATTAGTTTTAAGGTGGTTTGTGTCAGCACTGATATATGCACTGGGCAACATTCAGGTGCCCTGTGCATAGAGTCCCTCAACTATTTGGAATACATTTTGGTGGAAGTCATTTGTACCACAAGTTATAGGAATGCAGGAAATACTTCTTCGTTTTCACATTCTCCTTCCTGCTGTGAATCTCTCTTATCTCAAGGGTTTTCTCCACTCTGGTATATCACTGTGAAGCAGGAGTTGCTACAACCATTTCAGAGTTATTATAAGATGACTGTCACCATGCTGAAATCTTCAGTGTTGGGGTAGCAGCCATGAGGTGGGGAGGATACTGATACTTCTACAGTAAATTGTCTGAAATTTTAGATGATTAAGTAAAATTCAAGCAGGTTCCCTCCTCTACTATCCCTATGTCTCGCTCCAATTTATAGGAGGGAGAGGAGGTTCTTTTATTATCTATATACCCGACGTGAGATTAAGAAACAACGGTTCAAATGTTGGTCTGACCAGTTTATTACAAATCTTAATCAGGGAAATGGGGAAGGGGAGGACGGACACTATTATGAATTAGGGTAATGGGGAAGGGAAGGAGGGCGATAGAAAAGATAGAAAAGAAGAAGCAAGGAGTCTTTATAGGCAGCAAGAGGGACATAGTCATCACCATGGATCCAGAGAGGTTCGTAGTTTCATCTTTGATCCTCAGTAGTGGTGGGTCGTCAGGCAGAGTTGTTCTGTTGACAACGATGACGAAGAACCACGACTACGATGATGATGGCTCTTTTTCAATGCTTCAAAGTGGTTGAGTCAGCTGTCTTTGGAGTGACAGCTCAAATCCAAAGTGGTCGAGTCAGCTATCCTTTGAGTGACAGCTCAAACCCAAGGTGGTTGAGTCAGTTCTCCTTGCAGCGGCAGCTTCTGGCTCTGGAACCTCAGCAGGAAATTCCTTTGTTCTTACCTTTCTGGCCTTGCTAGCAGATAAGAGGAAGCAGGGAGGCACCAACTTTTATCTTGCCTTCGCAGGATACAATGGTATCATCCCCCAGCCTTCCATAGCAAACAGAAGTTATTTGGTCACAGGCTAGATCTTCTGCCAGTAAACAGTCCTGAGCACTATCTTCCGAAGGCAAACAGCTCCAAAGATGTAAAATTGTCCACACAGCAATGTTGATTGCCACACAACACCCATCACTTGCCTCCTCAACAAAATACCTCAGGAAGCAAGCTTTGAGCCAAAAAAAACAAAGAAGGTTTCTCACACCCTAATATTTCCAGACTAACTTGGATCTCTTAATAAATGAATTTTTGTCCAGTTAAGGCAGCTTTTCTCACAGCACTTCTTTGGGATGTCCCACAGCATTAGTGACTGTGTATTCTTTCACCAACACCAGCAGTTTTGTCTGCCTTGATGGAGGATCTCACTACAAATGCAGCCCTACAGCAGCAGCAGCCCCTACTCCTACCCTCCATGTCAAGCCTGTTCAAGTCTCCCTGCTCTGTCCGTTGCAGTAATGGAGTAATGGGTAATGGAGATGAAGTAGAAGCAAAGTTATGTGGGAGTAAATGGGCCCCAGTTTCCACTTCAATAGTTCTTTTTGTTCCTTCATACATATCTTTCTTTTGACTTTTCACCCTACAGTTTCACTTATTTTTCTGTTCTTTCTTCCAATAGTAGAGCCCCTTGGTGTTTATCTTTCTCTATATATTCCTGTTTTACATATGTGTGTCACTTCATCTAATTACCCTAAGTCACACGCACACAAAGACAGCTTCTATTTCCTCTCCAGCTCTCAGGCAGCAGAAGTTTCTACCAGACAAACCTTGACTTTAAATTGGTTTTGAGCAGCTTGTTTTCAGTGAAGAACTTGGAGAAGCAGATGAAATTGAAAAGAACTAATCTTAAGAGTTTTCACAACTATGAAGCTGAAATAGTGACATTAGTTCCCAGAATACAGATTGAAAATCAGTATTTTACCTTTTGGAAAATGAAAGAAACAGTATGAATAAGTGTAACAAGACATTAAAACATAGTTAAGTATAAATCAAAGGCACAAATTGTAGAAAAGTTAATTGTTTTTCTACACCTTCATGAATTGTGCAGAAGTCTTCTCACTTCGGATAGAGGGAATATCTCCTGTACTGAGGGAATTATAGTAAAGACTTTATGCAGGAATCAAATCTGAAGAAATTAAAAAGAAAGCATTTATACAAGATCAAGGTATGTATCATGTCCCTGCTTGATTTTTCTCTGGATAACCAACCAGGTAATATACCAACAAGGTCTGTTTCTATATATTTGCAACTGCTGTTTCTGATTTGTTCCACTGCTGATACAATCAATCTGAATTCATGATATCTGTTCTACCACAGAAATGACTCATGTTGGAAACGGAGTAAAATGTAAGAGTTCCTGCGATAATACAAATGGGTGTGACACAATGTCTTTACTACAAGGTCAGGCATGAGCAGATTGCTGATGAACTTCTTTTTGCTTATAAATTTAATTGCTTTGTCTGTTAGCTAACATCCTGAAAAATAAAAGTGGACAGAATGGAACAGGCTGATTTATATTTATGTCTTCTATATTTGAAAATTTTACCTATTATGAAAGTTATTAACTGAAATTGTGAGTGTTGCCTGAACATGAATATTTGCAGTGCTGATATTCCAGGCTAGCTTACTCTATTATTGCGTTTTCATATAATGGTTTATGCATGTCTTTACTCAAGAATACACTAAAAATTGTTGTCCTGACTGCATTTATATTTTGATGCTGTGTACATTCATACTTCAGTGATATCCTGAGATTGGCTTTGTCCCTGAAAACCTACTTTGTAAATACCCAACTCACGAAGCAGAAGTGGAGTGTCATTACAGTTGGGATTGGCACTTTGTCATTATGCATTAGTTTGAGGAGCCAGTGAGGAGACGTGTGCTGCTGGCTGCACAAAGAAGGACTGATTGGTAATGTGAAGACTGAGGACATCTTTAGCTACAGCGACCATGATTCACTGGAGTTTGGGATCTTGCATGGAAGAAGTGTGAGAGAAGATTGGACTTCAGGAGAGCCAACTTCGACCACTTTATGGACCTAACTGGAGGTATCCCATGAGTTAAATCAATGGCGGGTATGGGAAGCTAAGATTAATATTCTAGCATGACCTCCTACAAGTTCAAGAGCAGTGCATCCCTAAGAGTAATAAATCAGGGAAAGGTAGCAGGAGACCTGCATGGATGAACAAGGAACTCATGGAAAAACTGAAATGGAAGAAGGAAGTTTATAGAATGTGGAAAAAAGGTCTTGACACTTGGAAGGAATAAAAGAATGTTTTTCCGGGTATACAGGGATGCCACAAGAAAGGCCCACCTGTAATTAAATCTGTCAAAGAAGTAAAGGATAATAAGAGGAGCTTCTTCATGTGTATTAATAATAAAATGAGGACTAAGGAAAATGTGGGCCCACTTCTGAATGAGGTGGGTGTCTGATAACAGAGGACACTAAGAAGGCAAAGTTACTGAATGCCTTATTTACTTCAGTCTTTACTGCTAAGGTTTGCCCTCAGGAGTCCCATACCCTGAAGGTAAGAGAGTGAGTCTGGAGAAAGAAGGACTTGACCTTGATCAAGGAGGATCTATTTAGAGATTATCTAGGCAAACTCAACACTCACAAATCCATGTGGTGCATCCACAGGTGCTAAGGGAGCTGACAGAAGTGATTATCAAACCACTCTCTGTCATCTCTGAAAGCTCATGAAGAATGAGAGAGGTGCCTGAGGAATGAAGGAAAACTAATGTCACTCCAGACTTCAAACCCAGGAACCCAGGAAACTAGAGGACAGACAACCTCCTCTCCACCCCTGGGAAGATGATGGAGCAACTTATTCTGGATGCTATTTCCAATCAAGTGGAAGAAAAGAAGGTTATCAGGAGTAGTCAACACCGATTCACCAAGAGAAAATCATACTTGGCCAATTTGATATCCTTCTGTGATGCTGTGACTGACTGGGTAGATAAGGGGAGAGCAGTGAATGTTGTGTACCTTGAGATTAGCAAGGCTTTTGACACTGTCTCCCATAACATTCTTGTAGATACACTTAGAACTGTGGTGAAAATTTGTGGTGAATGAACTTAAATTCATCTGGCAACCAGTCAGCAGTGGTGTTCTCCAGGGGCCAGTAGTGGGACCTTTCATGTTCAGTATCTTTACTGATGACCTGGATGCAGGCCTCAGTAAATTTGCAAATGACACCAAGCTGGCAGGAAGTGTTGATCTGCCTGGGGATAAGGCAGCCCTATAGATAGATCTGGATAGTCTGGATAGCTTGGATGAGGCTAATGGGATGTGGCTGTGTAGAGGAAATGGACCTGGAGGCATTGGTCAATGCTCAGCTGAAGATGAGCCAGCAATGTGCCCAGGTGGCCAAGAAGGCCAATGGCATCGTGGCTTGCATCAGAAATAGCGTAGCCGGCAGGGACAGGGAAGTAATTGTACCTCTGTACTCAGCACTGGTGAAGCCACACCTTGAGTCCTGTGTTTAATTTTGGACCCCTTATGACAAGAAGACATCGAGGCCCTGGAGCATTTACAGGAAAGTACAACGAAGCTGGTGAGGGTCTGGCACACAGGCCTTTTAAGGAGTGCCTAAGGGAGATGGGATTGTTCAGTTTGGAGAAGAGGATTTCGGGAGACATTATCGCTGTTTACAACTGCCTGGGGGGAAGTGGTGGTGAGGTGGAAGTCGGCCTCTTCTTCCATTTAACTATCAATAGGATGAGAGGGAATGGCCTCAGGTTGAGCCAGGGAAGATTGACTTTAGGAAATACTTCTCCAAGAGAGTGGTCAGGTGCTGGAATGGGCTATCCAAGAAGGTGGCAGTGTCATGGTCCCTGGAGGTATTCAAGAAATGTTTGAATGTTGTATTGAGGGATGTGTTGCAGTGGGAAATATTGGTGGTAGGTGGATGGTAGTACTGGATGACCTTAGAGTTCTTTTCTAACCTTGGTGATTCTATGATTCTGTGATTCTATAAGCGTGGGATGGATGAGTGAAGAGTGAAGCAGACTCGGAATTGGCTGACTGGCAATGTTCAGTGGCGATGTTCATGACTGGCAATCATGATCAGTGGTGCAGAGTCTGACTGAATGCCTCTAAATAACAGTGATCCCTAGGAGTCAACAGTGGGTGCAGTCTTGTTCAATATCTTCAGAATGCAGCAAGTTTGCTGATGATACAGTGGACAACAGGTTGGCCAAGAACCAGAAGAGTGCCTTTGTGGCCAGGAAAGCCAGTGTTATTCTGGGGGACATTAAAAAGAGCACGGCAAGCAGGTCGAGAGAGGTGATTCTCCCTATGTAGATTTAATCTTAGGAGATTTCTTTAATTTCCTTCAAATTGAAAAAAGGAAAGAAAAAAAAAGAAAAAGAAGTTAATGTATGCTTCTCCTTTCACTAGACATTTAGTCATAGTGAAACTAAGCATAAAGAAATATTTGGCCTGAAAACTGAATGAGATAAATAAAAAGCAATGGGGAAATGTCCAGAACCATGTTTGCTTTTTGTTTATAAGTATTTTCAGTAGTGCTCTTCATGTTGCTAAATAGTACTGTACCTAGCTCGGAATTCTTCTGACTTCATGATTGCTAAAACTTAGAAGCATCTTCCAGCTATTTTTGCAAGTCTGACTAAATAACAATGTCGGTCAGTGTAACAGTACAGTCAGAAAAAAATTGCTTCTGAGACACCCCTGTGGATTAGAACTTTATTAATTGGCAGTGGGAAATGAGAGCAGGAACAATTTTCTTTTCACAGGGAAGACATTAGGTTTTTGTTTGTAACTTGAATATTAAGGCAATAAAGCCTTGATATGTTAATTTTTTGGATCTGAGTGTGCTTAGACCCTGTGATGAAGCTGTTTTGACATCAAGTGATGAGGGTGTTTTGATAGTGCATTTCTGAGGTTGGGCTGTTTTGACACAAAAAGCTTTGACAAGATATTTGTAAGGTCACTGTGACTTACTGCTGCTGTTAATGTGGAAGTGATGTAAATGTAAATGTACTGATGTCTAATCAATGGAATAAAGTACTGTGGGATACATGCATAATGAGATGTAGATTAGCTAGTTTGGGTTATAAAAGAGAGTGTTTGAAAATGGCCATCTTGCTTTTCCAATCCTGTGAGGAGAGGGGTGTCTAACTAGGAAAACAGTGTTTGACTTTATAGTAGTGCCTCTTTCCCCTTTCTAACGTAGGCGAAAAAATGCACCTTTTGATTTCTGGTTAAGTAAATTTGCAACTTCCTGTAATAAACTTGCAAATTTGACTTTAGAAAAAGTAACCACTTTATCTGAGCCTTGTATAGTCACAGTCTGATCTTCTGTACATCTCTCAGAGGGAAAGTTGCTGGTGTAATGATTGAGATAGAATCTACATCACAATCTCTTGAAAAAAGTGACTGCTGTCATTTTCCTTTGTGATGATGTCTGGATAAAGCAAACAGACTCAGCAATACAATCTGAGGTTTTGGCAAAGCAAAGGCAAAACTCAAGGAAAAAATGTGAGAAGCTTAGAACTATCTTTCTTAACATTTTTGGCCACCTTGTATAGGAGAATTTACATGGGGCTGCTACACAAATAGAGCAGCTTGTTGCATTAGTGCAAGATGTGTCTTATCACCCTCACAGGAAAGGGATTGATATCACAGCAGAAGAGTTGAGGAATGCAAGGATATTGGTCACAGAAGGTGAAGAGTGAAGAGAGTTTCATCCTTGGCTTCAGAATTAGTCTTTTTTTTTTCCCCCTTTCAGATTTGGTCTGTGTGCCTGTACATATTTGGATTTTTCTGAATGGCTTTTCCCCGGGTTTCAATTTTTTTTAATTTTATTTTATTTTTTTACTTTTGTAATCGTGTGTCTGTTATCTTCTCTAAAACATACCAGAGCTTGATGAGAGCAATGGCAGTGAGTTGCTGCCTGGAGACCTTGTGCAGGCCTGTACTTTCAGTCCCAAACAATCCCAATTTAATAGTTGTTGCAGTCAGATACGAAGTTGCCTATAGGTAGAAAATATCACTGTAACATGATGCAGTGGATTTTACTTCAGCATGGCCTCGAGACAGGTCTTATTGACACACAGAAAATGTGCAGCAACCCCTCTTTCCCTGTACAATTCATACAGTGGTAAATATGAAGTTTTCCTTTCTGAAAACTATTTTAGAAATGTACAATAAACCACCATTATTCTTTATAAGGTAAGAGCAAATATTAAGCAGATTGCAAACAAGACAGTCTGGCAGAAAAATTTAAGATATCCCATCAAGTAAATGCATCATTTTTTGCTTCCTTCAGTACCCTTTCACCTATCTTATCACTTCCATCAATCTTCAATCACTCTAATAATCTCCTCCTAGCCTCTGCAGCCCACCGAGTGCACACAAAGCCCTGCACAGCTTTGTGGTTTCATTTCTCTTCTCTTTGCTTCCAGCAACACAAATAAGTGATTTCACAACTGGTGGAAGGGGGAGAAGAGGGAAAAAAAGATTTAACCTACCTCAACTAATCAGAAGCTCCTAACAGATGGAGGGAAACTGCTCCCTGCACCCAACAGGGAGCTGAGCCAGGACTCTTCCCTCAGCACCAACTGCTGCCAGCTGAACATCTGAATTTACTCTCTTCTGGAAGCTCACAAAAGCTCTCATCCAAGAAAAAGCACCTTTTTCTCTCCCCATCCCTCCTTCATGCTACTCATTTCTTTGGGAGCACATGGCACAGCATCCTTCCAGCCTGATGAGCTTCAACACTGTTACAATGCATAAGTCATCACTTCCCACCCACTGTCAAATCCAATGTTTTGTTTTGTTGTCTGTTAGTTTCTTTTTTTTTTCTTTTTTTTTTAAAAAAAAAGGAAATACTTTCTTTTTCTAACTTGGCCTACCTTTCTTTCTTTCTTTTTTTTGGGGGGAGGGAGGGAGTTGTGTGTGTATGTGTCAAAAAAAAAAAAAAAAAAAAAAAAAAAAAAGGCTTAGAGCAAAATAGAGTGAACAAGAGAGTATTTTTTTTTTTCCCTATTACAGAACATAATTTTTGAGAATCAGCAGTCATCCCATTTTATATCAGAACGATACAATGCCTTAACCAGGTCAGAAATAGTTTAAACAGTGTTATAAAAGCCAAGTCAAAGTATCACATTTGATCTAGCCACTTGGCTCTTTGTGGGCTTGGCTTTCTTGTTTGGAAGAGAAACTCCATCCTGCACCTGACAAACCTCCAGGCTGAAGATGATACCTGTGTTGCTGTCAGATCACCAACCTTATCTGCCAAAATTAAATCACCCATTACATCAATTACTCATTTCCAGCTATTTGCCATGTCAAGACTGAGTAACAGGTAGATAGTATGGTATTTTTTGGAGTCCAGCCCCTGCCCCATCATACAGATGAGGGAATGCAGTTGATACTCCCTAGCTCCCTCCCTATGAAGAATTGTTATTCTTAGGAAAGCATTGCTGTATGACCTAAATGTGGGATTAAGAAATCACCCAAGGGCTGGATAGTCTGCAGTTCTCCAGTTTATATATTGCTTTACAAGCCATGGCAAGATAAGATTTTGTACATGATGAAAGTAAGCGTTGCTATTACCCAGTAGGTAGCAAGTTGCTATCTCACACAGGCCTTGCACAGACAAGCAACTCAGTCTACTCTGACCAGGTAGGACCTGTGGGCATTTATTACAAAAGTTCCGTCAAGAGCACTCTACTTGTGGAAGTTCAGAACCATGACTCTTAACAAAAATTTACGTTCAGTTCCCTTTGTTAGCTAGGTCACTTGTTCCATGTATAATCAACCTTAAATGAAGGAGAATCTTCCTTTACATAAATTGGTTTGAATAAGAGTTACATAGATATCTGGCTAGGCACTAAGGACTTTCTGAAGAAGGGACTAGAAGCAGTCCTGTGACAGCATTGAAGTTCTTGGAATTTCAGTTTTGTAATTGTCTGAGTGCCATCTTAAAATATATTAACTATATTTTTCATAGTCAGAACAATACTTCTGCTTGAACTTTACACCATAAATCTCTGAAGAATTCTTCAATGTTCGCTTTTTGAAAAGTAAACACGAATTTCATCTATGTTTACACTTACTGTAGTCTTCAAAGGGATAACACGCATGTAACTCTTCCCCCCACACACACGCAAATATCTCATATAGACTAAAATGGAATCTTAAAATAAAAAACGAACAACTCCTATGGTTTTAGAAGATGGAATGAGAACAATACTGTAATTTCTGTTTTAATGCCTAGTGACATTGCTATAATGAAAATTATTCTGTGGCTTCTGTATGCAACATCCACTGGCAAATAATCCCATTACTTCTCTATATAGCTTGTCTATTTGTCATATGCACAACAATGAATAGGATATTACTTTTGTTCCAGAAAGACTTAGATGCATCCAGCAGCACAATAATCTAGCCTGTATTACAACTACACTTCGACAACTTCTGCAGAAAGACAGATGCATAATTGTGGTTGATTTATTCTTCCTGCTGAAATCACCCTGTTTTTCCAGTGTAGTGAGGTTTGATATTTAAAAGGAGTAAAACTGAAATACAATAAATCTATTGAAATTATAGGAAGAAAAAAAAAAAACCAACAAAAGGCAAAACATTTATTTTACCATGTGAGTAACTATATTGGCACCAGTAGCCCAGAAAGTATGTTAAGACTCCATCACTGGAGCCCAACTGGGCATGGCCCTGAGCAAGCTACTCTAGGTAACCACACTTTGAGCAGAGAGTTTGGACTGGAGAGCCTCCAGGGATGCCTTCTAGTCTCAGCTAGTCTGCAATGCTAAATGGTAGCAGTTTCTGTACAGTCACAAAGGGATTGCTTCTTTTTAGATAGTTCCATGAATTCCTCCACTTGTCAGATTCAATAACATCAGTCATCTCTCTGTTTTTGTTATAGCTGAAGCTTATCTGAAATAAGAGGCACAATTCAGAGGTGATTTCTACCTTTCCACCAGAGTAGGCCGAAATAAAAGGGAGCTTTAAAGCTATTGCAATTATGGATGCTGAGTTAGAGATAACAGAATATACCTTGTTTAAGAGGGAATTGTTCACACTCATTCATTTTAATAGTTCCTCTTTTTAAGTTTAAAGATTCCTCATCCTCTGAATGCAAAAATCTTTCAGGTAAATTAGAAATAGGAGCATAAATACATTATGACTTCTACATACTGCATTATGGAGTAGCCATAATGGAGACTTGTTCCATTCCTGAAACTTGACTGCATCCTAAGCTGGTATCCCATAAGGGGGAAAAGACAAAAGATAGGAATAAAATGTGGGAGGGCTAACTGTGTAACACATGTGCCAAATGTGTTCACTAAGCCAGTGAAAGAGAATATGATAAACCATGACGGTTAATTATTAATAAGAAATAAACATTGAAAAGGGGAAAAGAATGAAAGAAAGGAGAATACTGACATTTGTAATGATTGAATGCAGCATGCTTAGGGGACTATCACCACACATCTGCTTTGTGACAAGTACAGTAAAATTAGTTATGGATCATCAAAGAGATTCCTAGCACTTAACAAAATGAGACTGAAAGTGCTTTTTTCCCCAGGTTCAGACATCTGGGAAAACATTAATCAAACATACAGATTCAGTGGGAGGAAAAATTTAGAAAACAGCAATGTTGAAAGAGACTGAGTGGGTAATATTCGCAGAAAATTAGATGTGAGTCTGCAGTGTAGCATCACAGTAAAAGAATCACTTTTGAATCATTTTCTTTTTAGTTTTTAGATTTTTATTCATCTGAAAATGAAGAACTGACACACCTTTATTTGGGAAGGAGCAACAACCATTGTCTTCTTGTTTTTTTGGTTGTTTCTTTTTTTCTTTTTTTTTTTCTTTTTCTTTTTTTTTTTTTTGAGAAATGGGAAATGGAAAATGGCTGATCCTGCAAGATGCTCAGTGTTTCTTACTGAATACCTTCAGGCCTCTCTGCTGTGGAAGGGAGCTGGCCCTTTGAAGACCATGTGTGAGACTGGACAGCCTCTTACCAGTCTGTTGCAGACCAGCTGGAAGAGAATTCCAAGAAATGTAATACTAGTGATTTCTGAGAGAACTGACTTACAAGAAAAGATTAAAAATACTTTGATTACATCTGGATCCTGTGGAATGTAATGGGATCTCCCTATCATGCTGGCGGAAATGAAGAAATTTTGTGATATTAGTACTAGATAAGAGTCAATTCCTCATTTGGATAGGCTAGTTGGCTCTCCCTTCTCCAGAGTGTAGGGGCAATCTCTTGGGAAGAGTTTGGCTTTCATCTAATGGCTTTTAACCTGTCTTGAACACTTCTTTTTAACCTAATTCAAATTGACAGGTTAAAGAGTCATGCTCTTTTAATCCTTGTGTTTATTATTATTTCTAGTGATTACATGATGGTCTCAAAAAATGAACAAGTGCAAGTACAGAACACTGGGAGAAAAATCACAGTGCAGATGGGTTTAAAACAGAAAGGGAATAATGCTCTGAAATCAACAGTTGACAACGAATATCAGCCGAAAGCACTTCTCCCAGACCTGCCTATGTGAGCTGCTTATTTGCACAAAAGCCTGAGTCCCCCCTTCAGTTGCATATTCAATGCTGCACTATATCTCACTGAGTTTCCTTCTACCTTCCTACCACTGTGTTCTATTTTGTGTGCGTAGGTGATGAGCATTCTGAAGTTTTTTTTGTTTGTTTGTTTGTTTTGTTTTGTTTTTTGTATGTGTGCTGTGAACCTTACCTCTGTGCAACTGCAATTCTGGGACCAAAATCACATATAGTCATTCCTAGGTCTGCCCCTTTTGGAGAGTCTGATACTTATTCAAAGTGCTTTGAATAAAAAGTGTCCAGCATTGCATTGCTGTCTTTGCCAGTAGGTGTTAGATTAGGTATTGGGGAGGAAGGGGATTGTATTTGACATCTTGCTGTCTGCTGGCTTCTGCTCTACAATTCAGAGCTTAGAATCAGACCAGCTTATGTAACGCTTGAGGCCTTGTACATTATTATGATGACAAGTTTATCAATATCACTGCAGCCCTATTAGCAAAAGAAGATGTGCTGCTTTCTGCTAAGTCATACCTATTTTCTTCAGTGAAACAGATAGCAATATTCTCACCACTGTAATCATATTGATAGAGATGCCACAGATGAGGAAGGACAATTTAATTACCATCTAAGCTACTGGAGGATGATAGAAGGTTTTGGAAGCTGAGGGCAGATGTGCTGTAAGTAGACTACCAGCTGCTGGGCAGTACCTGACCTTCTCTTATAATTGCATGCCGCAGTTTGTACAGCTAAGAAAATGTAAAAGAGACAAATAGAGAAAAGCTCTTTCTCTCCAAAGTCACATTTGCTCTGGATGCTAGATCAGGGATATCTTTTTTACCCTGTATGGAGAATAAATAGTGATGGTCATTGTTATTGTTTCAAATTCATTCAAATTATCATTTAAATCAAATTAAAGGGTCTCATGCCTTGGTTTTTTCATGTAGCGTTTTCTTGTGTTGCTCTTCCACAAACAACTGTATTGTTTCTTAAGGAATCATCAGACTGTTCTGTGAAAACTTCAGGGATATATGGAAATCTCAGAGGTATCGAACAAAGGCCTTTTAAAGTGTCGAAACGCTGCTTTCCTTGTGTGCACAGAGTGGTTATGTTCCCACTGTTATCTCATTTTATTTTAAACTTGGTCTATTGAGCCATGAAAAATCTGAAGTATGTAGCTCATATTATAAGACTTGTAAAAAAATCTCAGATGAATAAAACAAATCTTTTTTTTTGCAAAATACAAGTAAGAAGATGTAACCACTTAAATACTGCTTCAATACACTGTGCAAAATAGCACACGTTGCACTCAACATGTTGTTCTCTATAAATGAGTAGAAATGAACCTCGGATTTCCTACAAGTCTGTGTCTTGCATCCCTTCAACCCTCCAACATTGGCACTAAACCCATAACTTCTCCTGCAGTCACTTCTCCCACACACTTCCCATCACAGTAATGTCTTTGGGTCTTCCCTAGATCCCTTATATGCTATATAAGATTTGGGGCTGTTCAGCCTGGAGAAGAGAAGGCTCTGGGGAGAACATATAGCGGCCTGTCAGTATCTAAACTGAGGTTATAAGAAGGAAGTCTTTTAAGAAGGAAGAAACCTTTAGCAGGGTCTGTTGTGATAGGACAAGGGGAAGTGGTTTCAAACTAAAAGTGGTGAGATTTAGAATTGACATAAGGAAGAAATTTGTTACAATAAGGGTGGTGACACTGGAACGGGTTGCACAGAGAGGTGGTGGATGTCCCATCCCTCGAGGTCAGGCTGGATGGGGCCCTGAGCACCTGGTGGAACTGTGGGTGTCCCTGATCACTGTGGGGGAGTTGGACTGGATGGCCTTTAAGGGTCCCATCCAACTCAAATAAATCTATGTCTCTGTAGTTCTACAATTCCATCTGCACCCCAACTTCAGTGAGCTTTCTCCTCTGTGCATTCTTATTAGGAACTGTATTGCCACCACGGCTTTGCAGATGCATGTAGTGCATCCCCAGTCAGCCAGTGACTCTAGGCTGCCAAAGAGGCTGTGGGCTGAGCAATCCCTGCCTCTGTTTCAGCACATTTCTCTTTTCTACTCAGTCACACATTTTCCCAAAGCTTACTGAAGCATCATATACTTGAAAATCGATGTACTTTGTCAAATGTGGCTGAAACTCTACCATTATTTCAAAAGGTATTGGAGGACACAGAGACATACAGATACACAGAGAGCTTTCTTGTATAAGCTCATTTCTGAAGGAAACCAGACAAGTTTACTGTAAGAAAGAACTGTTTGAGGCAATTAATTCACAGAAACATGGAAGGAAAAGCTTGCAGCCTTTAAGCTACATGTTGCCATAAATTCTCCTGCTACTCCCCACCTTGCAGTTGTTGCATGGTGAAATCCATTTCATACCTCCTGAGGATAGGCACAAAGTACACACAGTGTTTTGAAGTAAATGCTCAGAAGAGGAAGGGTTAAGAGTGTCCTCAGCCTGCTGCCTCACTGCTTACCATAGCTGTGCATTTCTTATGCAGAGCTGACTTACAGCTGCTCTGCTAAGTTTTATCCTGGGAAAAAAAAAAAAAAAAAGAAAAAAGAAAAACAAAATAAAGGCTCAAAAAAACACGTTCCTGCTACAGAAATTCTGCTCTTTGTAACTGAGAAAGGAAAAGCCTACAAAATATGCTATAGCACTCTATGATGGAGTACTTCAAAATGTGCTTCATTACGCATCATGAAAGCTGGAACTTCAAAACTCATTGATTAAAATGAGAACATTGCTGTACCCCATTAATTAGAATATAGTAATTAACACTATTCTTAGTTTTCACTGTGCACAGTAAGTGCACTTCTATTAATAGTGCTTTCTTTCTGGGGAGTGGGAGGACAGTGTTAATCATTTTGTTTTGTATTTTTTACATCAAAAGGAAGGAGCTGTCAGTCACCATTTTGAGAGTACAGTGGAAAGCGGATCTTTTCTGACAAGAGAAACCCAAGAAGAGGAGTGGGAGGAAAAAAAAGAGAAAAAAAATAAAGGTGTCAGTAAGCAGAAGGGAAAGGGGGAACAGGTAAGAATAGATAGCTGAGCAGCAACGAACCACAGTCACACCAGTTGTTTCTTTTTAGTGGCATAACTGGAATGGAAAAGGGAAAATGTCTGTCCTGAACATTTGGGGGAAAGAGTTATCAGTATGGAGGAGAAGAAGCAGTTTGTGCAAATGTATACAAAATCCTGTTTAATAGTCAGATTGGGAGCAAGGAATTTTGAACGTACACAACCAGCAGTGAGCTGAATAGCTTTTTCTCTTCCACAGTCACTGCATTCAGCACAAGAGGAAAGGTTAAAATTCAAATGGCTCCAAGTCTCCAGCAGATAGAAGGAAAAAACAGGTCCTGGCAGTATATCAAAACATTCATTATTGGGCATATCTAAAAGGAGAAATTTAAAAGTCAAAAGAAAAATCAAGGAAAGAATAAGTCAAAAGCTCATATCACACATTGCTGATGCTAACAAGATGAAGGTTTTACTCCAGGGATGTAAAAATGTTCATGCTGGCCCCCTGCTGCAGTTCAGAATGGCAGGAAACCCCAGCTTTGACCCACTGGCAAATGAGCCCTCTGAAAAGCTGTCCTTGTTGCCATATTCATCACAAAGCAGCATGAACCTTCACCCCTCTGCTTCCAGAAGATCACCCACTCGAGGCAAACAATGGTCTTGTGCCAGAGCACAGTTCTATTAATTAAGGCAGCGTCAATGCGACCTCTGATTTGCATTTGCCACCAGCCAAGGTCTCACCCCAGCTGCATGCCCACATTCACTCAGGCTGCAGCATCTGATGGGGACAGGCAGGGGCAGAATGGGCACACGGGGCTGAGCCCTGCAGGAGTGCTTGGCAGTTCTCCAGGCAGTATGGCCCAGCTGCATCCAGTGGGTATTAGTGTGCTTTCATTTAATGCACTCTGAATCCACCTCTGTTCCAAAAGGAGCGCAGAATATATTGTATCTCAGCAGTTAATGCATGATAAGATTTTTGCTGTGTGAATGCAGGTCACCTGAACATGCAGAAACCAAGCTTTCAGTGAATGTGAACGAAGTCCCCAGTCTCCTGTGTAAACACGTTCTTAATCTCTACCTGAGAAAGGAATCAGGATGCTGATCCTCAATTTTGTAAGTCTTCCCCACCTCATCTCTTGGTGCTTATAGAATACTGAGTTGGCTACATAATTTTTCATGTTATTCACACAAATAGTCCACTGAATGAAATTGGTGTTTAATTGAAGTCTGTATTTGCATGCTTCTCAATGTTTAAAATATTCAGGTGGAATGTCAGAGGTTAATTGAAGACTCAGTTGATAGTGGTGTTATTGGAGTTTGAACTCAGAGAAATCCCGTATTAATTCTTGGAGGATTCTGTACAATTTGTTTTTCCTCTTTAGGTTTTATCTTTGCATTGTGAATTAGTTTATGACTGAGCTGATTTGTAGCTTAAATTCAAACTAATTTTCAGTGCGCTGAAATTCATAATATCCTAATGAATTATAGAAATTCTATTTTCCAATAATGGGATGATAATATTGTATTTAAATGTTCTTCAGATTCCACAACA
The DNA here is from genome assembly GCF_019238085.1 of Lagopus leucura. Taxonomy (NCBI): domain Eukaryota; kingdom Metazoa; phylum Chordata; class Aves; order Galliformes; family Phasianidae; genus Lagopus; species Lagopus leucura. The sequence goes on from NW_024962262.1 coordinate 85,979,467, forward strand.
TATGAGACTGTATTAGAGATATTATTGTCTGTTATGATCTGGGGGTTTTTATTTCCTCTTCTGAACATGCAGGAAATTATTTCTGAGGTTTGGCTGGGATCACTGGTTGTTATTGTTCTAGGCTGTGACTTCACTGTGACTGGAGATGTGCATTTACCCTTGGAAAAATGGTTGCAGTACTATTTTCTGACCTACCAATAATGTTTAGGGATCCTCTCTATTTTACTTTCTGTTTTTCAAGAGATAGTTAATCCCAGTCTCTTCCTTCCTTCCTTCCTTCCTTCCTTCCTTCCTTCCTTCCTTCCTT
>NW_024962262.1:85979783-86037475 GCF_019238085.1 Lagopus leucura
CCTTCCTTCCTTCCTTCCTTCCTTCCTTCCTTCCTTCCTTCCTTCCTCCCTCCCTCCCTCCCTCCCTCTCTCTCTCTCTTTCTCTCTCCCTCTCTCCCTCTCTCTCTCCCTTCTTCCCTTCCTCCTTTTCCCCCTTTTCTCCATTTTTTTTTCTTGAACTTAATATTCTGGCTTTTCAGTTTTACTCCTCTGCACACCTGTAGTTCAGTCATGCACAGAGAAGTGACACAGATGTTACTGTACAATAATCAAGTAACCATTCTCCTGCCACAGAGCCATTACCCCTGTTTCAATGCAGAGGATACTCATTATCCAGTATGTGAAATTAAAATGGGAAGAAAACCTGAACATCTCAAACAGATGATTATCATGTATCATAAATTGTATGTTTGTCTTTAAGACGTGTTGTGGGAAGTTGTAGGTTTTTTTTCTTTTCTTTTCTTTTAAACCTTCAAATACTTTAAAGTACTGTGGATTTTAGCTCCATAAACCTCTTTCTATTTTAATTTCATCATTTCGTATCATCCTTAGCTATCATCATTGCAGCCACACATGAAACATTTACAATATGCTTCTATGTGTTTGTGGGTTGATCAGAGAAAATGAAGTGCATAAAGAAGAAAATATATTTCTTTACAAAATATCAGATGAATCTAACCTCCCAAGAAAAGCTTGTATGCTCTTCTGTACAGTACTGAGCTCTGGAATGACTCAGCAGTACAGGAGGAACACAGTACTCATAGGGAAAGAGTGTCATAAAAGTCAAATGTTTAATGGGTATCCTGTTTTTGCATTTTTCTTAACAAAAGGCTAAAGGTCAGGATCTTATGATACACACTGTAAAAACTGAATGTCAAGCAAAGACACTGAAGAGCTCTTATATGTTCCTCATTCTTCTTTGTTTAAAAAGTATGCAACTGAGCTTCGTGATAAAAAGGATCAGTCCTTATGTGAACTGGAATAGGAATTTATGATCCCCTGGCAATTTTGGTATTTTACCAGTTAGCAGTTAAGAATCCAGTCCAGATATGTTAGATTGTATAGGGGAAAAGGTCCTTATTATAGGTTTATCTTCATCCATTTTAACACAGTGCATGACAGCCAGATTGTGTTCACAAAGGTTACAGAAGCAAGGAAGAGAATCTTAAGTTTTCCTCGACCTCCAGAAATTCAGTCTTTTTTTTTTTTTTTTTCCAAAGAAGTTTCACCTTATCCTGTGTTTCTTTGCATTGGGAAAAAAAGTAACCTTTCAGTGCCCAAATACAAAGGTATTGCAGCCCTGATGATATTATCACTCTGGAACAAAGGTAGCCAGGAGCAAGAGGGGATGTTGTGAGGAGCAGGTGCCCATATGGATTGCTCTGCCCTTTATGAACATGTAGGTCTTTCCCTGCAGATTTTCAAGATGCTTCTTATACTTCTGTCTTTAGATGGGAGCTTGTAGTTGTCTTTCACTCCTGGCCCTCTCCCTGAGGTGTTACAGCAAGGGGAGGTGATTTGTCCAAGGGGTGATTAGTGCAGACACCATGTAAACTAGGAATTCCCAGTATATAAATAATGTCCTTGCTAATTAATTTATTTATGTTTGAGTCTCTCCTCTTGTCCTGTTACTGGCATTTGCAATTATTAGAACAGAAAGCCAAAATCCTTTCCCAGTCCTTTTCAGATAGCTGCCTCTTGTGTCATCTAGTGGGCTGTTCTGTACACCATCCCTGGAATGAAAATCAGCTGCTCTGCAAAAGCAGCAGCAGAGGAATAATAGAAATTACAACATTTGCAATCCCTCTTTTTAAAGAGAGTATTGCTGTCATGGTATACCTAAGGATTAAAAAGGAAATACCCAAATGACAGCTGGCTCAGTGAAACACGATGCCTCCTTTATTACAAGAGATGAGTTACGCTGGTTACGACAAAAACACATCCATTCACATCACGTGAGGATTTTGTTAGAAGTAAATAGTAGTTTCCTCTTCCACTGACTCTGCATTGCCCTAATAGTGCCATGTGGATTTCAAGTTGTTGCTAATACCTGCTCCAGAATTTCCCCCCTCTCAAGCTAAGCTGCTTGCCAAGGGGAACCTTTGGTCGCACATGAAAATAAACCAAAATTTCAGCATCCTGCCAAACCCCAGAGTCACAGTGGAGTTGCTCTGATATACAGAAAAAAATTGCTGCAGCACTTCTTTTAGTGCAACTGCAGCATATCCCTTTGTCCTTCGCCAGACCTCCCCAGCCATGCCTGAGCAGTAAGGAGATGAGATCTTCACTGTGAGATGGGATATCCTTAACAGTGTACTTAAAAGTGTTACTGTTCTGATCGTTGTTACACCTGTTAGCAACTGTCACTATATAGATTTCCAGTAGCTACAAGAAATATAGCTACCTCCAGCCCAGCAAATGTTCCCAGAGCTGTGGCAGAGTCTCGCCTGCGTGAAGAAAACAGAACTAAACGTTTATCAAAGAGTTCTGATTGCTACGGAATCGTCACCTCAGCTCCTAATGGAAAGTTACATTTTTCAGAACAATCTATAGATGCTATCTCACAGCTGTCACAGGGAAATTACCTTCACAGAGGTAAGCCAGCAGCTCTGCTAGGAGACACAGAGTGTGGAAATGTTCCTGAATCCAGGAGTAACTCAATGGTGCAAAGTTATTTCTCATTTCAATTTTAAAAAATGTAGAGAGAAAAGATTTAACATTATTCTTTAAGATAACATGAAAACCACATCAATTCTGGATGTAACATTCTTATTCTATCCAAAAGTAATTTGCTCTCTATGCATGAGTAGTCTGCTATTTTGTTTTGTGCATCTCCATAAGCATGCATTTTGTTTCCCACTCAACAGAAATTCAGTGTGAAAAGAAATATAAAAATTACTTGTAGCTCTGTATGGTAGCTATGCAGAGTGCCTGATGTACAGTTCAGAAGCCTGAGAAAGTAGTCTTCTCGTTTTACGGCAGTTTTATTTATTTATTTATTTTTCCCCTGAGCAGAGCCTAAACTATGAAAATAATCAATAAACTGAAGAGATGAGCAACAGTAGTCACCACATAAAAGTTCAGAGAAATCTCATTGATGAAAAAGTTTAGTAAACAGCCTGTAGGAAAGATGAGAAGGAAACTGTTAGTTATTTTTTCTTGATTTTCTGTGAGTGAGAAACAGAATAATATAAGGAGGATGAGATATGGGCTTTGGTTTGGTTCGGTTTGGTTTTGTTCTCCCACAGGCTTTGCATGTGCAAGAAGGAACTGTGACCTAAAATTAAGAAGACAAAAATGTGGACTACCAATTGGGAGGCATTTAATAACAGTGAAGTCAGTTAAGAAAGTGAAAACAAACCTCATCATGGAAGGCGAAACTGCATGCAAAACTAAAAAGGTTTCCATACAGAACCCTGAACAAATCATACTCAGACATCACAAGCTTTGTCTGATCCTTGTTAATCTTAAAAAGCAAGATCTTTTCTCTCCCTTTCTTGGTAATACATAGATCCACTGCAATATATGCTCTCCAGAGCTAGAAAGCTGTCAGTTGCTGACAAATCCAGACCTGGAGAAGAACTTTTGCTTTTGGTGTCAAGAAGTGAAAGGGCAATCCCACTTGTACAAAGGGTCTCAGAAGCTGTGTTAATAAAAGCTGTAGAGGCAAAGAGAGGCCTGTGTGTGAAACTGATGGAGAAAGCTTGATGCAGCTTAACGAAAAGCTGTCAGTAGCATGCTATCACTGCATTACTTACTGCTTTGGGCAATTTATTAGAAAGCTACAGAAGTTCTGACAAGCAGCAATCCAGTTCTTGCACCATGAATGTATAGATCCTTCAAGATATTTAGCATTGCTGCCAAAACTGGATTCACAATCCTTTTGTTTCACAATGGAAGCCAATGACTGTTCTTGCTTTGGGAAGCAGGGGACAAATCTTTCCTTCCTTTCTTCCCTTCCTTTCCCTACAGCATTTTCACCTACTTCTGACTGGTGACAACCCAGTGCCAAACTATCTGCTCGAGCAGCCCAGTCTCCCTGTGGCTATTCCACATGAGGAAGTCTCACTGAAGTTGTATCTGCTGTCAAATGCACTGAGCAAATTGAGCTTTCATTTCAGCCACCCTCAACTTAGCAGTTCTGTGCTGAGAAATGATAGGCAGTGCTGTAGAGTTACTGGGGGGGAGAGGGGAGAGAAGAGAGCCGTTTGTTTAATTATCCTACTTCAGCTTGATTGCTGCAGTGTTATCTTAAAAGTGCGAAGATTCAGCAAATAGCTTTCTGGTAATTAGTGTTCAGAACATTGTAATGCTAGCACCGAGGATCTTACTCAGAGGATTCACTCACACTGGAAATAAACACCTAACATCTCACATTGTCCAATCTCAGCAGTCCCAGCTCTCCGATACACAGTCTGTACACCAGGCTCACAGACCTGTGGCACTTTTGTGGCAGGTAATGAAGAGGGGACTAAGTGAGGGGATAGAGAGAGACACATTGCATCCCTCACAATGGAGCCCCGCATGCTGTGCTACACCAGCAAGATTTGTAAGCATTACTTTCACCACATCCTAATTCCAGAAGAAACTCTGTTATTATTTGCTGCCTTGAGTGAAGTTGAAGTCCAGAACATGTAATAAAATTGAGCTTTAAGTAAGCAAGCAAGAACAAAGTGAATATGAGAGTCACGAATTGTTGAAACACCTTAGGTAAATTGTCTAGGATTGGAATACAAAAAGAAAGTATCTCAAAAACATTACATGTCACAGATGACTTTTCAACTTGGGAAGTAAACAGCACTGTTACCTGGGTGAAATATGTATATTTATATAATAATTCATGAAGAATTAGACTGCATAAACTCTCTTGGGGGGCAGTGCATGTAGCACATCAAATGTTAGAATATCAGCAAAAATGACAGCATAGAAGTGACAGGACTGTCTTATACAGCTACCTCAGGCAGCCCAAGCTATGTGAGACAGATGAAAGCAACTGACTTGCATCCTCAAAGTGACTGTTCTGATCACAACCTAAACTTGTATACATTTTAAGAGATATTTTGGAGTGTATGCTGGTACAAACAGATGTGCATGAAAATGAGAAAGTTGCCAATGGGATATTGAAGAAGTTTGTGATACAATAGCTGTGATGCTAGCTGGAAGCGTGGGCACCTAATGCATACAAACACCTCTTTATGTTTCATAAGTCATGTTGCAGCACAGGGTTAAGAAACAATGTGAAGCTCTTCAAATGGATACGTTCTAATTTCAAAGCTCTGCAAGCTCTCTGAGCTGCCAGTACAGCATAATTTTTTTTCTCTGTAGCATGCAGCTCTTCCTTATAGTGAGAAGTGCCTCTGTGCTCCTCTGGGTTTGGAGCAGCAGTTCCCTTGATCACAGCAGACATTCAACGTGAGGCTGACCAGCTTCAAGTACTAACCCACGGAGTTTTAAGTATGCATACTTGCCTCGCATAAAGAAGGATTTATGTGTCTCTAGTAGAGACAGATAGACATCATTTGAAAAGTAGATAAATGTATTAACATAAATCGAGTTTAGATTTAAAAAAGAGAGAGACCTACCTAGTTTGTTCTAGAGGAGCTCATGAGTTAAAATATAACACATTCAGTAAGGAAATAATTCCACACTTCTGACTGATTTTGTTGGGAAAAAAAAAAAAAAAAGGCACATGCCATTAAGTTTAACAATACTTAATTATAGAATCATAAATATTTGACATTGGAAAGGCCTAGCGAGTCATTTAAGTTCTCTTTCTTATCAAGGCAGCACTGTTCCCTCTCGCACATGTGCTGGTGTGTTTTCCACAGACTATTGGAATTCATTGTTAAGAGGATTTGCTTTAAATTTTGCCTCAATTTTCCATTTCTTAAAGATCATCCCACTACTCCCTGAAATACCTGCTTGTTTCATGCTAAGTAATTCCTTTCTCTCCCTCGTGTGTATGCAGGTTAAATATTTGAAGATGGTTAGCATGCCTCTCCTTAGTTATCGCTTAGCCAAACTCTTCATATTTATTTAGTTCTTTTAATCTTCCTCATAGGTAAATCCCTCCAGCCTCTTAATTATTTTGTTGGTCTTTTCTGAGTTCTCTCTGTTTTCAAATTTTTCTTGTAGTTGTTTTGAATGCAGTATCCCAGTTCTTGTTATCTGGAACCAGAAAAAAAACAGAAGGAGAAATTTCAGCTCTGCTACAATGAGATGTGTCTTTGATTCTAACTCAGTATAATATTTTTTTCCTGCTCTGTCATGCTGAGCACCATGCAAGGCTGGACAGAGGTCAGGACAATCTCCATTTTTACAGTTCTGCCCTGTAGGTTTCCTTCATGGTGCTGTCAGCAGGGAAAACACTTCTTCTAAAACCTAACTCTGATAGTTTTCCCATCTAAAGATGCTGTATCTTGAGACTTCTTCTACACTGGGCAATGACTTCACTTATACTTCTCCCTCTATCAGTGCTTCTTTATTATCCTTTGCCCAGTATGTTTTAGAGAAGTTCAGTGAGGATGGAAGAACAGACAGAGCAAGAATAAAAAGGCAGCTGTCTGCCTCAGCAGGAAAACTCTTCATCTCCTGGGTACATCATCCCACAGATTAGTAGCCCAGGATGAGGAAAAGGCTTCAGGAAAACACTGTGAAGAAAAATGCGAGGAAGACTAAAGTGAGGTAACAAAGTATTGTGGAGGGAGGTGAAAACAGGGAAGATGTAACGTGTTTTTTCTTGGCCAGCCCCAGCAACAGTCTGCTCTTGAATGTTTGGTACAGTGTTGATTGCAGTGACAGTCTGTTTTGACTTTTCCTTGTCAGTTTTGACATCTCCATTTTACAGAGAAACACTTTCTTCTTTCTCAACCCTTAGTTCAGTGAGGTTTAATGATGGACCTTCCAAGCAGACTCTTAACTTCTCTTTCCTGGCAGGGTCATTGCTCTCACCACATCCCCCAGATGATAAGTTACATCTCTTCAAATGTCTGGGCACTCACCATGCTAGAAGTGTTTTCCAAAAACATATTGCAGAAAAGCTTAGGGCTTTACATCGATTCCCTGGTTTAAAAAAAGAGTAGTCAACAGTCTACAGACCCGGAGAAGAACTCCTTGAGAGCAGCCATGCCAAGGACTTCGAGTCCTGATAGATGAAAAGATGGACTTGATCCAGGAGTGTGCAACCGTTGTCCAGAAGGCCAACTGTTTTATAGGCTGCATCAAAAGAGGGGAGGCCATTAGGGAGAGGGAGGGGATTGTCCCCCTCATAAGATCCCATCCTGAGTACTGTGTCCAAGCCTGGGACCCCCAGTACAGGGAGGATGTGGAATTGTCGGAGAGGTCCGGGGGGCCATAAAGATGATCAGATTCAGGTCTGGAACAAACATGAATAGGGAACAATTCACTGCATAATACAAGACAATATTTTCCAGACTCGCCATCAGTTTTTGCACATCCAGCTGTACACAGAAGAGTGACAGTATGCATGTTTGGATGAATAATCAGCATCACCTGAAGGTGGCAGGACTCATGAAAACCATCGCTTCCAAATGAAAGTCACGGTGCTTAAACAAATAAACCTGTTAAGCTCTCATGGAAGAAACTTTTTATGGTTGCACACGTGCATGAAACATGAAGGCAAAAAGGCAAGGCGAACAGGGAACTGTGAGAAAGTCTTACCATATGGGCTTTACACTGGTTATCTGAAGTGCTAGGAGTATCACTCTTATTTATTTATGTATTTATGTATTTATTTATTTATTTGGATGAGGTTTTTGTTTTGGGTTTTCTTTGTGTGTATGTGTGTGTGTGTGTTTGTTCCAGAAACTTAAATGAAGTTGAAAATTGACGTCCTGAGGTAAATTCAGATGACAGTAACTGAATGCTTTTGCTTTTCAGTGACTTATCTGTCACAGCCACAATAATACTGAAAGAAGGGTGTTTATGCAGTATTTTCCCCAACCTACACAATTTTTTTCAGCCTGTGTATGAAATGGTATGACACTCTTAGTTGTTTCCTCCCCTGCTTTAAAAAGCTTTGAGTTTTTTTGGAAAAGTTATGCAAAATATACCTCCACTAAACTCTAGCCTCTGAATCTCCTTACTTTGTATCTTTGTTTTGGTGGCTCAGAAAATGAAAGCTATCGGCTCCTGGATTATGTAAACTGACATGGTGCATTTTGTTTCATTTTCTTCAGAGTGCACGCATCAACTTATCCATAAAGTATTGATTGCAGGGGCTGAAGCTGTTTGCACAGCGCTGGCTGATTTTATGAGTTTTTAGTCTCAATTCTGCCACAAAAGCAAGGTGTAAGTGTTATTTATAATAGAAAGTATGTGATGGCAAAGATATGCAGGTGGGAGAGTGGTTTGCACGCTAATGACCAAGTTTATATCTTCAAGCACAGTACAGTGTATGGGAAAATATGGGGAAGTCATTGCTATTGTTTCTTTCCTCCAAGGCAAATATCCTTGAAAGCATTCTTTTCACTGCTACAACCCAATCACTGCTTACTCTCTCCTTTACATGCATCTACATCTATAAGGTTTTCCCAGGCATGTACATACATACACATTTGCCAAATACTGGGTCAGCATAAGTAATGAAGAATAAATTTTGGGAATGTATCACACAAGCAGTTCATTCTCAGTAGATCTGGCAAGCAAATCTTGAAAATCTCAGGCTGACTGAGCACAGCTACCCAGCACAGCTATAGAAACCCCGAGTGTCTCAGTGAATACCTGTGTCATGGCCAAAACCAAGAGATGACAACACTGAGAAGCATGGGCACTTGGGAGAGCCTTTGTGTGGCTGAATATCTGTAAGGTCTGGGAAAACCTGTGATGTCTTCCACGTGACCTGAGCAAAACTTCCTCAGACAAAGAGCTGTTTCAAGAAAAATGACAAAATACAAGGACTTTGGACATAGGAGCAGCCTATGCATTGCATGTGCTCCCAGGACAGTGACACAGCTGCATCTCCTCCCTCCCTCTTCCTGGCCATTTGCTCAGGGAGAGGACTGTGCCTGGTGGCCATCACTGGCTCTGGCTGTCTGACGAATATCACCAACTGTGTATGTTTCTTGTGCATGCATAAGTGCGTGTTTGTTGGGAATTTCTTTGAACATTACAGTCTGGAAGCAGCTTGCCATTTCTCCAAATAGTTTTTTTAACCTTCTCTGGAGATCAAAATATCATAGGCTCATTCAGGACAGGTCAGAATTTTACTGCCAAGCCATCATCAATATGATCTTGTTTGGCTTACAGAAGTAATGAGGATTTGTGAAGTTTCGTCGTGTTTAAAGAGATTCTGTCAGAAACAAAGTGGGCAACGCTGCTGGGTGGATTTCATTCTCTTTAACCACCGGTTGCTGCATTCCTACTTTTGAGAGCTGACTGCGTTGACAATGCCTCCCTCTACTGGAGAAATCAGGCGGTTACGAGATGCACCGACGGTGTTTTTTTTTTCGACTGACCCAGATTTGAAGCACTGCAGAATAAAAATACTCAGCTCTTATTAGTCCTGACTGATGACTGGATTAGTAAACTGATTATACGGCAAGGTATCTACGGCTTTCTCTGTATCTCTGTGGTGTTTTCCTGTCCTCTATGTCTTTCACTTTCTTTACGCAAAGCACGCAAGGTTTTTCTGCCTCTTAATTTATTACCCCTGTGCTGTGCTTTTATCAAAGGACTTCTCAAAACCAGAGGGGTACAGAGGATTAATACATCCCACACATTCATTATTAAACATATGTTTAAGAATTTTGGTAACATCATGTTGCAGCAGCTTCTCATGTTCTTGTTTTCAGGAAATTGCATTTGGACTAAGAAAAGCAGAATCAGTCACTGCCTCAGATTTTGTAGCCCATCCACCCGACACTGGAGATCTCCAGAGATGTCATTACCGAAGTGATGAGACATCTTAGTTTAAGAGCTCTTGGTCTCTGCAGAGCAAAGGGCTGGGAATTAACTATGCGTCTTATGCATAGCAGTGCAGAACAGCACCAATAAATTACTGTTCTCCTTAATGTCTGCCTTTAGATTCATGGGGTCTACAGGAATTTGTGCCAGGTAAGATTTTTATTTCCTGCTCTGTCTTGGGCTGATACTTCTGAAATCCATTTTATCACTGGAAAACAAACATAAAACTTGCTTTTATATTTGAGCTGTTGTAGTGATAGGCTATTACTCAAGCATTTCTTTGAATAGGTAAGTGTTATATGGGAAGAATGATCTATGTTTATAATGGGAAAGGGATTTAATAATGATTCCTTGGCCAGGAATTTGCCTCTCTATTGTGATCTGGTGTGGTTTGGCAGTGATGTGTGAAAATTATTTTATTATTCATGGTACTTCTCCCACTGCAGATGTTTCTATTTTCTGTTTTATTGTATGCATTGTGGTGAACCAAAGATGTTCATGCTTACTTTACAACATGTTCTATGATTCCTGTTTTACTTGGATCACACATGTTAAAAAACTGAATAATCATTGGATAGCAAGGTAAGCTTTGTGTTAAGGTTAGCACTAATACACAGCAGCTCTCCTTGTGCTTAAAACACAGCTACTGCATTGAATTATTGTCCCTGTGCAGTTTTCATAGCTATTACTTGGTAGGTTGCCTCTTCAGTGTCAAATTAGAAGTCATTCAACTAGAACTGTTGCAGTGATGCCTCTTGAGGTTTGTAGGCCCACATACTTGAAGTATATTACATACTTTTCTGAACAGTTGTGCTTTCACATGGGTCTGTATTAGAACAGCATGAAATTCTCTGCTGTTTACTTAGGTTTCATCTAAACCTCACTGATGGTTTCACGTTATGCAATGTCAGCAGCACTGAGAGTCAAACTGTTTCAGGCAAACTTGAAAATCAAAAGAAAATTTGAACTCAACCTCCTGAATTCCATCCAGTATCTTTCTCCTCTCTTTCTTTCTTTCTTCAAGGACAAATATGTGTTTAGCTTTCTGATATTTTATGAACAACAAATTGTGTTTTTCCTGCTCTTCAAGAGCTATTTTATTCCCTGATTTTATATGCTTAAATTTGTGTTGCAATCAGGCTGTGGTATAAAGAAAACAGGAGGAGAGGCAAACCTAGATTTCCTTTAACCTTCTTATTTTATTTATTTAGGGCACAGAAGGGAAATTTCCTCCTGATAAAATGTTTGCTTAAGCAACATCTGCAGGAGCCATAAAACAAAGAACAGAGGACAGAAGGGCTGAGAAACATATCTGAGGAAGCAAGTGCCACATTCAGGCAAAAAGAAATTTTAGGAAATAAACAGTTAAAGATTATAAAAATGAGGTCTGCATTGGGTGTAAAGATAGAATTGCTATTTCCATATCTTAGTAATTAAAATTTGGACTGCGTGGTGTAACAGAGTATTATTGTTGTCCTCATATCCCTGATAAGGGACTTATTGCTCCAATTACTGAAGTGGAGGAGAGGAGGAGTATCCAACCAGCTTAAGTCTGTGTAGAAACATGAAGAAAGAGCTAGATACCAAGAGCAGAAAAGTGGTATTTAACAAAATAGTGCAGTTTTATTTTCTTTAAATACTCCCTCTCACTTATTTTCTAAATGATATTCTGCTGCTGTTAATTTTGTTTGGTCTTGCACTTTTTCTTTAAAGACAGTCTCTTTATGTGAATAATCATAGAATCACAGAATGGCCTGGGTTGAAAAGGACCACAGTGATCATCCAGTTTCAACCCCCCTGCTATGTGCAGTGTCGCCCCAGGCTGCCCAGTCACATCCAGCAGACATTCATATGGTAGTTAATCGTTAATACTTAATGGAAGACTGATAATTTTTCAGATTATGCCTTTCCCTGAAAATTATCATTACACCTTCTTGAAAAAAAGAAAGAGATTTGGGTAAAGACAAGTCTGTGTGGGGGAAAATCAGATGAAATGTCCCAATCTTCAGAAGGAAAAAAGCAGACATTAAACAGAATTATACAAAAAATAGAAGTTTCTTTGTTTGCCTGCTATGATAGGAAAGTAACATATTTAAAATATAAAAAAGATTTTAAATTAAAAATAATAAAAATAAACATTTTATATATGTTCTATATTCTACAATGTATGTTAACTTCGAGTCTCTTGGGAATCTCTTGGAGTTCAAGATTTAAAATTAAAAAAAAACAACTGTGACTGAAAATCTTTATAGAAATGAATAAGGTTTTCATTATGGTTCTTAAAACAGATATCATGAACCTGAATTGGTCCTTGGACAGTTTAATTCCTTGGTCTTTATCTAAGAAGAAGAACTACTCTAAACTTTAGTAGGAGCCTTTTTTTTCTGTGCTGAAGAAAAGATAAAAAAAGAAAATTTCCCTTCATCATAGCTTTTATTTGCAAAACAGGACAGATAACTTGGTTCAAAGTGACTAAGCATCCACTCAAATATATTCATTACATGTTTGGCATAATTTCTTTTATGTGAAAGCAGGACAGATTGCAATAATCAGAAGAATCTCATTATAACCCTTTTTCTATTAACACAACAGACATAAACGTAACACATTTCTTTCATTTGTCAGATGTGAGTATATAAAAGCAGCATTTTCTCTAATTCCTTTCATTATACATCCATATCCATACCCACATATACATATATACCTATGCATGAATTATACTTCAAAAAGACTTTTCTATAGCTCCACCCACTTTTTCCTAGCATATATGTCAATCACTTGTATAATAGGACAGACTTTTCATAAGGACAAGTAGCGACAGGATGAGAGAAAATGCCTTTCAACTGGAAGAGGTTAGATTTAGAGCAGATATTAGGAAGAAATTCTTTACTGTGAAAGTGGTGAGACACTGGAACAGCCTGGCCAGTGAGGTTGTGGATATCCCCTCCTTGGAAGCATTCAAGGCCAGGCTGGCTGGGGCATGGTATAACCTGGTATAGAGGAAGCTGACCCTGCCTATAGCAGGAGGTTGGAACTAGGTGGTCTTAAATGTCCCTTCCAATCCAAAACATTCTATGATCATTTTCCTGCCAGGAAGTAATATTACATCTCGATTGAAAGCATCTGTGAATAGTAGGTGTGGGCTTGTGTTCTCTAGAGGGCGGATGCAATGAATCAGCCAGATGAATGGTGAATTGGAGAATCACCATTCACCAATCACTCAAAGGCTCATCCTTTGAGATGTTCCCTTCACAGTCACTCACACCCCACTTGTTGCATCCAGGAAAGAGCAGGTCTGTAGAGCAGCACTGAGGCCAACAGAATTCAAACGGTTTAGGCAAGGAAAATTCTGGATTTTCTCAACTCCCAACAGAGACTAAGCAAGGATGATAGAAAAAGGAAACTGGGGATGCTTTCCAAAGGGCTCTCCCAAAGTTTCACTGAGAGAATCTCCCTGGGGCTACGGCTCCTAAAGCTCTCTGGAAAAAAATTCATATATATCATATGTCATGCATTGGCCCAAATTTTGAAAGTTATTCCATGTATCCCATGCAGGCTTCCCAACAGGGGAGTTTTTCTTACACAGGAGGATGCTGGGCAGAGTCTATTGTAAGATTAATGAGAGTAATGGATGGCTCAACAGAAATGACAATGAGAAATACAAAATACTCTCTAGGCCTTTCCCATCTGCAGAATGTAATACAAAACCTTCAGCTACATAAGAAGCCAAATAAATTCTTTCTAGGTCATTTTATTTTTAAAGATTAACTTGAGATCAGAGACTTGCGTCTTGCTGTGCTGATGCTTCTGTATTTGCAATATAGTTATTGGTACAGATTTTTAAGGACTGAATTGTCAAAATAGTTCAGTAGTTGTGTGAAATCTAATCATTTTGTACAGATTACAGTACCTTTGTATTTGAAATGGATTTTTAAATTTCAGCTGCTGAAGTGGTTTGTAGATGTTACAAATGCTTTTGGATCCAGACAGAGCGATAATGACTTTGAGCTTAGAAGTGGACTTGCAGTTGGATTCTCAGGAGAGCTTTCTACACTGGGTAATAGCTCACATATTGAAATGTGCTCATCTAGGTGATATTATGGTGGCAATAAAGGGAAAGGATATTTGCCTGCGAAGTGGATATGAGAAATAGGAACAGGTAGGGGGAATTTAATTTCTCATGGAAGCAGTAGTAAAAATCAAAACCCATTATTTTCATCACTAATTTTAGGCCAGGCTCTGCAACTGTTGCTGAAGGTACCTATTATCTTGTTTTCAGTGCAATTCCTTTTATTACAGTAGGTGTTAAAGAAACATGGAAAATTGTTCTTCCGAGGGTAAGCTGCTGCTTAACGTAAGTGTCAAATGTGTCTAACCTTTATTGATTCAAACTCTTAGTTCTTTATGTGATATAACTATCCTAACCAGAAATAGCTAATGTGCTGAAAAGCAGTACGTTGTATTTGCAAAAAGAACAGCATGCAAAGATCTGTGCTCCAGTAGTGTCTTATTTTCTTTATTGTTGCTACGGAGTTGAAAGCCCATCTGTCCTCCTTATTATGTTAAATTCAGTCAGGAGTCACTTAACTGAAGCACTCTTAACCTAATGCTTTTGCAAACTAGTACATCTACACAAAGAACAGTTATTAAAATAAACATCTTGTTATCAGTATCCTAATGCAGTTCCATTGTGAATAATCAATGAGGTCTGTGGTAATCATGGGAATTATACAGCATAATTGAGCTATTTGTAATAAAATTGCTGGAGTTGCTGACTCTTCTGATTAAACCTTTTTTTGTTTGTTTGTTTCATATAGTTTTCTGATCTCACTCTAATGTTTTAGCATGTTATGTTTTTCTATTTGTCCTAACACAACTTGATAATAGAAATCTATTAAGCTGAGCTCAGGTTTTTAAAGGAAAATGATCAGAGAGCTGCATTGCAAAATTTTATTGCATTTCTTCAGCTTTAAAACCGTCACTCTGGGTAAGAATTTTATGCTACCCTCCAAAAGGAAATAGAATCTGAAGAGTTATGAGAATGGTTTTTTTCTCTGTTGCTTCCACCTCATGTTAACAGTCTATACTGTGCCCCTTCTGCCTTAGTCTCTTAGTCAGCCATGCAGTAAAGTGGTTTGAATCCTCTGCACACCCATTACAGAGAACATGTAAGAATCAAGCTAATGCTGAAGCCTCAGTTCTGAAAAAAACTAGTATGGGAATAAGAAACTTCCAGCAGAAACAATGAAGGCATACAAATGCCTTTGATTTGCAAGTATCTGAACACATCTCTGTCTTTCCTTGCTTCTCTGCTGTGGTTCATGAGCATGCAGAAGGCCTGGCAGAACATTACCAGGGATGCTCCCCATGTGCCTCAGTGCTAAGACTTCCAAACTAGCCTAAACTGTGCATGAAGATGCTGTAAGAGAACCCTGCTGATTTAATACTACAGTGAATGAAAGAGCACCCATGTCCTGCTCTTCAGTTTCATTTATGAGGGCAGTTCTCTCCACCAAGTGCTGACAATCTTCTGGACTTAGTAAAGTTATTAAGTGCATCCAAATCAGGGAGTCTGCCCACTCTCTAAACGGAAATGGAAGGGGTATTTATGGGGCTGTGATTTTATCCACCACGCTGACAATTTGGAACATGAAGATATTGAGTATCTTCCAATGCATCACAAATGTTTCTGTCTCTCCTTAAGGTGTTCCAGCAATTATTTAGACACCCACAGTTGCATTGTTGTTTGTAGCATCAAGGTCTGTATCAGAACAACTCTGTTGTCAGTCCATCAATAATAGGAGCCTTGAATGAATGTTCAAGGGTTTGGATTAGGTGTAGTTTTAATTATTTACCTTACTTCATTTTCATCTTTTTTAAGAGTCCAATAGACTGGTTCCCTTTTCTGTGATACAGAATTTGTGATGATGTGTACTTTTTTGGTAAAGACAGCTTAGGGCCCATACAAGTCACTAGTGTGAAAATTCAAGAAACCATGTTCAGAGAGCCTATTCTTTGTGAATTAAAAATCCAGTGTAACAGTTAAAACTTACTTATTTAACAAGTGGTTGAGTTCGCAGACAGATTTCTAGCTGTGTTGTAGCTGTGGAGGTGTTTCAATTGTTAACAGTGCTGAGCCAAGAAGGCCACCTCAAAATTCAGGTGAGGTGGTTTTCTGCACACTCAGCAGTTCTTCAAGACAGAAGATGTGGAGACATGGTTGGGTCTGTGGGAGGAGAGTGGGAGATATATAACAGGACCATGACTGGCATAAAATGAAAGTTAGACCTAGATCCACTTTCCTAGGTTTGGTGGTTCTTCACCCTGACCTTAGAGACAGATGAGGGCAAATCATACAAAGATTTTAGGAAAATGCTGTTGCATCTTTATTGCACATAGGAGCAATGATGGAGGAAGGTCACTGCTGGCTTTTTTTCCCCATTTCTGAAGCTATACTGCTGTGCTTCTTCTTACTTAAATATGCAGAAATAACAGAAGGAGGGAGGCATAAGAAAAGCATCTATAATCAGACACAGCTGAAGGAGATACAGAGGGAGTCTGAAGTGTGGTGGTGATGTCTGGTTTATAGCACTTCTGTGCCACCTAAATGGTACAAAAGACTAAAAACCAGCTTGAGTATCCATGTCTGCACCACTGCAATAATGAAAATCCACAAAAACTTAGAGGAAGATACAAAACAGCTTTTCAATTTTCCTGAGGTTGTTATAAAAAAATACTTTCTGTATTTATAAAGATTTTGCAGTTAAAAATGCATAACATGTTTTAAGCGACACAGCGACACAGTGAGCAACCTTAACTTGATTGTTTCCAAACTTTTAATGGTCTAACCATGCAACCTTAGTGCTCTGTTACCGTATTTGTCATGCACACAGTATTATACAGATATATATAATACCATGTGTCTGGTTAGATAGATAGCTTATTTTTATTGGAATTTTGTCCTCAGACTTCACTCTGTTTCTACTTCTCCCATTTTTCTTAGACAGAATGTGAAACTAATACTTCAAAATTTCAGCTGCACTTTTGAACCTATGATATTTGAAGCCAATTTTTTCTCATCACAACCTGAAACTGATATGTTGCTACACTGGAAATGTTGCACATCTCAAAACTCCCCACTTACAGAAGATGCAGTACATACCCTGTCAAAGATGTGGGATGTATGTGAAAAAGTTATGTGAATAACTTGGTTCATTGGAAATCATCACTGCAGCCCTCTTCTCTATCTCTATTTTAATTACAAATGCCAAAAAATTTCTCTTAACATTTTACATTCATATTCTGCCATATAGGTTCTATGTTTATTTTGAAATGCAAATGTTTTTGTTTTGTTTTGTTTTGTTTGTAAAAATTATATAATGCATTTTGATATTTATTTTAACATGTTTATCTGCTATAAATAATATCCAAGCTGAACTGCATAATTAAATCAGATTTTAAATACCGTTTATTAAAGCACTTGAATGATCTCCCAGACTCAGATTCTTCCTGCTCAAAGAAAGCCGGTGACACCGGGCTTCTCTAACTTAGATTTAGTCTCACAGGCTTGGACACCCAAATCTACCCTCTGAGGAGGAGCAATTGCTATTTAGTAGCAAAGTCATATGATTTGGGGGCAGATGTGGAGTGACAGAAGACAGAGTTCAGTGTTGTAGACCAGTGAGAAAAGTGTATTGAATTTATGGATATTAAAGGAAATTAAAATACTGTTCCGGAATCAAGAGAAAGCAGCCTTGGCCCATTCTTTTACGTAAACGGGCAGAGATGTTGCTATTGTCACTTCAGAGCTTGACTGGGTACATCAGGGTCCTTAGCCTTTCAGATGTCAGGAGAGTTAAATAAGGGATTTTTGAGTTGTGTTCTTGGATTGAAGTATCCAGACTTCACAGAAAATCTACCTTGGATATCTAACTGCCTTGACTGAATTAATTTCCTATTCCACATTTTTAATTCATTACATAGTGATGTACTGAAGAACATACAAGTATACATGTTAACTTTGCAATTGCTATCATGTTGTGTATCAGTTTAAATTTTACCTAAGCGAGACCAAACTACTGTCCATTTTCTCTTTGCTCCTGCAATTCAGTAATTTCTGGACAGGAATTTGTTGGCTTGCAGGAATATCTTCATTGCAGACTGTCACTGGTAATAACCCACTGATCTGATCCATCGTACTTGAGCAGGTCATATGTAAACCTAAAGTAGTTCATATGAGAACTAAAGGAATTTCTTACTCCCTTAGGTAAGTACATTAGTCCAATAACTTAGATGTCAATAGAGACAAGATTTGCACCTTACAAAGGAGAATGGATAATCCTGAATATATGCCAATTATGAATCTGTACATCCACTAGGAGGATTGTAGGCAGCTGAAGAAAAAAGAACTTAATCTCTTAAGTTGGTTAAACCCAGAGAGTGGTTTGGTTAGCTAACTGGGCTTTCTTCGAAAGGACCTATGATCTTAAAGTGACTGTTCAATATGCAACATTAACTTTAATTAACAAATTGCTTGTGGACCTATGGCTCTATCATATTGTTACTCTAGCTTAGGTTAGGAAATTGTCTGAAAGAAATAAATTTGAAGCAATTCAGGCACAGGTAAATAGCCTGTTATTATCTATGAACCATTATCATTATGGTCACTTCTGAAAAATCATGTGTTTCCCACGGCTCATTAAATCTGTTTTACTTTCCAAATAAATAGGCTACTTTGAGATGTCAGCTGTGAAGACTGTAACAACCTCAGGCAGAAGGATTCATTCCACAAAGAAGGCTGGCAATCAGCAACAAGAAAGACCTTCCAGAAAACATACAAAATTCATTATTTTATTAATTCATAGTGTAATTAAAGTATTTAGCTACTGATAGGAATTCATCAGGATGTGCATTCATAAACAAAAACAAGGCATTCAACTTTAACAACATTGTTGTAATACCTTAGATCTTTTAGGAAAATGTTAACATTCTCAAATTGGAAATTATCTATTTCATCAGGTCTGTAAACTGAGTTGGCAATAAACAGTACCCAAAATTTCCCACATGGTGCTTCTACCAAGATTTATCATCAAGTCAGAGACAAACAAGCAAAAAGTATGTTATGGAATCAGAAAAATATAGGATATGAGGACCTCATGGAGTGCTCCTTTGAGACAGGGTTTGGCCTGCCTTTGCCACAGATTGTTAGAGCAGTCCAGTCTGCTTAATGTGACTGTAGCTCCTAAGAAGGCACTTACAAAATGGTATGTTGTATTTATGTGACACTATATCATTATAGGAATTGAGTGGAGTAGGATAGAAGATAAAAAAGGCTCCTGGTCACTACTCTGGTTTGAAAGAAAACATTCTAGAAAGGAGGAGGGAAAATCATGCCTACTCTTAGAACACCCATGCAAGCCAGAATCCTGATCCATCTAAAAGGAGGGAAAAGTTGTGGGAAGGGGGGAGGGAGGCAAGGATAAAACTGAAGATTTGGTTTTGGAGGACTCCTGAAAGGAACAATAGGCTGCCTGCAAGAGAGAGAAGGTCTATGGCAAGTTTCAGAAATAACAAAAAGAAAATGACCCTTAAAGACAGCAAAAAGAAGAAAGGCGACAAGACACATTCAAGCACAGAAATATTGAAAGTTGATAAGTATGAAAGAAAGCATAAAGAAAAGGCCATGCTCTTCCCAAGAAGTATATTGGTTTTCCAGCTTTAATGTGTTTTTATTGTTCATCTTGTAGGTTCAGACATTCCCTACTCAGACTGTTATCTTGTTTTATTGTGTGCAAGATTTTGGGATATTTTCCGTAATAAATCTTACTTCAAGAGACCACAAAACCAGTAGCCTGGAGTTGACAGGAAGGATTTGCTTTCTATTGCTTGGCTGTTCTGGTGCAGGGACTATGAGAAGTTATCCCAGCATCACCTGTTGTAGTTGCCAGTATGGTCAAATCCTACAAAAATAGAGGATAGCTAAAGAATTGAGTTGAAACATCAGAGGACAGCTGCACAAGAACAAAGAAGAGAAAGCCTTTCCTTCTTCACTCTCTCTTTACAACACCAAAATCTGGGAGTATATATCTTGGCTATTTGTGATCCCACAGAATTAAGTACACTGTGTAACCCTCCAAAGGCAAAATCTAGATGGCCTTGGATGTGAACATACGGTGATAGTGATATTGATAGTGATGAAGAGATAAGAAGTGATTGTTAAGTGAAGTGATTGTTAAAAATCAACAAAGATGAAAGCTTTTGGTGAGCTACCTTAGGATGTAATTGTCAAAAGATTCATGTTGAATCTTGTCCTCATTACGGCTTACATGATGAGACACATGCTCCCCAGCATCACATAAACCTGTTCAATACCAAACATTGCCCGTACTTCAGCCTGTGCTCCAAACTGGTCAATGTCAGGATATTGAACATGGTGAGGTTTTTTTTCCATGCAATAGAGTGTATGTGGAATAAGTACAGCATATTAGATTGGTTTCCAGCCACCTGCCAGAATTTGATGGCAGGAAATTTGCACAGTTCTTGTTGCAGCCAAGTGACAGATAATAAGAGAAAGGTGCCATTGTTGGAACTATCAGTATCAGATTTTCTAATACAGCCGTGTTGTAATGAGATCATACACATTGCTCAAGCTGCAATCAGAACTTTCACTGAAGGAATGAGCCTGGATAATAATAAAAGCCGAAAGCATTTTAAGTAAATAGAATTTCCCAGATACTGCATAACGTTGTTTGTTATTGCTATCTTTTATGAGCCTTGAGAAATATATTGAATAAGAATGATTTCCTTCAATATAAGCTGTTATCATGGAGGTCTCCTATGTCAATTCTTATTTAAAATATATTTCCTCACATTCTCGATATTATGAAAGCATAAATTAAAGCAACCTTTTTGCTTCTATCCCATGTTCTTAAAAAGCCTCTTCAAAGAACAGTTACTTGCTGTTTTGTAGCCTAAAACACTCCAAATAACAAGATCCATTTTAGTAGTAAAAATTCATTTTATGAACAGCTTTCACAGCCCCTGAAAAGCCAAGGTCTTTCAGTGAACATTGCATAGAGCTGTTTTTTCTGAGCTCAAGTGAGAGTGAAGAAGAATGTAGATGATCTCCCCCTCCACTCTCCTAATGGAAAACCTCCATGAGCCCAAACAAGTGCTGCTTCTTTTGAAGAGCTTGTGGGAGCATAAACAAGAAGCCTGACAATGCTACCAGCCATGTAGCAACAACACTCTGGCAAATGTAGAAGTAAGGGAGGGCAGACTATTTCCGTGAGCTATAGTACATTATTTCCCTTTTGCCTGAAGCTTGCCATTGGCAAAAAGACACTGCCAAAACAAACTCCTACAGTGAAATGCTGAATTCCTCATTACTATTTCCTCTATAAATACAATTTTCCTTTTTGCAGTTTGCTCTTTATTTTTATGTTTGTTTATTATTGCTGGCAGCATATAAGAAATATCATTTGTTTCATTCACATTAATTTCTGACCACAGGATCTTACTATTCTGTTTTCCACTAGAGTGGAAGAACTGCATGCTTTCAAAATTCCTTCCTGAGGTACTTCAAAACTTTGCTTACGGGTAAGGAGGAAGTGTGGCTTACACATAAGGCCAAAGTTTTATGATTACCATAACTGAAACCCTAACAGTCTAGTCCAAGGATCATTATTAGCCAAGATATAATTTTTATAGAAAGAATACGTCTATGCAGAAAATGTTTCAGTAATAGTAAAAGTAATACAGCTCTATTTTTACACACAGACTTAATTTCAAACCCTTTTCCTAACGAAAAGCTCAACTTTTTGCTGCTTATCCTAGTGCTGATGACAGGGATTTCAACCTGGTGTTGGTGTTACTACTGAGTTACTGGCATTTAGAGTCTTTTGCCAAAATATTATGCTCACATCTTTACTGAGGTTCACTTTCAAGTTTCCTAACACACGCTTATACCTAGCTTTATTTCACAGGTCTGCAACTCCACTTTATATCTAAATTTGCTGTATAAATTCGATCTGCACACATTAAACACTAGTTTCCGTTTGCTTTGCAATCCTAAAAACCGTAGGTCTGCATTTCCTTAACTCATCACAGGTGAGTTGTTTATAGCCAAAGGGTCTCTGTGTCTCACACGTTATCACCCAATGCCTATTCTCCTTCACCCTGCTCCCTGCTCCAGACCACCATTACCTTGCCAGGCTGTTGTTTGTCTGTTCTATATTGCTCTGCTAGAGTGATGAAACAGGGGCAGTACCACACAGAGAGAAACAAAAGCAATGCAAGCTAGACATGAAGATCTAATCAGTTTGAGAAACTGCTGGCACAACTAACCCAACTAACACATGTCTGCATGAGGTCAAGGGAAGTTCAGATGTAGCAAGTCCTGACATCCTGCAAGCTTGCTGTAAAGTTTATGGTCTGTTACCAGCATTTGCAACACTGCATTACAGATCAACGCGATCACAGAAGTTTCTTGCATATCTTTTCACCTTTCTTAAAGATATGAAACAGACTTATCTTCTTTAGGATTTTATTGTAAACATGAATTTCAGCACTGTAAGTAATTTTGTAATTAAGCACTTTGCTTTCTTTTGTCATCTACTGTAAAATTTTACATTGTAGTTATAACAAAATAGTTACATAACATCAGTTGTGTAGGTTAGTGGAATTCGTCATGAAGGACAACAAATTATATTTTCTGGCTCTCACTTCTCCAGACAGTGCTTCATGCCTCTAGCAATTTTAATTGCATCATCTAACATGCTTCAAAACAAACCTAGAATCTCTGATATACATAGAGAAAAAAAATTAGTAAGTACAAAGCCTGTGTAATCAAAGACAACCACTGTTGGGACAGTTATGCTCTATTTTATATGTGCTCCACTATGTGTGCTCTACTTTAAAAAACGTCACATGTTCAAACCTTGTTGCTGGATCATCCAGCACACACTCACCACCATTAGATTTATTGAAATGTTGTCTCTTATTTCCTAAGGAATGTCACGTGGGATTGTGGTTCTTATTCAAATACTGTACTTTTGCCCATTCCCCCTTCCTTCCAAAAAAAGCTTTTTGATTGCTTCCCGCATTTTTTCTGGTCAACACAGGAATAAGACATCATAGGATATACTGATTTGTACTGAATCATAACCTCAGTCATCAGATGCCAGAAAATCACATAGACAACCAAGACTGAAGTCTGTATCTTGATGGTCTTTGCTGGGCTTCTGCCCATGGAAAGGTTTGTTTCAGTGGTTAGTTAGCAGCTTGCTGGATGGTATTCAGCACTAGCCATTGCAACAATTCTGTCCAAGCAAAAAACAACGTAAATTGGCTAAATGACTGAGAATAAATAAGGATAAAACAAAGAGTTTTTAAGACACTTACAAGTTCCTGCCTTCAAACTTCTTGTCAGAGCATTCCCAGTCCAAGAACCACAATTTTTATGACTCCTCATGCATCATCCCAAGATATGCAGAAGAGCAGCTGTACTGTACAACAGATGGGAGCAGAACATCCGGAACGGACCCTTCTGCATTAGCAGCTCTGTGCTGCAAATCTGCTCCTGTCGCTGTGTCACACAGAAAGTATAACAAGAAAGATGGAAAAGAAGACACAAGGTAGTGCTCCTCAACCTCCTACATCAGTACAGCAACCACTTTGTTATTCATATGGGGAGCTCTAAATTTCTCATTTCTTGCTGGCATTAATATATAGCATAAGCACGGAGAAAGTTGCAAACAGTAAAATCATGAATGGGAATGGCAATGGAGATTGATATCACTTAACCATCAGTTCAGATCACAAAGAACTAGTGCTGAAAATGATAGCATTATCAGAACACAGTTTACAGTAGGAATATCTTTAAGGCTTTGTTGACATTACCAAAAATATGGTATTTTTGCCAAGCCCCTTCATACAGGCAAGTCTTGTGAGAGACAGACCTTATTGCCTTGGACCATTACAAAAGTTGTCTTAAATTCATTCCTAAGAAAGACAATCTACAGACATGGTATAATTGGTGGATTCAGTGGTTCTAAGTAATACTTCTGTTTATATATTTTTTCACTTCTATCTGATTTCTGCTAATTTTGTAAATTACAAGTTTTCACTGGAAAATATTACTCTGTGGCAAACGCACAAACATGCTACCAGATACTTAGGGAAGAAGGAGTTACAGAAGTGCAAATAACAGTGAAGTAAAATTGAAACTGTTGAACTGATCAGAGTGAGAAATACCAGTTATTATTCTGCAGCTGCTTTTTTACTGTGGCAAGATGTAGACAACCCAGCCAGAGAGGGAGGACTATAGTGAAAGGTGCTGTCTATAAACTATGAGCAGCAGCTTCTGTCCTGATGAATTTACGATTATGCATTCCATCTGTCTCAATGAGATGTGAACTTTTAAGTTTGCATGGACCATTAGGGCCTCAAATGAGCAAGGCATTTAAGCATGTGCTTAAATCCATCCATATTCCAAAAATCAATTAAGTACATGCTTAATTTTATTGATGGATGCTGTTCTAAGGCCTATAAAGCTGAAGTGCTATTAAATTCAGACAATATCCCATTCTTTTTCTTTCCAAACCAAAACAAAGTAAAATATAACAAAAAGCCATAAACAAAACAAACCAACAACAGTGCAGGAAGAGACGAGCAAGAGCTCATGTTAGTGCAAAATAAAGCTTTTTGCTGTTTGCATGAAAGTATCAGGAATTGAAATAGTGAAAATTAGTTATAATAACATTAAACTATCCAGAAAATTAATGTATGGGGAGCTAGAAGGATTAACCCACACAGGCTAACTTTTGCCTTGTGAAAGAGGGCTATCTGGAGCAGCAAAATGAGGCTTCTGCCTCTGCATCAACATAGAGGCGGAGTGAAGTTAATGCATCTACTATAATGCTTGTAATCATTCAGTACTTTTGTAACTTGATCCAGATTCAATAGTTTCCCATAGAAGACAATATAAACGCACAAAATATATTAGCTAATATAACATTTCTTATCCTAATTTCTGTGCATTTTTGTCTGCAGCTGTAATTGTTCCATTAATAGTACCTTAGATGTCTTTATTTTGTTTTCTAAGCATTGCTATCGTAAGACCAACCAAAGCTATAACATTATTTCACACCGAGATACATATGATGCCTATTGATGTCAAAATTAAAGGTTTCTGAAGAAATAGTGCTGCAACCTTATTATTAGTTCACCAATTGTTCATCCAATTTGCACTTTGTGTGACATTTCATAATATATTCCATTTCACCCTCTTTACCACTCTACACAGGGGACGCTAAGTACTTTGAAAGCTTGAATGAGGTCTTTCTATTTAAGAGGGCAAAGGTGATGTGCAGGCATTCTTAATAACATAGGACTGAATTGGAGTAAAGTAATTAGAAATGAAGCCGAGTGTGTTTTTAAAAGGAGGTTCATAGTGAGCTCATTTTAGCAAGGCTATCATAGATGTCTGAAAACCCCAAAAGGAACCTCAAAATGCTACAGAATTTCAGCAAGGAGATGAATACCACATCTTAATCCTGTAGGCTGTGAGGATGATGAGTCAATGAGTCAAGTTTGTATCATCTCTGAAAGACTCATATTAACTGCTTCATCTTGGGAAACAACCTCAGAAAAACAGAGTACATATTTAGGGAGCATAAAGACATAAAAATACCTCAAATCTTGTGCTAAGCTTGTACCGCTCTATATTGCTCTTCGAGTGACATTGACCAAGGGCACATCACGAGTGGTAGAACAAGAAGATAAGAGGTCAACAGTGTGGTCACAGATACTAAAATTATAATTCTGGAAAGAATTATGTGTTCCTTTCAAAAAATATATACACTGGGGAAAAAACAAAAACAAAAACAAAAACAAACTACTAATAATTTCCTTTAAAGCAGTAAATTGATGATCATTTTTTTTCAGGTGACAGCTATGTAGCTCTCTCTGAAAGCAATGTATCCTATTTATTTTCATGGAAATTACAATAGGTACACAGAGAACGGTAACAATATTTGTTAGAGAAAATTCTCTGCTACACAGCTCTGTTTTTTTCAATACTACTATTAGGTCTGTGTTTGCACCAGTGATGAATAAGAGCCTGCATGTCTCACTCATAAACATCTGCACCAGCAGCGATGACCCACTGTCACAGTCACCACTATTGAAACACACCATGTACTGTCTCACTGTGCTTACGTCCACTGTTTGGTCTCCGCAGACATTCGGTAAGCTTCAGTGAATGTCAGTGGGAACAATGTTCTGCACATGTATGATCTCAATGACACATCTTCACTTCAGATGCACTTCCATGACAGATAGCACTTCATCAGGCTGTCCCTCTGCTGCCATCTGTCACATGGCAGCAATATGTAATGGAATACTAGTGAGAAGATTCCATCTCTACTGCCATACTACCAACATCTGCCTCCGATATCATAGGCCAGTATCCTAATAAGATAGGACACACTATCTTTGCAGCAGCTCTGGTTAATAGATCCAGATGTGCACATATACTTGCCTCTCCTTACAATTTCCACATGTCCTTGGCAGCAGAAATTAGTGCTTGCAGCCTATGGAAGCACACTTGTACACTGTAGTGGAGAATTCCTCTCTGTGAACTGGGAAGGGAGCTCTGACAATTACCCTTCTGCAGCATACAATATTTTTCAGGCTTTGTAATGTAGGAATTCTTCTCAGGGAATGAGAAGACACCTCATGTTTCCCTTTGTAAGAAAGAGTTATATATATGACGAGTAATGGAGAAAATGCTGCAGAAGATACACTGGGCCAAAAGCAAAGAGAAGGTCTCTCAATTTTAAGGTTGTTTATCTAATTTCTCCTTGCTGTAAAGCATATAAAGCACTGAAATGATGCTGGGAGTAGCACTCATTTTCCTTTCCATGAGGTGTCTGCCCACACAACAAAGCTGTTGTGTAAGAAGTGGGTCCTCCTCCTCCTTTGGCCATGCTTTAAAAGAAAATAGCTGTTACCTCTCTGTCCTCTATGTACCCTACAAAATCCTACAGATCTTACAAGTGCTGTTTGAAGAAAGCTTTTTTTCTCTGTGTCCTAGATGATGTGAGCTTTGCTGTGATCCATTAAGGAACAGATCAGCCTTTCATATACCTATGGGGACGTGAAAAGGTTGTACACAGTGTACGGGCAACTCCAAAATTAGGACACTAATCAGTCAGGGTGTCCCAGGGTTGCGGCTGTGGCTTTGGATGTGGCTTTGGATCCTGTCCCTGAACCTGCAGGTAGGCAGGTGTTCTGCAGCAGATCTCTCCTTACTGTTTCTTACTGCAGGAACCTTCAGCCTTTGCCACAGGCTTTCAGCTTTCTTCTTTTCCTCTTTTATATGTATCTGAAAGTGTCCTAAAAAACATGTACTTCAATCTCCTTCAAAGAGCCTAAAACAACACTCCCGAGAGCCTGGGGACAGAATTGATTCTATGCTACCATGAAATTTGACATTTTGCTAAGGTACCACATGAGTCAGTGTTTTACAGCAGATTTAATTATTTTGCTGCTATCAGAAGTCCACGTGCATTTTAATTTTGTAAGGCCTGTTCCTTCTTAGTGAAACCGCATGTAGCTGCCTTTTGCTCTACAGTTTTCTCACTAAAGGGGATTTTGCATTGATTGCAGTGTGGGAAGGAGAACCAAAACTATATCACTTAGTCTAGAAAAAAAATCTGAGATCATAGAAAGAAGAAATGGTTTTCTGCTAACTGTATTTGCCTTTTTATGAGTGAGATGATGTGATAGCATAAAGTAGGGTGATGAAATTCTTTGTATAGGGACACAAGTCCTGGCAAGCAGAAGAAAAATACTCTTTTGCATCTGCTATGCAAGCAGAAAAGTAAGAACAAAGAAAAATCCTATGTAACCTATTACGTTGCATGTCCATACCCTTATAACACTCATATTCTATTACCTCTATTTTTCAAATGAACACTAATTTTGTTCCTTCGATCTTTGTGGACTTTCCTTCTTTGGGTGATTTTTTCCCTGAGTGATAAAAGGCCTGTGAGAGTATGATTCCATGCACGCCACTTGTGAACAGGTGCTAAATAATATTTATGACCTGAAATGAGAAGTTTGATCCTGATAAAAGCATGAATTGGGAAAATGACCTTAAAAATATCCCCAGAAACATTAAGGTCTAGGTATGCAACCAGTTAGGAGGTGCATAGGAGCTCAAGTTCCTATTAAACTACACTGGTGACCTCTACCTGTGGATCTAGCCCAAAGCCAGGAAGAGAGAATCAGGGCAATAACTAAACATTATGTTTTGCAATTAGAAACCACAGATGAAGTAATAAAGGCATTCCAGATCATCACTTGCTATATGATAGGGATTTTTTAATTAGTTCTTAAAATCAATTTCATTTAAGGGAGTAACTACTTGCTATTGAGCCCAGGAAGTGTAGTCAGGCTGGAGTAACCAAAGCAAACAGGATTGAATTGATTTTCATATTAATAGGAAAGATCATTCTGGAAAGAAAAGGTTAATTTGCTTTTCAGTGAGTCTATGGAGGCAATGTTAGTGGCTAGGGTTATCACTCATAGCTAAATCATACATTTAAAGGCAAAAGTAATTACACAAAAGCTAGGGACAGCTTTCTCAGTATTATGTATCAAAACTGTCAACAGTATTCTCTGCTTCGTTCTTTTCTTTTCCCTCAAGCACAAGGATTTGAGAAACAAGTCAGTATGATAGCTCTGTCATCAGCTGTAGTCTATTTTTGCCTACACAGTAGAGAGCTTAACAAATGCAGTATCGAAGTTGACTTTGTCTCAGCCAGCTCTAATGCTTCTCTTTCTGGTAGTTTGAAAGTATTTGGCTTCTGTTGGGCTTGATGACCCCACGAGAGTGCTGTCTGCAAGTGCTGAATTTTCACCTGGTTTGCATACTAATTCTTCAGATTGGAGGATTTTCAGAGATGTAAGCAAATTAACTTGTGCTGGAGATGATGACATGACTTACATAAATACATTGTGAATATGAGCTGGTTTTGTTCTCTTTAATTTTAAACAATAACTGAGATTTTTTGAGCAACAGAGGATGAGATCTGCTAACTTATCTCTTTTGTATATCTAGATTTAGTAGTAGAAATTTTTGCTAGCCACCTGCAGAATTAATTTACAGTGATAACTGTGCTACTGGGTTAGTGAGACTTGATTAATTTGGCTTGATGGCATAGCTACTTTGAAAAAGACATTAATACAGTCAGGAAATGTATGCAGTGGTTTTGTCATGTGTTTGAGAAGTAGTGACAACAGCTTGCCCATCCTATTTTTGATGCTTTATTAGAGGCTTTAAAAATATGCAAATCTAGACAATAAAAATGCTAACCCACAACCTTCAAGAAATGGTGACTTTTACTATCCCTGCCACAATTTGGATGATGGTGGAGGAAGAAGCCAAAACCAGATTGACGTACAATCACAGAATCATTGACTCATTTGAGTTGGAAGGGACCTTTAAAATGATCTAGTCTAACTCCTCTACATTAGTGTGAGTGTCCAAATTTGAGGATTTCTGAGGAGAAATACCAAAGAAAATAAAAATTTACTCAAAATATATAATTTAGTAGCAACTGAAGCAATTAATCAAGCAATAATATTAACCCCATATTTGTTTTTCCATCAAATTCTCTTTAAAAAAAGCCCTGAAAACACCTATTTGTCTTTTAAAGCCAGATGGAAACTTTCCTTATTGTGAAAAGTGTTACGATCACAAAGTTAGCTGGGGTGTTGATGATATCAGTTCATGTATAAGTGAAGTCTATCAGAGTAAATATTCCGATTCTTTTACTGTTTCATATTGCATGAAATGTCACTTTGAGACATATTCAATATTAATTTTTCAATGCAGTGCTGTTTTTACTTTGTTCACAGTTGCCTCAATCCTGTAAACATAAGCTGCACCCTCTGACTGAAAATTGTTTCTTTGCTTGCAGGAAGTTTCTCGGAAGGAAGGGTTCTAGAAAGAGAAAGACATCAAAGTCATTCAGAGGTCAGAGTATAATTATGTTGCTTAGCTTATTCAAAAGGAAAACAATATGCAATACATATATGGGTTTTATTTTACTTAGTTGTTAGCAGAAGTTTTTTTTGCATGACAGATGTGAGTCAGTGGAATGGATGTGTGCAACAATGAGCGCCTCAGTCTTAGCAGTGATGACAACATATTATATGAAGAGCAATAGGCAGTACAACAAAGACACACTGGATTTGTCCAGCTTTAGTAGGATATGACTGGCATTTAATCAGAAGAGAAACCACAGCAGATCAATAACAAGTGTTTGAACATCAGGTTTCACTCACAGCTCATTGCAGAATCAAGTTACTGGCAACTTGCATGACTGATCCATCATTTTTGTCCAGACAGAAAGAGCCCAATACCCTTTTTTATTCCTACCAAATTATCACAATTTTCAGTTTCAAGGAGATGGTAAAACTCTACATCTGATATAACGGAAGAATTTGAAATAACTTGTAGCTGAGAACCAACAGCTCCTACATAGCATTGTGGAAGAAGAGAAGGATATTTGAGGAAGCAGAAACAATTGAGCCAGAATATAATACTGCAGAAAGAGATTTTCAAGTATGTTTTAACATTTGATATTAGTTTCATTTTAGGACAGAAATGCCCATGAGCTTATGTCACAGACCAGCATAACAAAGAACAAAAACAGCGAAGAAGTCCTTCTTCTAAGAAGTTTTAAATTGCACCAGACCATCGTATTTGTGTGCTGGATGACAAATCTGCACAAAACAGGGCTCCATTTTCAATACTGAGAGCAATTTTTTTCTGCAAAAGAACTAGCAGCATTCCTGCAGGGACCTTCTACAAAACTAGCTAGCAAAAACTACCTGCTTTTAGAGTAGTTGGTGCTAACTCCCAAAAGAACGTGCACTTTTCTTAATATCAATAGCCAAGTTTTTCAATTTGAGGCTGAATCTTTCAAAGTCTCACAGCTCAATTCCAGGATAGTGCCTGAACTGCACAAAGCTGACAAAGACAACAAAACCATACTCAATCCTAATCAGCTCTTGGTATTTCTGAAGAGGGAAACCATGTTTTAGTAGACAATCTGAGGATGGTTCATACAGGGAAGCTTCAGATTTGAACACTATATAAAGGCTCCCAATGCTCCCAAAGCAATAGGACAAAAAGTAGTTACTCCTGCAAGTACAAACACCCTTGGCTGACATACAAAAGTGCATATAGGTATTTTCACAGGCTATAAAATAGGAGTTCAAATTGACCAAGAAATACATAAAACCTGTAATCTTCAGGATGCTATCTGCAGTAAAGATTATGTATTACAGATTGCAAACTATGTTAAAAAAAATCTTCTTTGCTGTGGCAAAAGAATGGCTGCACCTTCCATAATTCCAAGCTCACATGCAGGCAGGATAAAATCTTAACAACATGCCATTAAATACGCCTTTACAACATCCCTTCTGCCTCAGCTAGATATATCTGTGAATTCTCCCTTTGCAGTGGAGATTAAATAAACTCCCCGGACAACTGAGAAGAATTAAAGCATGACCTGATAGTTTCTCGGCTTGACAATAATATTGTCTGTCAGTTTGTGCTGTATCCAAGATACTGTGCTGTATCTGAGCTCAGAAAACAGATACTGATGGTTTTAACTGATTAGCATCTGTATACCATTTGGTGTTTTAGTCTCAAAACATATTTTACAAAAGGTTGCAGCAGGTGGTTCCTAGACTTATGTGCACTGATGCTCAGTGCAAATATTTCTTTGCATCACCTAGCTAATGTGTGGAAACTTTTTTCTGTCTCAAACAAACAGTGATGTTGTTGGTTTTGGCAGGTGAAGTGTAACCTGAGATATGACTTGCGTCCCACATGGAGATAGGGGAAGATTGCCTGCCCGTCCTCCATTCTTCATTGTAGAACAGGGTATCATAGAATACAAACATATAGTCATTAAGGTCAGAAAAGAGCACTAAGATCACCCAGTCCAACCACCAATCCATCCCCTCCATGTCCACTGTCCACATCCCTCAGTGCCACATCCACACAGCTCTTGAACACCTCCAGGGACAATGACTCCACCACCTCCCTGGGCAGCCTGTGCCAGTGCCTCACCTCTCTTTGTGAGTAGAATTTTTTTCTAATATCCAACCTGAATCTCCGCTAAAACATCTGTTAACTGGTAAAAATACAGGTAATCTTACACCTCCACAACATCCAGTAATGCTGGGTAAGAATTTGTGACGGTGACAAGATAGAAAATGATTCCTGTGTTACATCCTATTCTGTATATACATTCTTCTTATACATGATCACATTTACACCTGTCTCACAACCAGAATAATCAAATTTTAGTCAAGAGTCTGATGCACTTCAGGTTTTGTAAACAAGGAGAGACTCTGAGGGTCTTTTGGGAAAAAGGGCAGAGGAAAGCAAGCATACAAAGTACTAACTCGAAGTCTATAGCATGCTTCCTGCCCTGAGATGCCTTTAGGAATGTGTTTGTTCCATATTGCTTATTAAATAAAACAGTATTTCAGAACTTTAATTCATCTACTAATTTCCATTAAGTGGTATTTCTTTGCTTAAATCAGAGTATACTGGCAATATGTGAAAAGATCAGGCAACAGTAATGCATCTCACAAGATCACAAATGTTCAATGCTTCTGGCTTGAAAGGGAAGACATGAACCTGCGGGAATCAAACAACTTCAAAGAAAATGTAACAATTCTCTTGAACTTAACATCCTTTGCTTATCTTATTATAAACAGACTAATACAAAAAAAAAAAAAAAAAAAAAAAAAAAGAAGAAAAAGAAAAAAAAAGGAGGAAGTGTAGCAGTTTTTAGAATTGAGCATAAAATCTCTAAGCAAAAAGTAAAAAATCACTTTTCCTGTGAACAGCTGCGAAGAAGAAAACCAATGCAACCATCCTTAGAGGCTGTCCCTTCTCATCCCATTCACGGAAAATGATTGGAAGTTTCAGGAAATAACACTGAGTTAACTGCAACTATTCAATTCTCTCCAGCTCACTGGTTGTAACAGAATGAAAGATATGATCACCCATGGACATGTCTCCAGATCATCCTACTGAAGGAGCTGAATGCCATCAGGACAAGAATGGATGGCATTGTCATGAGTGGTCCAGGTTCTGCACTGACAACAGGGCAGCTGGGATGTGATTTGGGCACCACTGATTGTCAGCCCTTATGCCATCCCTCAGCTCCAGGCTCCCAGAGAGACCCAGGACTAAGGGTGAAAGAGAAAACAGCTGTGAAATTTTGGCTCCTGCTTGTTTTCAGTTTATGACCAAGATGCTTTGTTCCAGCTTCAGGTCACATAGCATGAGCCTGCCATACCATGCAAGTGGCATTCACATGGAGAGCAGTAAAAACAGGATAAATTAGCCAGAAAGCATGTGGTGGATAGCAAGGTTGATGAAATACACTCATGGTTGTATGAGTATAATATATGTTCTAGTAGGTGTAACAATGAATTAAGGATGCTATGAAAATACATAAATTCTTCGCTTTTTCTTCCTTTTCTTTTTCTTCCATTTTCATTAAATTCTACTGGCTTGGGAGCCATTCCTGTGCACTCTTACAAATTCCATAAAGCAATTTATGGACCACTGGAAATAATTTCAGGTTCTCAGGCCCATGTTACAACAAACTTTCAAGCTGATGGCTAAACTATAACTTCAGAATCCAATTTAAATAGGTCATTTCAGCTCAAAGCTACTCACAATTTTTTTCATTGCAAATTGATAGAGGATACATTCTCTGTTGTAAAACAAATTGTATTTTGTTTATCTAGCATTTATAAGTCCAGTGCTAAAGCAAGATAAAAAAAAGAGAGAGAGAGAGAGCTACAGTAATGAATAGACATACTCCAATTCAGCTTGATTTTTTCCTCCAGCATGGTGATTTTCAACCTCTTTTTTCTCAATTTTCAGATGCCTCCTAGCCTTCCCCTGCAAACTGATCCCATTTTAATTCATCTTTCTTAGATCTGGATGATTAAAATCGGAGATAGTATTGCAGATGAGATCTCAGCAGTACCTTGTAAAGTGCCATGAGGTCTCACTCATTTCTACTGAAAATACCCTGTCAGAGACATTTTTGGCTTGCCATTGCCTTTTCACAGCACTGCTGGCTCTCAGTTGTCCCATGACCAATACACCCAAATCCTACTCAGTGTCAGTCATCCCTAGCTAATAAAGTCCCAGTAAAACACAAAAAAGTGGTAATAGTCCCCAAGCCCAGGATTTATAATAAGGGCTATAAAATTTAATTCCACTTCTATTACTCTTTCCCCTGAGGTCATGCAGTTTTCCCCCCACGACAGCCTGATGATCTTTACTCTGATATCTCCTCACAGTGCCATCAACAAATTTCATCTGCATCCTCTGTGTTACTCTGTGTCATCTGTGTTACTTTGCAAGCCAACACCACTAAAATAAATATTAACTAAAACCAGTCATGTTGTAAATTGCATTGTGCTGAAAAAGCACATGAAGATGCAGTGAGCCAGTCTTAGATATGCAGCTAAAAAATGCCCAGTCGACACAGGCAGCACAAAACCCATGCTGCTACAGCTCAACCCATAGCAAGGACTACACCACAAAACCTACTTGGAGGCATGTATCTACTAGGTAATGCACCAAATATAGACTTGCCAGGCAACAGCCAAAACATCCAGGATAAGAGCCATAAGGCCTGGTCACTGCCACTGAGACAATCATGGGTCTCCATGCTGTGTGTAAGGTCTTTTGAGACACTAGGTTCAACCTGTCCAATGCTGGGGCCTCCAGGGCATCATCATACCCATGCGGCTGTGCCAACCCACAGAGCCACAGACGTATGGGAGCAATCAGAGAAAGAAATAAAGGCATGGTGTAGGCTTCCTTGGTGAATAATGCAACAGACATCTCAAAATTTCATTTTGGTAATCTTCAACTTGCTTTGCCATAAGCTTTTAATACTGACACGCTGGTGTCACGTCTTTGCCCTCCAGCTCCCTCCCTAGTCATGTCATACAAACACTTTTATTTAAAGGAAGCCCAAGTAACTGTAACTCCACGGCCTTGACTTTTATTCTCAGCACCCCATGCAGGTTTTCTGAAAAGAACTGTTATAAAGATTTTTCAAAGAAATTGGGGTCACCTGTTGCAGTGAACTGAACATAATTGGGAAGTACTGTAAATATCCTCTGTTTGGAAATGCATTGCGTGTAGATGATGGCTAACTCTGTTTTATATGAGTTTCTGGCTTCACATGCTATTTTTAAGAGCTGTAAATGGAGCGGGTCCTGCCTCTCTCACCCCCTCACCGATTTTTCATCTTAAATTAAATTGGATACAAATACTGCAACAAATAATTTTCTATCTACGCTATAAGCAGATAGGCACATACAGCATGTAGCTTCTATACAAGATAAGATCGGCAGTGTGGCTTTTTCTGTCACTGGGTTTGCCTTTAAAAATTGTAATCGGCAGCTTAGCCTGTTTATCATCCTCTAAGAGGGATACACTTACTGCAGCCTGTGAAGAGAGATGGCTGTGATAAGTGATCACCTTCATGTTTATCAGAACCTTTTAATTGCTAACAGCATGGGGCCCTTGAAGATCTAAGCTGTGGCCCTTACAGGCATTTGCATTAAGAATGAAAGGTGTTGCTATCCTCTGAAAAGCAGTTCTCAAAGCATCTCTTTCAGCCCGAATTTAAAAGAGGGACAGAAAGGTATTGGTTTCCTTCACCCACACAGGTGAGAGGGGTTGGAAAGCAAATACCCATTTCCTGCCGGCTGTTCTTTTGTACTACATAAATGAATAGAGCAGCCTGGATTGCTTCATTTGCTGTGCTTTAATCAAGATAATGCATGCAGCAAAGATACTCCCTCTTCTGCCTGACTTTCATGGCTGCCTGCCCCAGAAGCTGAGAACTGACAGAAAGTCCCAACTTGCTGATTCAGCCCAAGCTTGAGCTTTTCTCATTTGCAGCAGATACAGACTTCTACAGGGTCAGGTACTAGCTGGAAATAGGGTGCTCCAAAACCCACAAGATAATGCCCTCTTTTTGCTGCTCAGAGAAGTGCAGAGAGTTGTTCAGGTCCCTCTACCCCCCACTTTTGAACAACATATTTGGCACACAGGTTGAGAAGATTGGGTATGATTGCTATAAATCAGACCTTCCAATAGCTATCAATTTTGTATAGCTCTTCCCTGAATTCCTCTCACTTCATCTTCCTTCTATCACAGATCTCAGAATCATTTCCTCATCTGGACCAAGCAGGCAAGCAAAATTTGCAGGGCCTCCCTGTCCTGTTTTATCCTGGAAAATAATTTGATAATTTGCATTTAACTGTGCTCGTACACAAGAATATGCAGTTTCTCTTTTTACCTCTTTATGAGGAATTTGGAAACAAACACCTATCACATTTGTTTCAGAATCATACCTCCTTTCTGAAAGAGCTGTCATGGATTTTCCTTAGGCTGGACTTACCAAGACCACACTAATTAATATGGTTGGGTTGTGCTGGAGCTATCATCACTGTCTGTCTACAGTGTGTCCCCTATATGCTGTTGCTCACTACAGTACTGAAATGAGAGTCTGTTGTTCTGACCAGCTGGGTTCCAACTGAAGACATCTGTATGAAATAGAGATAAGGGTTATTTTCTGAGGGCTGGAGGAGGCATTTAGTTCAGCTCTCTGCTTTCAGGAGCTCTGGAATGTTCTGCAGCAAACCTGAAGAATTATTATTTTTCCCAATAATTTGACTCAATCTGCAGCATGTTGGGTGAATCTGCTCAAAGCCACACAGCAAGGGAACAATAATCCTTGCCTCTGCATCATGACTCTTCCACGTTGCAGCCAGGTTACAACATACACTCTTAGCAATTTTGCTACCTACTCTGTTTCTTCTAAAATGTAGACTGACTCTAAGTAAAAGAAGGTAATTCTGTATCTAATCCACTTATTTGCTATTTTCCTGAGGAGTAACTGGGCAATTCAACACAAAGGCTCTTGCTGAAATCCTGTGCCAATCACTGTGAAAGCATTCTCTGAAAAAAAGAAAAAAAACCAATTCCTCTTCCTTTTCTGACACAAGCTGTATGTACTCACCATCTATCTCCCCTTCAGTGGTTTGTGTCCTCTACTAATACAGGCAAAATACAGGTGGAATTATGGCAAATGGTAGCTTGTACCTGTAAGCTTAATCTAACTAACAGAAGTAACGTAAGGGCACCTTCTTCAAGGAAAGCAGATTTTATCTCATAGTGTAGAACATGAAAATGTCTGGATACCAAATGTTATGAATTCAGCAATAACATATCTCCCCTGATAATGACATTGGTTTGAATATTTTTTATTTGAGTAGCTCTGCACGCATTACCAATATCTATGTTGTTGCTTGGTAACTATTTTCTGATACCAGGAGACTGAAAAACACTTTTTCAAAACTAAATTCCATTTCTAGTATTATTAAGTCTTGTTTCATTCTTTCTTCTGTATTACTGTCCAGATACATTCTTATAAATGTTCTTATGTAGTACGAGCATTTTTTTCCCCTTCTTTCATTGTTTACGTTAGAGAACATTCCAGTTGAGTTTAGAAGTAGATATTTTACACTTCTTCCTTGGAAATAGGTTGATGTTGTAAGAAGAGCCAGTGAAACATTAAAGTAAGAATGCAGGTGATCTCAGACACCAGCTGCATAATTCAGTATGAATTTAATGATGTTAGTAGAAACCAGTTTTAAATTATTAGTGGGTAGAAATAAACTTGCAACATAAAGTAGAAAAGCAACTGATACTAAAGAGTTACATGGTGCAGAGATAAATAGTTTAGACATTAGTCACAGTTTCATGTATGAATTTTGCTGGTGGTGCAGTGCTAGCATTCCAGTGTTTTCCAGAAGCTGCACTGTGTGGTCGTAAAGATAAAGGAATATAATAATAATAATAGTAATAACAACAATAATAAATGTAACACTAGTGATAGGATCATAATGCAGTAATGAATAAAATACAAATGCTTTACTAAATTACTTGTTAAAATTTAACTTAGACAATAAAAAAGATAGTTGGAAAGAGGAAGGAAAAAAACCCCACCTTGATACAGTTTTTAAATTGTATCAGTTTATTTCCTTACATGTTGCAAATTTCTTTTACAAAGCCACTTGTTTCCCACTTTATGAGTATTAACGTGTCTACTTCTGCCTTCTACACTGGCATCTATAGAACTGCAGAAAGTGGTAGGATGCCTATAAATGCCACAGTTTTGAGAATTTTGGTGTACTTCTGAGTAAAGAAATGTAGTTGTGTTAGACAGCACCTGAAATCTCTCTTTATTCTCCAATAATGCCATACTGCACAGAAACCTGCCCATGGATCAGTGTTTGAAAATGAAATTCCCACTTCCCCAGACATATGCGCAGCGACTTTCTGAAATGTGACTGGTTTTCACAAATACCTACTGTTTGTTTATTTTTTTACAAGTTTTCTCTTCACTGAGGGCATGAAAAGTTGTGTTAGAAATTACAAACGCAGATGATCAGAATAAAGCATATAGTATTTATTTAACAGCTACCTGCAACAGTAAAATTTTAACTGGTAAGTGTGTAACTGATTACATTATTTCTATTCCAGCTAACTCTAGAAGATAGAGCTTTAAAATCACTTCAGAACATTGTTTCCTTGACTTTGAGAGGAACAATGAAGTCTGCATGGTAGATAATTTAGTAGTTGTGATTCCCATAAAAATCTCCAGCTCCTGAACACACTTTCAAAAAAGTCCTTCTCCATTTGTGGCTAATCAGACAATTTGATGGAGCCTAGGAGCTGCAACACAGGCAAGGAGAAACTGGACAATGTCTGTAGCAAAAGTAACTGTCTAAAACTTCATGTTTCACTTCAGACGAAAACTGTCTTCTCACAATTTCTGAAAACAAAATAGAAAGCTAGTTTTGTAGCACCGGTCTTAATATTGCTCCAGGCCACAATTGCACCTTAGGTGCTGCCTACTTAGGGAGTTTGTGGAGTCTCCAACACTGGAAGTCAAAAAACAGTTTAAACAATTCGTAGAACCATGGAATCATTCAGGCTGGAACAGATCTTCAGGTTAACAAGCCGAATCATCAATCTGACCTCCCGAGTCCCATCATGAAACCACGTGCCTTAGTGCTACATCCACACGTCTCTTAAATACCTCCAGGGATGAGGAGCCCAACCACTTCCCTTAGCAGCCTGCTCCAATTCTTGACCACCTTCTCCATGAAGAAATTCTTCCCAATATCGAATCTAAACTTGCCCTGGTGAAACTTGAAATCTGTCTGGAGATTACTTCCACAACAGATTTTGAATACTATCAGTTAAAATTCAGTAATAGTTTTACCTTTCCATTGAAACACTGAAAGTATTTAAATCAAGACTAGACACTCAGCTGTTCTTAAGATATGCTGAGCTCCAACAGCAAATAAGTGAGTAGATTTTTGCTCAGTGCTACTGAAAATATCAAACCCAGTGGATGTAAAGATTCCCTGCAAGTCTTGATTCATGGAGTCTTTTACATTTTTTTATCATTAAGCAACTGAATATATATATATATTCAGTTATTATATATATATATATATTCGGCATATATATATATAATATATATATGCATGAAGCCAGGCATGATGGGGTAGCAAATTCTCCATTCCACCTCCATCTCATCCAGAAATACAGCATTTTTGATTTTTCAACTTACTGTGGTTGTGGTTCACTCAAGTACATAGCAAAGTGTTGAGACAGGATGTGATCTTCATGGTACTACAGCTTCCAAATATTCAAAATTGTATACTCCACACCAAGAAACAAATGTGTTATGGTTTAGAAGTACACAATTTTGAGAGGAAATAACTGGGTTCTTTTCTGGGGGGAGGAGGAATGGGATGAGTTGAAATTCTCGGAGTCACATCAAAATCTTGTCAAAACCATTAAGCTCTCCTGAGATCATATGATTCAGTTTGGTGGAGCTTTACAAATCACTGTACTCTGGAGTAGGCAGTGCTGCTAGCAAATTCAAAAGTAGATTCTCTTCTTGCTGAGGGGAGAAAGGGCAAGTTGTTGGGGAGTTTGGCATTTCATCGTTGTGATACAATAAGAACTCAAATCTTCTGAGATCTGGGAACTTAGCATTTCAAGGCACCAAGCCCATGCTAAACCAGAAATTACTGTTGCCATTACTTTGCTGATCTTTTACATTTAGATGCTTTTCCTATGTGTTTTGATGATTGTGGTCACTAACACTGAACAATTCATTTCTCTTCTTTGTTACTATTAAGGTTAGAATAATACATGGCGAAAAAATGCACTCAGGAAAAAACAGATTCTAGTTTCATTTCCATACCCACACTGCAAAATACAGCATAAAATAAATCTGCAAGTGATTTTGAATTCGTGACTTACGTGGGCCATGAATACTTAATATATGCAGTACCTAGACTTCTGCAGGTTTGTCCGTATCTTATTCTAATGCCATATAAACAGGATCCAGATAATTTCTGGCATCTCTGGAGCAGGAAACTGCTATGTATACAAAACTCAAACTGTGCTGAAGATGAGAAATGATGGCAGAAATAAGTGTTAGAGCCCTTTGATCCCCCCCTTTCTCTCTGCAGCAGTAAATATATTCAGAAAGGCAGCACTGTAGATTTATAAATGTTAGCACTCTGAGTGAAGTCAAACTAATTTACTCTATAAACTTCTCTGACATTATGAAAACTTTACAAAGAGATCATTGCATGTGAAGTATTAAAATACTATCATTTTAACTTAAAAAACCACTCACCAGACATTTAAGTGCCTTTCTGTATATCTTCTGTGTTTAGAAGTGTTTTAAAAATAAATGGGAAAACCATAAAAATGGTCAAATAAATTACGTCTTTTGAAGTTTAAGAGTAACACTAACATAAAATAAAATGACTTGAATCCATTTTTCATAGATCTAAGCTCCAACAGTAGACCCAAGCAGCTAGGGAGAAGAATCTTGCTCTGAATAAATTGAGACAGAGGAGTGAAGAGGAAGCCAGTGATGCCACAGGAAATGTCTAATACAATGCAAAAGGGTTTTGCACAGATCTTTTGCGAGGCTGGCCTTGTTTCTCAGGTGATAAGATAATGCACCATTTGTCCTGGGGCAAAACTACTTTACAGATGTCAATTCAGGACTCAGCTAGTTGGAAATACAACAGTGATTGAATGGGATGTATGGATATCACCAGCAAGCACTAGCTTGGGCAGTTTTCATGATTCAGCCACATTGCTCCAGCCTGAAATATGCACTCAATACTAAAGCCCTCAGAAACAGAGTAGCCTACGTGACAGCAATGTCTGCAGTTGCATTTCTAGAAATTTTCCTCTAGTTATGCTCCACACTGAGATCTGGAACAAAGAAAAAATCACAAAAGAGACAAAACCTCGGGGCTGGCAAGCTGTTTGCCACATGTGATGCAATGATCAGATCAAGAATGTAGAAAAATAATGGATGGAAGAGTACTTTTCCTCTCAAAGTGAAACTCTCTTTCAGCAACAACTGTAGGTTGTTAATTCAGAACAGTGCTCAGAATCTCTGTCTACAGCAGATCTCTGTTCCAGTCTCTGCTCTAGTTTTTCTAGTTTTTCAAATCCAGTCCTACATCCTGGCTCTTCTCTGAGCACATACTTCAGTGGATATTTGTGACTGAGGTAAATGTTATGCATGACACCTACAATTTTTCAGTGTTTTACTGGGTACTCACCAGGTGATGGTTCTCGCCACTTTTCAATTCTTAAGGGAAAGAAACTAGAGCAATCCTAAACAACAAAGTCCATCTACTTCATAGAGCAGTTTACAAATGCATGTATATAGATCTCAGCAGTCAGGTTAGACTGCTGAGACCTAGCTCAGATTGTTTTCTTCACAGCACCATCTAGTGCTGTTTCTGCAAGCCACAATTATCTTTGAACTTGCATTCTCTCACATAAATACACAATCATACGTATGTTTTAGAACAAATAAAAATAAACTTAAGTATTTTTAAAAATAAAGTACTTGAATGAATACTGATGTGTGTGGTTCTTTTTCCACTGGGGAAGTG
Organism: Lagopus leucura; assembly: GCF_019238085.1. Classification (NCBI taxonomy): domain Eukaryota; kingdom Metazoa; phylum Chordata; class Aves; order Galliformes; family Phasianidae; genus Lagopus; species Lagopus leucura. Next base: position 86,021,844 of record NW_024962262.1, read on the forward strand.
AGAGAAAAAGAATCACAGTGATAGCTTTGTAGTGACTTACTGCACTCTAGAAACAATGCTGATGAAGTCATTACATGAACCTGAATAAAGCAGGATAAAATGAAATAGAAAGCTCTATGTTTAAAACCATTCTGTCTGGGCTAAGAAACTGCCTGTGATTTGCTATGGTTTTCCTAAGATGGGCCCTCTTGCCCTCAATGTTCTTATTCTAACACCAGGTAAAATCCTTTGACTTGGCATTGCGGAAACCTATTTAATTTCACTGAATAATAAATTATGAAGATAAATAGTATCTTTGCCAATATCTCAATACCAATTGCAATGTAAGATCTCACTGCAGACATTCCCTGGATTCTCCATGACGTTCATTGCCAGAAGAGTAAAAACAACCCTGCAACTTGACTTGCCTTTTGTTCCACTAAAAGTAAAGATTGAAGTAAAACAAACAAACAAGCAAACAAACAAAGGGTGAAGGGAAGACAAGGGAAAGGAAACATAACCAAGCAAGTAAGGTGCTTCTTTGGGTTTATTTTTTAAAATGTTGATTAGAAACACGTATTTGAACTTTCCCAATCATCCAGGAAGTCAGCAGCACACATGTGAGGAAGCCATGCTAGTAACCAGAGGTTGTCTAGGGATTTTTCACATGATTGTCTTGTATTGTTGCCATCTATTCTTACACAACATTCTGGAACTCTCAGTGGGAACCAATTGCCATCTAGATCTTGCAGTCTCTATTTTTTTAAATAGCTACAAACCCTTTACGTGATTTTCTAATGAGTGCTTATTCACAGGATATTTGAAGCAAAGTATATATGAAGTTTTTTCAAAACTAAACAGTTTATACACTGAATACTGTATAGTCATAAGTCATATTGCCAAGTGTTCTCAAAACAGTCTATACTGAAGTAATATTTGTAATTTTTTCTATTGTCTACCATTTTAAACGGAAAAAAAGCAGTTAGAATGACAAACCATTTGTCAATAAGCTGATCAAAGTAGAGACAGAGTAGGAGTGGATACTAGAACACTACTGATAAAATTTAAATGTACAAGTATAGTCTTTCCTCAAAACAATGACTAGTCTCATTTTTGTTAATTATAATTCCATAATTTTACCTCAAAGGCTTGTAAACTTTCTAAATATTAATCTTAAAAAAAATTCTGGTGGATTGTACACACAGAATACTATTTCAGTTGTTGAAATTTATAGGGAAAGGTATATGTTTTAAATAGCTTTTGTGTAAAAATCCCACTGTATATGCCTAAAATAAACTAATGACCACTAGTGAAGCCACAAATGGAATTGGGTAATACATTCATATGACCAGTAAACAGATTCGATTTTAACACCAGCTAGTATAGAACAACATGTCTAATTTAATTTATGAGTCTAATTTAAATACTGGAGAGACTTGAGACAGAAAAACTTGTTCCTATGTTATTTCTGTATTTCTACTGCTGCCTATTGGAAACTGGGAAGGACATTATACTGCTTGATGTTAATTTGTTCATCTGCTTATGCTGTTAGCATTTCTTCCCTGCTTGTGGCTTTTTTTTTTTTTGCAAGTAATTTTTGTTCTTAATCCTGATTCAGAGAAACAATTGATTTTCTTGTTATGATTTATTATCATTGATCAGTCTGCAAATAACACTTTTTCCTTTTGGCACATTGTACAGCCACAGTTAAGGTTATGAACTTTTTTCTAACTTCCTCTGTAGGGAAGAAGTAATTGTGGCTCCAGATGTGCAAATGTTCTTTTTCCGTTAGCAGCTTTGTGCATGTGAATAAACCCTGGTGAAGTCACTGAGATAATTCACATGCACCACTCAATTCTTCTATGGACCACAACACTTGAATTTAGCTCAGCTTGAAATCCTCTTAGTCTTCCTGTCCTTATGACATGCATGTTTAAAGACTTCCAAACTGTTTACTGTAATAACCATGAATGCTGAGAATATAAGCCTGTTTGGTTCGTAGCTCTTTTCACTGAACAAACAAAAAATAGCTCATTTTTTTTCATTTGGTTTGTCAATATTTTTTTTTTCATTATTTTGCCATTATGAAATGTACCAGAATGAAAGAATTTTGTTACAAAATTCTTTGCACAAAATAAAATAAGCATTGTTAACTTTTATCTGTGTCTCATTTCCAGGTTTCATAGGCCTATCTTGTTTCACTATTACTTTCACTAAATTAAAATGATCATTATAATGCTGTAAAACATAGCTAAAAGGGAAAAATTTCACTCTGGCTGCAGATGAAAGATAAAATGTGCCATAAAACATATATATATGCCCTAGAAAGTACTATTTAATAATAACTAAGAAAAACATTCCTGACCTTCTCAGGGAGGATTATATTTATGCTTTTTAATATTCACCTTTGCTGGCGAATGGGGTAGCTTTCACTTGACTTTTGGAATGAAAGTTCCACAAGAACCTTCCATTCTGTGAAGGAGCAGACTTGCCTAGAGACAGTGAGGTTGATATAGAGGAGGAATTTTAACTTCTGTGCCCCCATGAATTTTGGATTAGTCGTGTTTTCTGTTTTTCAAGAGTGATGCCTTCTTCTCAGACAAGCAACAGATGATTTGTTGTAATCACAGATATAGGTCAATATTCTGATAATAAAGGAAGTGCCACCATGACACAACCTCAACACTGTACTATCACTCCCACATTTGTGCTCTAAAGCTTTTTTCTTAACATCTCTTGTTCATGTGTGTGTCAGGATATCTACAAAAGAAAGCATTTAAATACATTGAAATGTAATGCTATTTCTGAGTAAAGTTGCTATTAATGGAACATTTTGAACAAAAGGTAGATTAGTTAAAATCAGCACTGAATAACCGAACATCTTGATGACCATTTTACTTATAGGTAGTATGACATGACACAGCAAAGGTCTTCCCCTGAAAGGGTTATTTTGAAGGATGGGAGTTTCCTCACACTTGTTCACATACATACAGAAATAGTGAATTTAGTAGATCGTGGAAATGATTTTGTAGATCACCTGGCTTTGCTTCCCAAACTCTATCTGAAAAAAAAGACATTGGTTTTTCCACTTCTAGAAACAGGAACTTTTCCTCTTGAGAGGATTTATACTCTCTGAATGGGTAGCCAACTAATTTTTCAAGTACAGTCTGAGACAACACTTATTATCACAGGTACTGTAGTTCCAGAACCAGTAAAAAAAAAATCCTTTTTTTTTTTTAATTTAATCCTGAACTATCAATATCTAAATAGCTGAAAGTAGAACTACTGTATTAAAACTACTGTATTTCTCTGTTACTGCATAGAGGGAAAAAAAAAAAACAAAAAAAAAAAAACAGATTTGGAGTGGAAAATTTTTTGCAAGTATGAGTCTAAGCATCTGAAGTAGATGAGATATTGATCCCTAAAATAAACAAATAAATAAAGATGCCCAAACCTTCTAGACTTTGAGTACTTGCAAAGTTAACAACCTCTATTTCAGAAAACTGTTATAAAAAAAATCCCTTTCTATAAAATTGCCATGAAACAGGATTTCTCTCACTTTTCCATTCCAGGGACGACAGCATGCTTGTATTAGCATGTGGCAGCAGGAAAAGTGCACAACTCCAGGAGTGAGAAACCTTGAGTCCACACCTGCCCAATCTGCTAAACGGAGATGTTCAAAAATCACAGCCAGTTTCCAGACTAGTCATGAAAACAGCAGCAGTGGCACAAAATCCTAACCTTCCAACAAGGCTCATTCAGACTCATTGTTTTTCCTCGGGCTTTTTCTGGGAACTGAATGTTGTTAGTTTGATAGCATACACTTGATCAGGGCCACAAAAAGAGTTCTTCAGAATAAGGACAGCATTAAACAGTGTCATGCACTTTCAGCTCTCCAGATTTCAGCCAGCTATGAGCCAGCTCTGAACAAACATGGCTCCAAGCCCTAAGCATACCTTGCCTTCTGGCTGCACTTTTTAATCTTATATCAAGTTCCATGTTCTCAGTATATGAGGCTCAAATGAAGCTGTTAGCCCTCAGCCACCCTGGCTTGTAGCAACAGCATTTTATTAGTGTTTTTTATTACTCCTCAGGAAGTTCCTACTGTTCATGTGGAGGCCACCCTGTCTGCATGCAACAACTCTGCTTGCAGCTGATGTAGCAATTCCAATTTGAAATCTGCGAGCTGACAGTGCTGCTGGTCACAGCTGGGCCACCCTCAGAAGTGCTGTCTAACTCTGTGAGGCACAGCATCCCTTCTTTCCTCTCCAGAAGTGTGCTTCAGCAACTGCAGAAATGTTGCAAGACGTGTGCCAGTTTTTAGACTGGAGTTGAGGGCTGGAATGAAAAAAAGGAGAAAGAGAGCATAGTATGTGAAGTTAAGATGAGAGAGAGACATTGTATAACTGAATTAAAAGGGTAAATTAATTCTCCCATCCTTAACCTGTCACTAAAACTGCAAGCCAATTTCAGCTATGACAGCAGCAAGTACTGTGTGAGAATTCAGCTCTTTGAAAATCCTCTCCAACAAAGCCCTCTGCTGCTCAGCGCTAGCAGTGCAATAGCACAAAATGTTTTATGCAGCTTCTGCTGTAGCCTTGGGTGTCAGCAAGTTTTCTGTGGAGTAAGGTAAAGCCCCTCAAAACACATTAGCCACATTTGCTGTCTGCCTGCCTCTCCACAGGCTGAATCAGAAGGAAAGGCCCTGCCTATTGTCTTTCTCACTTAGGAATATCAGGAAACTCAAACAATTTTCAAGCTTTTTCTCTGAAATGGTCACAAATTTACACCCTAAAAATTAAAAATATCATCTCTACAAGAAGTGGATTGAATGTAAACAAGAGTCATTAAAAAAAAAAAAAAAAAAAAAAAAAAAAAAAAAAAACAGGTGATAAAATTTCAAGAATTGGCAGCACAAGCATGTGATTTTGGTACATCATTTGAATAAAATAGAATATGACACTGATTCATCCCACAGTGGGGTAGCAGCTCAACTTTGGGTCATAAGCCCTCCTCACGACTTGACAATGCAAATGTCAGTTGAAAGAAAACTTTTGCCTGTAATCCAGAATCACTGAATCAGCAATGTTTTATTTTAAATTTTGTGACTATGCAAGAAAAGTAAATTTAATCCTGGTGGAATTAGTTTATTAGTAACAAAAAATAAAAAATGAAAAATAAAAAAAATTAGATTAGATTACCCAGTTCATTTTTTTAGTAAACCTGAACATAATGTGCGATGACAGAGGAAGCAGTTTTGAGACTTAAAAACTTAGTTTGTTTTAAAATAGGAGCTAACCCCAACCTACACACATATACAAGGTGTCACTGAAGGACAAGCAGTTATTATGAAGAGGTATATCTGCGTGCAAATGCAGTGCAGACTTATGGAAAGAAAGGAGAAAATCAAATAATCACCTTTTTGGAAATAGACCATCACTGTTTTCCAGCTTGGGGAAGGGTGAATAGTTTTAATATGAAATCTAATTAATCCTTTCCTACAACCTGCTCCTCTCCCTCTTATGGATATATGGTATAGATTTCCAAGTATTAATAGATCATTATGGATGAAGCACTGCCACAGTCTGACATGCTCGTTGGTAGCAATGTGCAGTGGCTTGTGAACATTTAGTTGAAATTTTGCTACCAGATGGCTGCATTTTTGCAAGCCACCTGCCACAAGATTGAACCATTCTGACTCTGGTTTGAGCAGGATCAGTGACTGCTCCAGCTCCAACTTCCCCTTCTGACTGTGCCAAGAAGCCATGAGATTTCAGATAAAGGTGAGAGTGTGCAAGATGTTGAGCAGCATCTCTGGTAGGGACATAACTTGGAATAACTTCAGTCTCTGCAACCAAAGTCTTACTGGACTTTTAGGGGGCTAAGGTGTGAGGGGAAAGGATAAAAATAAGATCGGCTAGTGGGTACAGATGAAGTTAGAGCTATGCCAAACCTCAAAATGACAGATATATGAAAGCACCATCCATCTCTATAATCTAATTTATTGCAGAAAACTGTCAAGTACAAAACTCAGTATAAAACCACTGACTGCTCTGCACTCTATCCCCTACATTAGTCTATTATTTATAGACAGTATCTATTTAACATTTTTCTTACTTACAGAATAGATGAAATATTTTATCTTAAGATTGTAACTATACATATTTTTTTTCTGTAAGGACTCAGGAATAATGAAAACATTTTACTCTCCACTTGCCCTGACAACCTATGTCATCAATTTCTGAATTTAGCTTATGAATGGAATGGCACTGTTTTGTCATATCCACAGACTTGTCTAAACTGTGTACAGTAGATATGCAGAATATTGCGTTTATATTTAAAAATTTTGGTAAAAAAATGTTAAAAACTGGTAGTTTCAAAGGTGATTGAAGGGTACTGTGGAGACCCGGCAGGAGTTTGTGGCCAATGTGGAAGTCTCACAGAGTATGCAATTACATGCTTGATAAGCAGTAAAGTCAAGAAAATGGTACCTGATAAATCACAGGACTTTCACTTGACATATTTGCTCTTTTAGTTTCAAAAAAGGAAGTCTTCCTATCTCAATTTTCGAAATGTAGTCTTCTCAGTAAAGTATGTTTCCAAAGAGGGAATTTAGACAAGTAAGCATTTAAAATATTCTTCTTCAACAAACTCCAAGAAAATCTATACTGTTCAACTGTATAATGTTATATGTATATGTTATCTATTATATATATATCATATATATATTATATATATATATATGATATATATATATTATCTATTATATGTATATGTTATATGTTATCAACTGACTGTAAAGCAAGCTAGAATGTCAACTCCAGAGTTACTGTAGCCAATAAACCTCAAGGATAAGTTTATACTGAGTTGTCCTGAGTATATAATTAAAATGTTACACTGAAAGGGAAAAATATCCTTCCAAAACACATCAGAAATGCCTCCTCAGCCTGGAAGATGCTATGTGACAGCCTGTGATTTCCATTAAGGAGGCTAGCAAAGGGAATACATACATGGATTAAAATGAAGATTATGTGAAAGTAAAGTAGACAAACCAAAATATGCAGCAAGTAGTATGTTTGTTTTACTTGGAATAAGGATTGGAATTGGAATAAGGATTCCAAAAAAGGTTAAGAAATCCACCCTGGACTTTGTGTTATAACCTAAATCTGACACATTTAGGAGTTGCTAAAGTTTCAGTTTTCTTGAAGAGTCGGGTTCTCACTCCTTTTCTTGTTATCTACATATTGCTACAACGTAAAATATTTTTATTCTGTGGTCACTTTGCCATCACTTCAACTCTGACGTATTTCAAGAGGCATTCAATGCCTTTGAGATGCCGGTATTTAGCGCCATATCCACTAGATGTCACTCCGTAGTCATAATGCTACCCATACACGCCGTAAATAGGACAGCTAACTGTATGCTAATTCGTGTTTTTTAATTCAGATTCAAAATTACATTCTTTCAAACATTCTGCTAGTCACTGTTCAAGGCTCAGACTCAATGTCTGAAAGGCTGCCATCATCACTTCAAAAAATACAACTTTATGCTTGTATGTTGAATCTATTTAGAAGGCCTTGTTGCCACCTGGAGTTTACATATTTCTTTAATTTTTTATAATTTTTTTAAATCGCATTTGTATACTGATAGGCTTGATGTTAATGGGCAATTATACCTCTGGACTGTGAACACACAGTTAAACATTCTGAACTACTCAATGTCTAATGACAACAATCTTCAGAGAAGTTTTCTAGCTGAAGTGATCGTGCCCTCTGGGATTTTGTCATTCAGAGATGCTTTGAATTCACATCCCCTCAAAAGTCATCCATTCACTAGGATGGATGAAGTTCCTGTTACACTGCTTGCAGTGGTGTATTTCTAAGAGAGTTCTCTAGACTCCACTTCCAGGCATTTGTTCTCATGTGGCTTTCAGGTACTGTATCACTATCCAGTTTTCTTTTCTTAGGAAACTAAAACTAATTTTTTTCTCTATCCTTCAAATGATTTTATTGTCCTTTTCTATATTCCCTCTGGCTTGTTATTCTTGTTTCCTAAGTGATTCGGGGATATCTTGCTGTCTCACCTTCCACTAGATTTGTGTTTTCCCTGATGTAACTAGAGTCCCTTATGAAATCATGTGTTTAGTATATATTTATAGTTCACTTATTCCTCTCAGTCCCAAAGGAATCATCTATCTCTGAGGCAGCCACAGAACTTTATCATCTCTTACTCTAATCACCAGCAACAGTGACATTTTCAAACGTGTTCTGAAATGACATGTATTGAATTCTGCCCAGCTCACTCCAAACAAAGAATACTGAAAATATTTACGTGCTACTCTTGCTATGTGCAAATTACTTTTTACTAGGAAATTAAACCTGCTGTATGATTTGCATAAAGTGTCTTTGTGAAATGGTGAGCTCGCTCTCACTCTAGAATGAGGTGACATGTTCATAGGAAGTAACCCCTTCCAGGTTCTGCAGAAAAGCTTCATCTCACCTTTGAAAAGAGCCTGATTATGGTAAGGTATTCTCAAGATAATCTCCCATTCCCTGAGAAGATGCACCGCAAAGGAAGGCAAAGTTTTTCTAGCTGAAGATAGAAGTCATGTCTAAAGGCCACAGCCGGATAGGCTTCCCCGTGCCAGGACTCTTCAAACATACAGTGAGTGACACTTTGGGGCCAACTCATGTAGCCTTTTAGCAAATGTGAGCTGATGCTGTTTTACTCACTAGTAAAGCTGAGCTGGGTGAATTTCAGCTCAGAATTTTTCATTATAAAACTTGCAGTGGCTGTAAATCCTACAGTCTCCCTTTTACGTCTTCTCAACAGGCTTACAGAACCAGAAGACATTTTAATCTCAATAGATTTCTATTGAAATCATATTTTTAAACTCATTTAGAGGCCCAAATTTATCTCGACACGTGTGATGAGATAGAATCTAAAAATTATGAAATGCTCTTCATTATTGCAACAGGTCTCAAAACGACCCAAACTTTCCCAAAATCATATAATCTTTCAGAAAATATTTTTCAAAAACCCAACAGATATATATTTTTATATGTACGTTATTTTTAATGTCAATCCTGGTGGGGGCGGCAGGCATTGTAGAAAAAAAAAAAAAAAAAAAAAAAAAAAAAAGACCCTTATATACAACAGGATTTTCATATCAGTGTTTATTTTCTACTATTTGTCTTGTGCTGAGTTGGAGACGTTTTAGTTTTTTGTTTTTTTTTTTAAAGGAAACCTGGATCTAAACTCTGCTTTGTAATGCTCAGAAATGGGCCAAGAGAGTAAAAAAATGTTAATTTTATCTTGCTATTGAACAATATTAAACTCTTTCATTGATCTGAAATTCCAGAAGTAAAGACTTTAGCCTTCTTAACTGTAGGGCAAACACCCATAGAATGATAATCTTCATAAATGATAGCTGCAACAACATGAAAATAATAAGAACAGAAGGAAAGGTAGTTGAAAGTTAAATAGATTTTTTATTTCTTTAAGCTTCTGTTATTCCTTTTCTCTTTGGCCACCGGAGTTTTAACACACAAAGCATGCTGTTAGGCAAATCTATCAGAGGGTGCTAACAAGGGAAATAACAGGCCTTTTGATGGTAAAGAAAAACAGATGTTGACGTGAGCTGGAATTATTTTTGCTACTGTTGTTTCTGTGATAGCTTGAGAAAAAAGGGTGGAAAACAAAAGAGTTATTGAGATTGAAAAAGCAAAAATTAAAAAAAAAGCAGCTTCTCTTTCTGAGACTCTCACTAACTATCAGAGTGGCAGGTTCCCATCACAAGTTCTTATCTGTCAAACTGACATTTGACAAAACTCAACAAGTCAAACTATTATAGCATTCCATGAGCAGCCTTTGTAATGGTAGATATTCTAATGCACTGCAAAACAATCCTAGCTACAAAACTCTTATTTTCAAGGAAAGCAAAATGAAGGGAAGAAATACACAATGCATAAAGAAATACGAGAAAAAAAAAAAATAAAAGAGAGAAAATCAGGAGAAGGTGATAGCAGGATTTCATGTCTCACTATCTGGCACTTATTAGGATTTTGTTGGAGACGATGGAGGTTTTGATGACAGAAGTCCTTCCAATTGTCTGATGTTATGAGGATGTGGTTCGAGAAAATAAGTCTGTTCCCAGTGGTGGCATATTTCTGATATAAAACTGTTGCATGTTGGAGCCGCTCAGCCTGATGAAGAGAAAGCTTAAGAGGGTCTTATATATGTATCAATACCTACAGAGAGAGGGCAATAAAGATGGAGCCAGACTCTTTTCAGCATTGCCCAGTGCCAGGACAAGAGGTAAAGGACAAAATCTGAAACACAAAAGGCATTGTCTAAATATCTGGAAGTAGCTTATTGTGAGTGTGACAGAGCAGAGGCACAGATTGCCTAGAGAGGTTGTGAATTTTCCTCTTTGGACATATTCCAAAGCTGCTTGGACATAGACATGGTTAACCTATTCTAACTGTCTCCTCTTGGGCAGAGGTTGGGCCAGATGACCTTCAGAGTCCCCTTTCAAACTCAACCATTTTGTGATTCTTCCAAGAGCTTACTGTCCTCTTGCACTCACCAGAACTACCGTTGCTTTTTGGACATGAAGAATATAGATTATTAATCTAATTGAGTTCCTAACACACAAATATTACTCCATTAATTTCTATCCATGTGCAAGCTATCACTGAAATCAGATATAATCACATTTGACAAGCCCGGTATGATTGGATTAATTCAGATTTACTTCTATTGGCTTTCAGGTTATAAGATGACCTAGTGCAACTTTTGTAATAGAAGGCTGAAGAAGCAGTTCCCAAGGAAATATCTCCTGATGCCACGTGTTATGACTACTGAAACTGAAAATCATTTTAATCCAAACCACAGGACTATGCTTTCTATCAAGCAAAGCTATTTAGTCCTATACAATTTGGAGGGAAACAGGTGGAAGTCACAGTGCTCCACGGTTTTGTTTTTAAATGAGGCATAGCTATGTTAAGTGAAGACTCCAAGCAAAACAGAAGTTGTACAAACAAGTGCAGAAATGTTTTCACACAGAGTTAATGTGGTGCAGCAGTAGGCAAACAGTCAAGAAGCAGAAGAAACAATCCAAGTTGTCCAAGGTCAGATAGCAGTCTGATAGATTTCAGTGCTTTCGTTATCTCATGCCAAGCTGAGGCAATCTTAGTGCTCTTGGAAATAACAGAAACCTGTTTTTCTAGCTGTTAATTCCATGCAGAATCTATTTTCTGAACAGCAGTAAATGTGTCATCTGGCTTTTCTGGCTGATGTATTAAATCAGAGACATACACACTCTTTTGTACCAAGAAAGTTAGAATACACGTCTCAGCCTGGTGGGGTAGAATCACTACAATAACATAAAAAGCAAGTGTGTGGCAAAGAAAGAGTTAAAAACAATGACTTGTACTTACTATAATTTCTTAGTCATTCTTGTGTAAGCATGGGAATAATGGTTGATGATGTGAAAGTTAGCATATAAAAATAATTATCAAGTGATTCCATGTCTGAGATGAAGGAAATAACAGAGTGAAATCTTTCCAGTGAAGCAGCTGTTAATTGTGCTCATCAGCCTATTGAATGTAGACAAAAATAAAATGAACTCCTGACTGATGGCTCTTTGGAGAATTTTTTCTTCCACTCTCATTTACTGCACCAGTTCACGGTGTCTGCACTCAAACAGCACACTTGTTGCAGGCTCTCTGCCATTAACTCTGTCACTACTCTTGGACCAACATAAGTTTTTGAGCACGTCTTCTCCATAGGATCAGGGATAAAGGAAAAAGCCCTGTAGAAAGACATGAGCCTCTTGTCTCTCGAAAACAATGTCTCATGCTGTCCCAGAGAGCACAGAGAAGCCAACAACTCAGCAAATCTCTGGTCTTGTGCTGAAGGAAATAGGTCAGCCTCCTACTTTCCCCCGTCTCTCTTCCAAGTAGAGAGAGTACAGAGCAGAAAGAGCTGATTTAAGAAGTTTAAGGGAATTATGGTTTATGGCAAACTTCTTTCCCCAGATGCTGTTATTCTTTTCTATGATAATAATAATAATATAAATGAATAAAACCCCCTCAGCAATACTCATGTCCTTCTATTGCTTTATTAGAGTGTTATCTCTTTGTAATTCTGTTTGTTGTTATTGTTTTGTTGTTTGAATTTTTGCTTGTTTGTTTTTCTGTTTCTTCTTTTTCTGCTAATCTTGTAATTTTCTTTGATCTTCACAGACAAAGGACTTTTACAATCCTTTCCTAAACATCTCAAGATTGGCCACCTTTCCAGTAGTAAACAATACTGTTACGGAGACATCCAGATTGAGAATATGAGAAATTGAACCAATTGTTATGCTTTTAGTGATTGTCAAAAGGCTTCCCTTTAGACAAGATGCAACCATCAGCATGAGGGGACCCTTAAACCTTACATCTGTGTTCAAACAGGATGCTCTTTGTGCAGCATGAGACACACACATCCCACCTTTCCTGACCTGGTACCAGTCATGCTCAAGCAAGCCATCCATAGGTTGTCTTAAAGGCACCGAAGGGGACTGAAGAGAAAGGAACCATATGGAATGCTTGCAGGTGCAGTTGTTCTGGAAATATTATTTTATGTAGACTGCTCCAAAAGTAATGCCTCCTATATATTTTCATTGAAACTACAATAAATATATAAAGAACAATAGCACTATTTGACAGAAAAAAATTCTCTGCTACAAAATATTATTGCTCAATACTCACCACCATAAGTTATGGATTTTCATCAGAGGTGAGAACCTGCATACCATACTCTTGAAAATCTGCACCAGCAGAGGTGACCCGCTGTTACCACTGCTGAAACACATCACCCAACACCTCACTGTGCTCACATTCACTGCCTGGTTCCCATAAAGGTTCAGCAAGCGTTCACGGACGTTGATGGGCTCTACTTTTTTTTGCATGAAAGAATTCCATGACACACCTTTGCCTCATACATACTTGAATGTCAGATGCCACTGTGTCAGACTGCCCCACTGCTGCAATCTGTCACATGGCAACGACATGTAATGGGATACTGGTAGGAAAGTTCAACTGCTACTGCCATGCCTCCAACATCCGCCTCTGAAGTTGGGGGTCCAACAGAGTAAAAAAGGAGGCATTACTTTCAGAACAAACCTCGTATTTTCTTTTCTGCTTTCAGAACCATATGGAACAGCTGGTCTGTGTGATACAAATATTTGACAATGGAAAGAATCTCACATCAGAGAGACATCTTAAATTGTGTTTGCTGAAAAGTAGCTATTGCTTGCTTTAAAGGCTATGCATGTGAAGCACTGAATTTCCATTTATTTTCCATGTAGTTAGAGACTATTAGAGAGACAGCTGAGGAAAAAAAAAAAGCAATTAAAAAAATCATAAATCTCCAACATAAAACTCCTTTTAAAAGCTTTAAGTATATGTGCAGAAAAGTCAGGCTTTTAATGAACTCAAAGCCCCACAATATTCACATGAAAGGGAATAGAGTGCTCTGAAAATCCAAATCACCTATTTAAAAACTGCAGAACTGATTAGGATGGAGATCCTGTCAAAAGGACAAATATGTTCAGGTTACAGTTTTATTTGAAAAGACAATAGGTGTGTGACTACAAAAACACCACTGAACTTTTATAGGAGCAACACAGACACATGCATGAGGGTGTTAATAAAGTATTCAAATGACAGTTTTAAAGTATATATTTGCAAGTGTTCTCATTAGTTTATCACTGAGCAAGTTATACAGAGGATTTTTGAATTCTGTCTGTAATAGAACTACAAAAGGAAATCTCTTAATGTTCCTTGTGCTTAGGCAAATGAGTATCTTTTCCATACTCTGCAGCAATAAATGTAAGGGTAATTAAGTAGTAGTTAGGAATCTGCTGAGCGTTGCATGTCCTTAATGTGCTTTAAGGAAATTCTAGCATTAGAGATGCATGTCATTCCTATTACTTGATAATTGCATTTTGAAGTTTGATGCTTTAATTATACTAATACACATGGGGTCATATTTTAAATTTAGTACTTTATTTTATTCAGTGACTGCTATGAGTTCTTGCTCCTAGATTAGATTAGTAAGATTTGATGGAAATCTGGAAAATAACACCCCATCAATTTATCCTCATATTCTAATTAAATGCTAACACTGCTTATATGAGTTAAATTGAGTATGTTTGTTTAGCATGTTTTTTCAATTCAAAACAAATTGAAATTAAGAGCCTTTATGAAATTTTCAAGCTCGTTCTTTCTCTGTTCTGTTGTGTTGTAACATCATAATGGACACATAATTCAGAAGACTACGTTACTCTAAGTAATTCTCCTGGTAGTAGATAAGTTTGAGCTTATTGATACAGCCTGAATAGTTCATCACTTGCCTTAACAATGTAAATAATCAGGTAACCCTTAGTGAAATACTTCTGAAATCTGAACAAAGACAACTGCAGAAGGTAAGATGCATGAATGTCGGTACTTGCAGACATAGAAAAATCATATTTTTACAAGGGATTAGTGATCCAAATGCAAACTCCATTTTTTGAAAGATTTCATAAAATCTGTTTTCAATAAGACTAGTTTTCAGAATACAGGTTCTTGATACTGTCTGAAAAAGCAGAATCCTCTTCAGTTTCTCAAGTTTGGCAAGAAAAATAATTAGCTCTTTTGAAAGCGTTGCCTCAGAAGTAATGAAAACAGGAATTCTCAGAAGACATTAACCTCCTTAAAATGGTTTCCACACATAAAAGCACCTGCTCTAGGCTGTATTCCACTCTTCACGCTTAAAGTCTGTCTATAACCTATAGCTGAAAAAATAAATAAGGAGTGTCAGTTCTGTCCTGTCTATTTTAATTTTATAATTGCATCGAAACAGATGAATCCGTGTGTGTTAAAAACAATTTAGCTACAAGACTATAGCAGCATTCCAGTGACTCCAGAACCTTCAAAAGGGAGAGGAAAAGCAAGAGAAGTGGGACTCACCCTTCAAATATAGATCTGAAGTAGTTTTAATAACACTAAAAATGGATTAGACTACGTAGGTAGGAAGTTGCTGAGAGAAATTAAATGAAAGTACAAAGGAAATGTGACTAGAAACTTAGAATAGTAAAAGCCTGAAAATACTCTGAATTGCAAAAAACAGCAAAGTGACAGATGAATTCAATATGATGCTGAAGCATAACAACAAGAAGTTCTATAAAGCTATCTAGAACTGAAGAGGATTTTGAAGTTTCAGGTACATTTCTGCAAAGTAATAATCAACTATCAAGACCGCTTAATGCTTAAAAGATCATACTGTACTTGAGATTTCATTAGAATGGTGAAGAGATCTAATCGGTGTTTAACATAGTCTGTATTTACTTATCTGCAACTCTCATTTGTCCTTTATTCTTGCCTTTGTTTCATTGGTGCTAGGGGAACATGATATAAAGGTAAAACTGAGAGGATGCACTATCACCAAGTAGAGTTGAGGCAGCTTCCAGTTCCTCATAGATCTTAGAAGCTGGGAAACACCACTGTCTACAGAGTACTGCCCAAGGGGGTTTAATGTCCTACTTTTTTGGGGGTGGAGGGACACAAAGAAAGACAGAAATAAAATAAAATAAAATAAAATAAAATAAAATAAAATAAAATAAA
>NW_024962262.1:86037485-86237534 GCF_019238085.1 Lagopus leucura
AAATAAAATAAAATAAAATAAAATAAAATAAAATAAAATAAAATAAAATAAAATAAAATAAAATAAAATAAAATAAGACATCCAGGAGACACCTGGTGGCTATAAGTAAATCACAGTCTCTAAGGGGAGCTGCTGGCATTTATGTAAATAGTCTAGAAAGCACCTGCTTCATAAATAAGCTTGAGAACTGTTTCACCTGATAACCCACTGTGCTTCCTCTCTGGTAATCAAAAGGTAATCACTGTGATCCCAGAGTGATTACAATTATTTTTAAATTCAATTTGCAATTTCTTGTCTTCAGGAGGAATGCTTAAGCAAATTAAGGCAAATAAACTGCTGGCATGAAGTCAGTGTCTGCACTCCCCTACTATCTCCTACTTTCTGATCTTGTTTATTGACCTGTATTACTGGAACTAAAGGAAGCAGACAGGAATAAACTGAAAATTTCTACATTTCCAGTTCCAGTTCACTTTTCACACTTGCGTTCACAGGGTCTCAATCATCCCTTGATCAGGAATTTGCCCTTTTACCAGCAAAAGTGCATAAAAGAGAAACTTGTAGCCTCCTCCAAACCTAAGAACAATGACTTCCATGCTGATTTCTTGTTCTTTAAAATTATCTGACTTACTTAAGGTATTCAGATAGTTACAAGTTTACATTTGTATTTGTGGCTTATTTCTTGTCCTTCTCACTGTAAAAAAACCTTCAGTACCTCCAAGAATGAATCTCTAAGGAGTTTCCTTCAGTCCTCTCACTATTTAATTGTGACATGGCACATGCAGAGCCAGGAATGGCTGTATTCCTTCCTCAAAGGATTTTTCACCAAAAATATTACAAAGTATAACTGAGAAGGGGAATGTTTAGGAGTACTGTCATATTACTTTTCCTTTCCAAAATAAAGAAACTGCAATCCAAATTGTCTTGTTTTTGTAGAGACAGAACTGAGTTTGCCTTCCATCTGATGCCCAGATAAGCCAAAAATTGTCATTTTTATAGCAAGTAATAGAGCCATTCACCTTGACAGACATATCAGCTCTACTCCCATTATCAGCAAATCAATGTAGACAGTCAAGAGAGGTATTCAGTATCTGGATTCATAAGTGGTTTGTTCTACTGACCAGTTTTTGTCTGATCGCTAGGACAAACTGCTTTTGAACCCAGATACTTCGGAAACTGTAAATGGTCTTATCCACATTGCTCTTCAGCAGATGGTCTTTTCCCCCCAAACAACAGCCCAGACCATTCCACCTCTGTGAAAAATAAATAAATAAATAAATAAATAAATAAATATATAAAAATCGTACTCATAATTAATACTGGCCAAATAGGAAAATATGAAATGGAACAAATGAATATGCCTAAAGCAATCCTAATTCTATGATTTTCTTATTTCTGAATGTTTGGTAAACACTTTTAACCCAGCATGTGATAAATGTTATAAAGGATATGTTCAAAATACATGTACCCTAAGCTCCAGGAGATTCCACTGAAGGTCACCATTTGTGCAGAGGCTACCAGTCACTCTTGGGTCACTTCATCGTTGAGGATACATCGTGTACCTCTCCACACATTAGTGATGGCAAGAGCTGCAGTACTTGTTGAATGTCCTTGCTGAGGATAAAAAAAAATCTCTTTATGCTTTCCTATTCCTACACAGCCACAACAGGGCCAGCCATCCTGTGGCCTTCCAGGAGTCAAGTTGAAATTGTATTCTATTTCAGACCTCTATAGGTAGTAAAACAGCCTATTTTTCTATGTCTGTGAGTACCGACATTCATGCATCTTGCCTAATGCAGCTGTGACATTAAAAGATCCTACTGGTTCTAATTGGTCTTCCTGAGTCAAAATGTTTCATCCATTCCACTTTAGGTAAAGCTCCATAGAGAGTCTATTTATAAACATTGCCAACATGTGGTTAATGCTTTTGACCTTTGATGGTAAGTGATTCTAATGATTATGTAACACAGCTGCAACATTTTTTTGTTACCATTCTGAATGTTCTTGTTTGGGAACAGTCTGATGGCCTCTATTTCCCCTTCTCTCTCTTTTTCTTTCTCTACTTTTTAAAGCCTGCCAAATAAAATGAATTATTTTCTCAAAGTACAGACCAAGTTTGCAGCAGCTCATGAGCTATAATCCACAGAACACTGCACATGTCAGCTTCTGAGAAAGATATTGACATCTACCCCATCAAAAGAACCAGCCCTTGTGCCAAGATTTTTATCGACTCAGAGCAAAAATGAACATGAGGGGAGGAGGCAACTGCACTTGTGTTCCTGGGATAAAGTATCTGCAGTAGCATCTTCCTCATATGAAATGCAATTACTTCCTGGATTTTGAGCTAGGGAAGCTGATGGGATTAAGAAGTGCCAAATTAAAATATTTAAATTACACAAGTACTTAAATTATAAAGGAGGATTTTGTCTACGTTGGTGGGAAAAAAAAAAAAAAAAAAAGTCAAAAGTCAAACATTTGGAAACTTATGAATTTGTTTGGGTTCTTTTGTGTGTGTGTGTGTGTATGTGTGTGTTTGTCAACACAAGTAACCATTTCAGTTCACTGCTGTAGATGTTTCCTGTAACACTGCCTTATCCCTGTTTATTTAATATGTGATGGACATACTGGTACATGCATGATTTCAGAGTGATAAGTAATAACGACAGCAGATCCTAATCCTCACTCAAAATTTACTGAAACAGTAGCTGTTGCTATTATAGGGGGTAGTTAAGCTCTTATAGGTCAGCTGCATGCTTTCACCAAAATTGTCTGTAGGTAGCTACCTTTGGCCTTGAGCCATAGGGTCAACATCTTCAAAAGAATTACTATTACCTGTCTTTCTGTATGGCTGAATTCTTAATTCCCTAGGTTTTTCCAGTAAACAGCATGCTAGAGGAACACAGACAACATTACCTCACAATTTCTGATCCGGATACTGGATTTGGAGCAAGGAAGCATAGAGCTGGAAGACAGCAGTACTGCAAGTGAAAAGGAAGGCAAGAGAGAAATCCTACTCTGTAGGGAGGCAGATGATAGAGCTTTAGTAGGTGAATAGAAAAGCAGAGAAACAGTTGAACTGTGGAGGTAAATTTTGACACGGTGATGTTGTAGAGTTTGATGGGCAAACCAGACAGCAAGCATCAGTGAGATGTGCTGCAGCATAGCTAGAAACAAGGTGATGGAAAATTGTGTCTACCTACGTGTGCAGGCAATATGGATGAGCCACTGCCTTCAGTGCCCTCTGAAGCAACAAGAAAACTGATTTAATGATCTCCTAATTTCCTGAAATGCTGTTAATTTTTTTTTAGCAGTGCAGGAATTAGATGTTAAACTTTTGGTTTACAGTGCAGGAGACTGAATCTATTATGGAAAAAATATTGCCATTGTTTCTTCATTCTTTTTAAACTGATGTAGTGGAACAAGATATATCCTCCTAACTATTTAGTTCTCAGCAAAGAAATAGGATTCCTAGAATCTCAGCATGCATAAACATAGTATCATCACCTAGTGGTAATCTGCCACAACAGAAACTGGTGACTGAAAGCAGTTCGGTTACACCAGTCATTCAGATATTCTTGCTAGAAGGATGTTCATCTCCTACTTTGAACCTTAAGAAAAGTACTGCACCTTTGAACCACAGTACTTTTTCTGAAGGATGGTAGGGAGAGAGTCTGTTCCTCTGTACAGTATTGATATTTCCCATCCCCCAGAAAAACAGCTCCAGGAGATGGAGAGGAGGATAAAAGAATGGCATCGTGTGTTCTTAGATGTAAGGAAGAAATTTTTCACTTAGAGGGTGGTGAGGCACTGGCACAGGTTGCCCAGAGAAGCTGTGGCTATGTTCAAGGCAAAACTGATGGGGCTCTGGGGACCCTGATCTGGTTGGGAGCAGCCCTGCTCATGACAGGGGGTTGGGAGCGGGGGGCTTTGAGGTACCCTCCAACGTAAACCATTCTACGATTCTGTGTGTTCTCTCTAGGCAAGCAAAGCAAAGCATAGAGCTTGTAAGAACCACATCCCAGAGAAGCAATGATGTTCTGAAAATGTCACTTATTTCCAGTGATTCTGGTGTGATATCCAGGTGTAGTTTAAATGCCAAAGAAGCTACAGTACTGTAAGAATCTATTTGCATTAATAGAGTCATGCAGCAGTCTTACCTCACACCTAGGGCACTGTCTGATGGCCATATTTTGCTGTGCATAAAACAATTTTTTAGTCTGGAGGACGAATGACTTTTAAATGATCCCTACTTAAAGTATTTCATTCCCACTTCATCACAGGCTAGTCACAGCAAAAATGTACGCACGTACCAGATCACTTTTAGATGAGCCTGGCTCGAAAGATGAAGACTAGGTATACAGCTGATGCTCTCCAGCTGTTAACAAGCTATCTGCACACAGACCAGATCGGTGCTAGTCAGGAGTGAAACCCCCCAAAACATCTGCTGTGTGACTACTGACTCCTCTCCGCCAACTGTTTTGCTCTTCAAGCCTGCTCTGCTTGGACTACAACTTCCTAACAGGCACTGAAAGACAAGTTCACAGCAGCTATGGTAACTGTTAAAAATAAGTACTGGAGGCCTCACTTGTAATCTTGAATTCTCCACCATCCCTAGCCCAGGGTAAGTTCACTATTGGCTGCTGCCCTAGAGAAGTGTTTATTAACAAGGCTTCCTGAAGCACTGATTCTTTGTGGAGCTGAAATATTCACCAAGCATGCAGACAGAAGTATCTTGCAGTAGTATAGTGGCACCAGCACTTCCAGTACTTCTGCTCTGACTGCAGGTAAATTTTCACACAGAGTCACAGAATAAGAGACATAGTCACCTTATCATTAGAAACCAAACTGCAGTATCGGCAGCCACAGGCCATCTATCTGAGATATTTTGGAAATGTATCTTCAATACACAGATATCTTCAATAAGCAGATATTCCACACAGACCATCTTTCTTTCAGCCTCAAGCTACGCAGTCATCCACTCCTGCACTCACCACCAGCTGTCTGAAGCATGTTGTCTAGTCAGAGGCCTGGCTACCATAAGGAGTCTTTGTGGCAAGTACCTCTCCCAGTAAACCACAGAGACAGTTTCTCCAGCACTCAAATAGGGTTTGTGAATTCCTCTCCTGGAAAAAACTGACTGAAAATTAATTGTAGCAATGCACAGCGCAACTACTATTATATTCATCAGTGGATCTGGACCAAATTGCGACAACTGCGGCTAGTGCCAAAACAAGGAGTGGAGTGCAGGTATTTCTTTTGCATGTTTTGACCATCTGAATTACATTTGCAGATACACAAATGACAGAACGTGGTTAGTATAATGGATATGTGCTGTCAGCTTTTTCCACGGCACCCAAAAATGGGACTTTTAAGTTAGCTCCTTCAGACTATTCTTCATTCTTGTTGCTTATTGCCACTAAGACATCCTTCAATAGTGTACTAATTTGAGTCAGTAAAAGATTGCCTGTGCTGGCAGAAGAGTATACAGATGTGATGATAGTTATTCTTGACTCAGTGCTTGCAATATATAGCCTCCAAGGACACTTTCAGCCAATATTCTTCTAACCTTCCTCAGTCGTAATTACAGTCTAGGAATTCTATAACATGTTTGTCTGTAATCATGCATATGGCAGAGTGACTTACTCCATATGTTTCAGTAATGGGACTATGAGAGTAATTAGGGTAATGTGTTAATGTATGGCCCTTGAAGGACTTGTCTGACAAAAAAAAAAGAAAGAAAAAAAAAAGGGGGGGGGGGGGAGGGGGGGGCGAAGAAAAAGAGAGAGGGAGAATGAGAGAATCAAAGAAGAAATGAGTACTTTACAGCATTTTTTCATGCTCTTAGCCAGACAACATCTGTTCAAATTAGACTTTGTGAATTTGATACTATCTGAATAGCTGATCTTGTCCAAAAGCCACCAATAACTCCTTTTCCTTCCTTTTTCCTCTTCTACAGAAATAATCAGCTCTCAAAACAGAATCCTTGGAAAAGGATTTGTGCAAACAGATATTCTTATGCCAAACAGAACTTTATTAATGTCAGTAAAATCAGCATAGGTATAAGGGACTGCTCATTAAAAAGTGGAATCTCCATACTCTCTTCCAAGAACTGAAATATTTTAAAAGCAAATGTATTTTTTATTCATCTTTTCTCCCTGGTGACAAGTTGCTATTGGACACCTCATTTAATAGATACACAGACACTCCCTATAAAGAAGAGTGAGAAAATTTATCTCATCTGAAAATGGATCTGCTCTGAGTGGGAAAATCCATATATCCAGTTCACTTGGCACCAGAATTAACATTCTGAGCAATGCTTAAATTGTCATATCCATCGTCACTTTCTTTTTTTTTTTTTGTGGGGGGGGGGAGGGGGAAAGGGAGGTAGGGGAGGAGAAGAGGGAAAAGGAAGTGGGGAAGAGAAAAATATTTAAAAACAGAAACTGGGCTGGGGAATCCTAGAGTAAAAGTCTCCCTAAAAGCTGTAATTCTTCTGCCAGCTGTGTTGAATATATAGAGCCAGCTATTAAAGTAAAGGAAATTTAAAGAAAGAAAAAAATGTGCCTATTTCTTTTTACAACAAGAATTATTCACAAAATGCAACTTCCAATGTTCTATGCAGACCAAACTGTAAAATATTATGCATAACTATTTGAATCAGAAATGCTGGCACATCCATCTAGCCACTGCACAATGTACAGCGTTCATGGACATCCAAGAATAGAAGAACAGTCACACCAGACCAGATCAAAGAGTTCCCCATTCCTCATGCAGTCTCTAACAGCAATAAATAGTAGATATCTAGGGATAATGTACAGAGTAATCCTTTCACTAGATTGTCTTTGAAAATCAACAAACTAAGGGCAGTTATAATAATCTATGAAATTTATCAGATGACACTAACAACAAAATTAAATTAAGCTGTGACCTGGCCATTTGCATTCCATAAGCAGAAAAATAAAAGCCAAAATTAGTTGTTACTCATCCTAAGTTATTTGGTCACATCGAAAACATATTTTGACATATGAAATTCTTTACAGATGATCCTTAGCTAATTACTACACATCACACAAAGCCAATTATTTGTTTAATGTTCATCTACAAGCTAGAAAACTTTGGGATCATCTATAATCTTACATCAACTTTTAAAGACAAGGATAGATAGTTCTAACAGATTTCTCAGGAATTGTTTTCCATTCTAGGCTGCATCCACAAGAACAAATCAATACCACAAAGGTTATGCTACGCCTCCGTTCACTGCAAAACAGCAAGCTGTTGATGATTTGCTTTTAGTAAATGGCTTATTATATTAGGAGAGAAGGCACTCATTGTCTATTTCTGAAATTACTTTGCTTCTAGGATTTTTCTTCATCAATGAAGTATAGTGGCAGTTGAAGCTGGTGCTTAGAAGAGTTTGCTTTATGGAAAAAAAAATCTGAACATTTACACATGATTTCATATACATGGCATCTTTTTCACGTTAGGAACGAAAATACTCCCCCACAGCTACTGATGAGAGTTCTCAGCTTTTTTTAATGTTGTTCAGTTATTCACTTTTTATGCTAAGTAGGGAATGTAATATAACAATAAAATTAAGCTGCTTGCTAGAAATGTGCAATAATCCATCCACACTCAAGATAGCTAATAGAAACAGGGATTCATCAAATTTTGCTGATGGATGAGACTAACCGCATCCAGAGCGTGTTTATCTAACAGCCTGGCAACAGAAAAATATATAGTCTCTCTTTTAATTAGAAAATCTGTCTCTCTCAGTTTGATTGTATGGAGCATAATGATGAATAAAATGAGGATACCTGCTGCATGTACTGACTTACAACTTCATTAAAGAGAAAAGATGTTTCCAAGATTGCTTAGGCTGGCAATCAAAGTGTTTGTATTACAACCCATTCAAATTGGGGATTTCTAACCAAGCACGTGCTCAAAAGGACAAAGGAATCCATCTTCTTTTTCTGCTGGTCGCAGAGACCACCCTCAAAGAAAAGAAGAATGCACTTTAAGAGAAAATGTAGGCATAAAGTCAAACAGATGCTGCTGTACAAAAGAGGATGAGAGAAGTTGATGATTACAGCTGCTGCAGGTGAGGGGCATGAAAGGGAAAAATGATCACCTCCTTCCCATCAGTCATGCACAGGCTGAAGTTCAAAGCTCAGACTGATGCCATTGATGGCACACTCTGTCCAGGCAAGGAAAATGGATTGCCCAAGCATGGCCTGCAGTTCTCCAGACCTAGATGGCCATGCCCCACATGGTGAAAGGGTATTCAAACTGTAGCTACTAAGGGGGCAGCAACACAATGCTGTCACTCTGCCCCTGCCAACTGCACCTTTTATCTTGCAATCAAGAAGGAGCAATGGGAGTCAGGTGGATGTGGCTCTTACCCTCTGGCTCTTCTCTTCTTTTTGCTTCTTGTTATTTATCTGTCCTTTCATCTCTCTTCTGCTCCTGCAGATCTTAGTTCTTAGGTCTATCCATAGTGTACGGAGATTATTTTTCATTAAATTGTACTGAAAAGGCAGGATACTTGTATTGCTTAGGCTCAGGTGGGGATGAAAGAATGAATGAGGCTGAAGGCTGTGCGCACAACAACTTGATAATTTCTATTATAGAGCTCATTGTTAGATACAATGAAGAGAAGCTGTTTTGAGCCTAAATGGAAGAAATAAAATATATAAAAAAAATAAAAATGGAATAAGTTGAAGGTATATCACTCCTTAAAGCAAATAGAGTAGGAAAAAATGAAAGTTTAAACAAATGTTGGAAAATTATATACAAAAAAGTATTCTGTTCTCATCTATGACAAACCAATCCTTGGTCTTCTTTTTTTTTTTTTTTTTTTTTTTCTTCTATATATATATAAAATATATAGAACACTATAAATAGAATGGAATAGAAATAGAACACTTTTATTAAAATATAAGTTATGACACAGAAAAAATTGACCAAACAAAGAGCAGGGAAGGTATGTAGTGGAAGGCTGCAGTGTGGTACAGTGCCTCTTCCCATGACAAGATTCATCTCACAGACCCAGCAAGGTGAGCTAGGATGGATGGCAGACAATGAGTAGAGTCAGCCACAGTCTAGACCTCACCAGGTGTGGCCACAGGGCCTGAGCCAGGCCTGGCCTGGCATGGGAGGCAATTCCCAAGACAGATGTGATGAGACTGGCCGGACAGGTTGTCCAGGCCCTGAAGCCCACGTTAACAATAATTTAACCTCTGCTTGTCATCTCCTCCCACTCTGTTAATGTGCCTTGGATTTCATGGTGCTGCATGGAAGAATAACTACAGAAAAAGGAACCATACTGCCCTTCTTTGAGTTACTCCCAGACCAGCCATCACCTACAAGCTGATGGGCAAATGGAGAATTACATCTTGCACATCTAACATCTCATAAGCCACATTCCTCTTCTTACTCATTTAGCCAGTTCTCTCAGTATTCACCTGGACCCATCTCATCCTTCTCACGCTTTTATTTTGAAAGTGGGGCTTGGGATAGCTTCACTTACATCCCTTACACTGGAAAGCTCAGCCTGATGATCCCTTGAACACTAGCCGTATATGAATAAACAATCTACAACATCTTTCCTTCTTCATCTGGATTGCTACATCTGAAGCGTAGGTGGCTCAGCAGCCCTCACATAGCTACAGTGCTCTCTAAATGAGACTTTTGCATCATGGCAAGAGCAGTTGCCTGGTTTGCAGCGTTTCAGCGCACACTATGTGAGATCAGCACTTCAAAGTCAAATTTAACTCTGTATCGCCAAATGTAAAAGTAAAAAGCCCAATTGCTGGGCTGCAGCTTTTTGCTGAACACTTTGGTGGTATCCAGAGAAATAATGTTTGATAACACCCACTCTGGATAACTAATAGAAAAGTAGTAATAAATTATAGCTTATATGTAAAGAATGGTAGAAATGAACTTACAATTTTTGGCTGTTATGATTTTTGTCTTTCTATACATTCCAGTGTCTTCTGAATGGGGAGTTCCTGTGCACTCACACGGTCTCCTCAGTGGGTGCTTGTACATTTACAGAGGGAGGAAAAGTGTAGTAAGTTTTGATTTTGTATTCTTTCCCTTCAACTGAAATGCTTTTGCTTTTTCACTGATCTTCTTTGCAACAAAATATCCAGTTTCACTGTAGCTATTTTTTTGAATTCTCATTAGGTGAAGGTATGCAAAGGAGCATAAGAGATTTGTGTATTTCATTTACAATTCAGTGGGCTTTGACAGCCAAGACATCCTAGAGTTATCTCCAGTTAAAATGTATACAGTGTTAGCTACACTTAACTGAAACAATACAGACCCTATAATGTTGTTATTCTGATATCACTGAAGATCTTAATTGACACATACACTAAAAAATTTCAAGAACCTGTAAGCAACTGACAGTATCTGTACATACATTAATGTGGAACATCTCCAGTCCAGAGTCAAACACCTTTGAAATTCTTCTAAACAAAGCTATACATTTTGATAACCAATGGAACATATCACTTTGGCATTAATTTCTACAGGAAATATGCAAATATTCTATTTGCAAAAGTATGGAATTTTTTTTTTTTTTCCTACTTGCACACTGAACACTGAAATAAAAATATATTTGCAAAACAGAAGAAGGAGGTAGATGTAGACAATACCAGTCAATAAATATTTAAATATATAAATGCAGTATATTAAAAAGAATGCTTAAAGCAACTGCAGATAGTAACCTCCTATTCAGAAAGTAAATCCTAATCTGAACAGCTCCCTCATTTGAGCATTTTTATTGATTTGCATATCAGAGATTTTTTTAAGGAAATCTGTCTTGGTTTCTATGCTTTCAATACCAATTAAGAATGCCAAATCTCACATACTGTAACAGTGATTTCAAGCAGCTCTTTCCAGGACATAAGGCCCAATAAAATACTACAAATACTCAACTGCACATAATATTTTCCTTATTTTCCTCTTTACTGGTTAACACAAACTTTATATAGTGATAGATAATGCCACAAATAACAAGCCCTTATGCTACATGTTAAAAGAATGCACATGCTCTCTCATTACACTTCAGTTCTGCACCTTCAAGCTTTTGGAATGCAGTTCACCAAAGCAATACATTTTATCCGAGGTGAGAAAACTTAAATTCTGAAAGATGGAAGTGCGTAAGTATATTAGCCTCCATGAAAACTGGAACCAATTTTCAAGTCCTGGTCTCTTCAGTACAGCTCAACAATATAAATTTTCAGCACAATGTCTGTAGATGTTTGGAACACAGACTCAAAGAGAGAGAGAGAGGCACAGTGGTGGTGTACGCTATTTTCACATCACATCTCTGCAGATTGGCAGGGAATGAGCACAGAAGTTCTTTTTCCAAAGAGAAAAGTGACTTCCAGTTGATAAAAAAGAAATTGAGTGCCCCTCAATTTGAGAATTCTTCTATTTCCTCCTTGTCTCAAGTTTTCTTCGCCGTTTAAAAAATAACAATAAAATGCCAAGTACTCCAGCATATTTTATACATCTCATCTATTTATTTCTGCATTGGCACTATAAAAGGCTTAACCTAAAGAGAACATAAAAGAACTGTTCTGCACAATACGCCTTTTATATATATATATATATATATATATATATATATATATATATATATATATAAAATTTATATTACAGTGAAGAAATAAATGCATTTTTTTTAAAAATGTAAATATTTCAAGGTACTTTTTAGCCCCTCAGGTGTCATTTTGTCCCTTAGGCTCCACAAAAGCTCTGATTACTCTGTGCTGTTAAATCCTCAATTCATTTTGTGTTAACAACTTACAGTAATGTGATAATTCTTAATACTCATGTAGAGAGAATTGTAGGTTTTGAATCTACAATTCAGATTTTGAATTATAGAACTGAATCATTCTCAGTACAGTGCTTCCCAGCTAAAATCCCCATGAAATCTAGAATAGGTCCTTTTATTCTTGTCTGTGTTGGGGACTGCTTCACTCAGATGCTAATCTTAGGGAGAAGCTCAGTAAAGAATGTTATGCCAAGGTAGGAGTTGTAAAGTGTTTGAGCTTCCTTGTGGCAGGTTGGACAGTTCTGATCTAGAAACATCAGTATAAAAATCAAGATCTGAGATCAGTTTTCAACTCAGTCAGAATCCTTTCTGATTTTGTTCCAGCTAATATTTTTTCTGTGCTTTTTTTCCTGCCACACTACCCATCCGTCTGTCTCCTGATCAGAAAAGAACAGACCCAGTACTTCTATTTGGTGTTTCCAAGTTGGTTTTCTTTTACAAATGCTTTAGAAAGGCTATACTTTCTGTTTAGTATCTTTGCTCACACATTTAACTTACTGTTTTAATTGCCTGCACCATAGATCTTTGGGTTAAACTCTCTCTGATCTAAGAGAGTCCTTGACACAAAAGCTTGTTAACAAAACTATTGAGACTTAAGAATTGAGAAGTTCTCTAAAGCAGTATTTCTGAAACTGTAGCACACCTCCAAGCTGGCTGATCGTACTGGTAGGCAGCTGTTGCTCCACCTATACAATCGTTATATAATATAGAAACTGGAAAAATGTGAAGTCACTTTCCTAATGAGGAATATAACAAGAATAAGTTATTTTCTTTCTCTGCTTATTGAAAAAGAAATTAAAATTTCAGGTTAACTCAAAACTAGTCAGTTTTGTCGTAGTTGTTCAGTTTGGCAGTGTTTGGTAAGAATAACTTCTACCTTTTCCTTTTCAGTGAATTGTTGTTCAAATGTAACCTGAGTTGACACAGTGCTTAATTCCTCCAAGAAAAGCAATTTTAGGAAGTAAATCTACTGTTTCTATGTATCCTGGTTTCTACCATTCAATTCCCACATCGGTAGTAGATACTAACTGCTGTATCTGTAGCTTTAAAACTAAGCTCATTGGTTACCAGGGTGAAGGCTAAGGAAAGCTACACACTGGCTATTTTACTCTGAGGAAGAGTGCAGTTCAAATATAAATTGAAGGAATTAAATATAAATAAAAATTAAGATACATTAAGGCTTGAGTTATTTAAAAAAAAAAAAAAAAAAAAAAAAAAAAAAAAGTTTTTATATTGGTTCCTTTGAGTATTTCCATTTCTGAGCTATTTAACTGAGTCATTCACAAAAGGCAAAACCATAAGCAATGAAAATGAAGAATACACATACCAACTAAATGTTACAGAAGATTATGAGCACCACATTCCAGAGTACCACATCCAAATATTCTTTGTTGTTGCTGGTTTTTTTTTGTTTTGTTTTTTCTTGTTTTTTTGTTTGTTTGTTTGTTTGTTTGTTTGTTTGTTTGTTTGTTTCTCAGGAACTTGATTTAGTGGAGGTTTGTTACAATTAGGGAAGTATGATTAGGTTGTTGTTGGACCTGATGATCTTTAAGGTCTTCTTCCAACCTGAGCAATTCTATGATTCTATGATTCTATGAAGAAAAGCACTTTTATCAGTTTATTAGATAGTCATAGGCAAGTATTGGTAAGTATGATTTCTAAATTACATGGAAACATACTGGTGAATGTGAAAGCACTTTGGCAGATATGAATCAAAGCAATACACTGTCTTTCTGAAGTATAATAGCATTAAAGACACAGATTGAAAATCTTAATTCAACTTAGGACACAATGCTAAGAAATTTGAAATTTAAAAATAAAATACGTGTAGTAATGCAGGGAAATAAATTCATTAATGTAGATTCAAAGTGAAAGTATGTGAAGCTTCAGAGGCACATGGAATAGTGTTTATTTATTTGCAGTGGTTACTTCAGAGCACAGTGGATCACTGATTACTTTAGTTGCAAATTGCATTAAAGGAGGTGTTAATAGTTGCTTGGGTTTCTTAGGAGGGAAACTAAGTTGCTTTTTAGAGCTGGCAGAAAACTATGAACGCCCACTCTGAATGCTACTTGAAGAACCAGCATTCAAACACAGCGTTTAATTTTAAGGTGGGAAGCATCTCTGCATCTACAACTAGAGAGCCAAATAACTGTTCAAGTGGGAAGGGATATTTAAAGATCAACTAGTCCAACTCCCCTGCAATGAACAGAGATATCTGCAACTGGATTATGTTGATCTGAGCCCCATCCAGTCTGACCTTGGATATCTCCAGGGATGGGGCATCCACCACCTCTCTGGGCAGCTTGTTACAGTGCCTCACTGCCCTTATTGTAATAAACCTCTTCCTTTTATTTAGTCTAATTCTCCCCTCTTTAACTTTGAAACCATTACCCCTTATCCTATCACCACAGACCCTGCTAAAGAGTCTGTCCCATTCCTTCTTACAGTCCTCCTGTAGATACTGAAGGGCCGCTCTCTGGCCTCCTGGGAGCCTTCTCTTCTCGGAGCTGAACAGCCCGAGCTCTCTCAGCCTGTCTTTGTAGGGGAGGGGTGCTATCCCTGGGATCATTTCTGTGGCTCTTCTCTGGATGCACTCCAACAGGTCTACATTTCTCCTGTACTGAGGACTTCACAGCTGGTCTCAGCACTCCAGGTGAGGTCTTACCAGCTCAGAGTAGTGGGGCAGGATCACCTCCTTCATCCTGCTGGCCACACATCTTGTGATGCAGTCTGTGGATACAGCTGGCTTTCTGGGCTGCAAGAGCAAATTGTTGGCTCGTGTCCAGCTTGCCATCTACCAGTACCCCCAGGTTCTTGTGCTCTGTCCCTTCATCCTCCAGCTTGTATTGGTAATGGAGGTTGCCACTACCCAGGTGCAAGACCATGCACTTGGCTTTGTTGAACATCACAAAGTTCTAAGAGTACATGAACATCACAGACTGGAAAACTAAGTCTACATTAATAGCCATTAAATCTACACAGCCATTTACCCCTCCGCAGCACTTTCTATTTACTTTACAGCAGTTTACCACATTTATGCATTTAAAAAAGCAGTGCCTAATGTTAGGGCAAGGATACCAATGATGTGCTTCAAAATCTAAGTATTCACATGTGCAAGATTTTTATTACAAAGACTGCACAAGATCTATACGACTGCTCTCTTATTCTTATATCAGCAAAAGGTAGAACTATTTTGGCTTGAGAATTGTGATTTAGGACTCAAAAAGCTTGTGCTGAGAGATTCTACTTTCACATGGGTAAAAACATTTAGTATTACTGTTTGCTGTTTAACTCTGGGTTTTGAAAGAAGGTTTGAGGTGAAGAAATTTAATTTATGAAATCCTGCTAACTAGTATATGCTTACAAGTTGCTAACAGGGAGATGGTTTCACATCGAAATGATGGATATGTGCGGATGCTGCATCTCATTTGGTATTATGACCGTCTAGAGTGGAAAAAAAGAACCTATTACTATTTGTCCACGAGGTGGCAGGACACGTTAACTAAAGCCGCGCATTGATAGAGCGATTAACAGTTGAGTTATTGTAAGCAAAGGTGACAAAGCCTAGTTACCGAAAAATAGAAAGTCATCTCTTGGAATAGTTGCTTTTTGCATCTGTTGTTTATGAGTGTGTAACGTGTGTGGTGACAAACATGCTCCGTGTTGAAGGAAAGCCAATCTGCAACAGCATTCCAGCACTGTAATTAATATCTAGTGTCTAATTTCACTTTTTCTTACAGCTTGATTTCAGCTTCAGTTCACACAAAGTAGTTTCACAAAGCTCAGATATCCCAAAAAGCAACAATTTAAAAGAATATATGGCAAAATAAATAAATAAATAAAATTAAACATAAAAACTAAACAGTGACCCAGTTGAAAAGTATGTGTCATTGATGTTCACATTTTTTAACTGGAACACTGGAATACCACAGATTCTTATTGAGAAGTCTCATTAGAGCTCTGGTATTTATTCATATTTCAATAAGAAAGCCCAGGCCACAGCACTAAATGTTGCACAGGAAAAAAAAAAAAAAAAAAATTGGTCCCTAATTTGAGTTAAAAATAAAAAAGAACGAGTAATGAAAAATATCATCCTCTACCCATGTTTCCTAGAATTGGTGATTTATTTGTTGTCTTTTAATTATTTCAATCCCTTCGTCACTCGGTACATTTTCCTTTCTTTCACAACTGCTGTTCACAGCACTGTTCACAGCAAAAAGGATTACTCTCTCAGGAATTATACCTTGATTGGGCATCAGACGTTAATAAACATTAATAGAACTTATCTTTTTAAAAAAAAAAAAAATAAAATTGTATTCACTTTATTTTGTGTCGACAGAACACAAAAATAAACTTAGATTATTTTTTTTTCAAACAATATTTGAGAAAAAAATCCAGAAAAAAACCTTCAATAAGTCAGTAATTCATTAGACAGAGAGTGTGGGGCAAGACTGCTTAATACCACTACTTATTTAAATATATAGTGATAACTTTTTTTTCTAGGACCATGATTATCACTATTTTCAAATTATATCCAGAGAAAAGGCATGAAGTAAACAAGCTCTCTTTTGTTACAGACAGCACAGAAAATATCTACCCCCAACATGCAGTAAGTGGTGTATGAAGCCAAAAAGCCTTTGCAGGAATCAGACTTCTGTAATTGCAGATCAAGCCAGCCCACAGACAGCCTATGACAGAGCTCTGCTGTGGACCCATGAGTGCTTTGCTGATGGGAGAGCTTGCACACTGAGGAATTTATTTATTTATTTATTTATTTATTTATTTATTTATTTATTTTCACCCAAGTTAAAAGACTGTGCTAAGTGCAAAGCAAAATTAGCCTGGGCTATGATTTTTCATACCTTTCTCTCACTTTTAAAGATTGGCTAATGGAGAAAGGGATTTTCTTTAGGAACATAAGATTTTGTGGAGAAGACCTCAGGACTTTTCTGGCTTATTTGGGTTCTCACTAGTACTGTTTCTCAAGTTTGCCAAATCCTCCACTAGCCTGTTAAATGAGCAGTTGTTTGGCTATAAGATGTCATGTAGTGTTAGAGGCCATACCAATAAATGTGACTGCAGGAGTTCAGTTTTCTCCATGAAGCAACAGAAAGCCAATAGGCAAAATTCAGCTGTAACAACACCAAGGCAGTAGTGAGGACAGTGGCCCTTAGATTAGACTTTGTCTCATTCAATGCTGACACTTCATACTGGGAGCAGGCGAAAACACCTACTGGGTCAGAGCCATCATCATATCCCCATACACAGGCAGAGACATTGGATATGACAGGGACATGAGGGCAGGAGGCACAGCTCTACTTCAAGCAGAGCAATCTGACATCTTCCTTGTTCTTCGGCTTTGTGAATGTTTCACAGCCAGAAACTTAGCTTATGTGAGAGCAAAACAAGCAGAGACAAGGGAAGCCAAAGATAGTGACAAGTCTGACAAGATGTGACAATTTCCTTCCCTAGTTCACCCCCCATCTCCAGATAATCAGATGCTCACCAGTATTTTCATTACATCATTCATACTTTGCTCCTAATCACATGAGCTTAATTCTCTCATTAGCAGTACTTTGATGAGTGCTGCTACGAGGAGCAGGAAGTGCCAGATTTGCAGTTACAGAGTAATGCGAAAGTTGTGTTTGCCATTTACTGATTGCTTACAGCATGAGCCTTTGAATCTAACTGAAGACAAACCCTTTGTTTTAGTGGGTCTAAGAATCTTGATTTTTTCCCCTTAATAACTTTACTGAGGAACCTCTGTGAGGCAAGATCTCAGCTTCACACTGTATTGCTTTGGTCTCTCTAAGGGAACTAATAGGCTAAATGCAGCTCCAAAGAGAAGAAGATCATGAAATATTAACTTATTTTTCAAAAACAGAATGAAAATTATGTCTTTTATAGACATTTTCCACTTGCAGCAGAAGTGAGTATGGAAGGGTAAACAGTTTTCTTTACCATTAACTTTAAAAGCATGTAATTTTAGTGCTCCACTGCAGCAGAGAGATCTAAATTGGCCTGTGTTCAGCCAAGAAATAATGTCCTCATCTGAAGGTCTCCTGGCACCCACATTCATTAGCTAACTCACTTCAGGTAAACATGATTTTAGTAAGAATAATAATGTCCTGGGTGATGATCCTTATCAGGAAGTAGGGCTGTGTGGCAGATTCAAAATTGTATATATATTTAGGTTGCTCCAGAAGTAATGTCTCCTATTTATTTCCATGGAAACTACAATGGATACAAAGAGCACAATAACAATATTAGATAGAGCAAATTCTCAGCTACAAAACACTGTTGTTTTTTTTTTCAACACAGTTACCACCATTTGCCAGTGATGAACAAGAACTTACATGCCACACTCACAAAAATCTGCACCAGTGGAGATGACCCACTGTTTCACAGCTGCTTTTATGGTGTCATTACTGGGAAAATACTGCCCATGCAGTGCAACTTTCACTGTGCTACCGTCCGCTGCTTAGTCTCTGTAAATATTCAGCATCAGTGGATGTCAGTAAGTGCAACTTTTTCCTCATAAAGGAATTCCATGACGCAACTTTGCTTCATACGCACTTCCATGACAGACACTATTCTGTCAGACTGTCCCTTTGCTGCCATCTGTCACATGGAAGTAATAAGTAGTGGGATCCTGGTGGGATTCAGCCTCTACTACCATACCACCAACATCCGCCTCTGATGTCATGGGCCAACATAATAAAACAGGAGTCATTACTTTTGGATCAGCTCCTTTACACTCAAGTTAGTTACAGGCGTTATCAGTGATTTATTTTCTAAATGGAAGGAAAGGGAGAAAGGTTATGCCAGAAAATGTTTTGGATTTGGTACTGCTGCAAGTCTTCTGTAGAATCTTGAATGAGGAGAGACAGTGGTTTTAGTCAGTTTGGAAACGGGACCACACTGGCAAGGACTTCAAATGCAAAGAGATACAAGTAGTACTCAAAAGGATCACGCAAACTGCAGAAAGCAGCCTAAGAAAAAAAAACCCTTCAGGATACAGTGCAAGAATTCCTTCAAAGGTAAATCACAGAGTTCTGTGCTAGGGCAAGGATAAGTAAGTGCACAAGATAGGATGAGAAAATGATCAGGAAGAAACTGTGCTGAAGATGAGAGCTGGGATGCTGGGATAATAGCAGATAACTTGATGAAAGCAAACAAAACAAAACAAAACAAAAAGCAAGCTGGGATATGTAAAAGGAATTGTGCTGCTATCCTACCATTTTATTCTGTATTGGAATTCATAGTTTTCGGCATCACATTACAAGAAGTAATTGGATCATCATAAAGAATAGGTCTAAAAATTATTACTGGTACAGAATACATGATTTATGAAGAAAGTCTTGTCTCTTTTTCTTACCTCTCCCCTTATGAGCAGTTAATTAAATCTTTAGATGCAGAAAGCTTTAAGCATTACTATTTTGCCATACTGAGGCCTTCTGATAATAAGGAAAGTAAGGATTCCTTACACTAGGTCAGAAATGCTTTAAATTTGTGAGTATACTACAAATAAATTACTTTTGAAACTACCCACAAAGTTAGAGAGGGTAGAGACGATTTGCTTTGTCTATGTTGTGAAGAGCAAATGTAAGTCATAGAATGCCCAGAAACGCTTGGGTGTAATAGAGAGTTACCCTTGGACATCCACTGAGGCAACAACGTTTTAGGTTGAGATAATGCTACTTCGGACGCAACTTTCAAAGGCAGCATAGACCTCGAGGAAAAAAATGCTTATAAAAATGATCCCAAGGAAAGATATAATAACTTAATAACATGAGAGAGGGTAGATCAGTGGTTTTGCTACATCCTTGTATGAAGAGAAGACAGGACCAAACTTATTCCCAGAAAGAAAAAAAAAAGAAAAAAAAAAAGAGAGAGAAGATGACAGAAATAAAGAGTTAGTTATAAAGACTGTGGATGGAAAAAATGGTATGTAAAGAGAAGATAAATTTGCTCATTACATAGGAGTCAAATTCACAGGTTAGACAAACATTTGCCTCAGGACATTTTCAGTCAAGTAACTTTGAATGGAGAATGGAAGATCACCAGCTAATAAAATGTGAAGTCATTACTTGCAGTACAGGAATGCATTTCCAAAAATATGTACCCAGTACATTCAAATTAGAAGAAGTGGGTAATTTCTTTCTCGGAATACTGAAAGCCTTTATACTTGAAATTACATGTCTTATAAGAAGGATCTGAAGATTCATTGGCTCTAAAAGATATCAAAATAAGGTAGCTGAAGAATAATAAGGATCTAAATTACCTGTAAATAAAAAGAAAAGAGACCCATTAGTCTGTGTTCAGTAATATCCAGGGGCTATGAACAAGTTTTGGAGAACATAATTAGGGAGAGACATGAATAGGAAAAGTGCAGCATCCATTAACTGAAGATATCTTGGATAAGCAAATTCTTTTTTCTTAAAATTTCAGTTTTCCCAACAAAGGAGTTGCTTAATTTCAGAATTTTTTTAGCACATTTGATTTGACTAAACAGGTGCAATATTTGTTAATATGTATACATTCATTAAAATGGTAACAAGCAGAAAAACTACAGAGGGGTCTAAGAACCTACTAAATGAAAAATGACAGTGGCATTTACCAACTAGGAAATTACCAGCATGGAAGAAAGTTATGAGTGAAACTTCATAAAAATAGAAGTAAGATATGTAACGAAAGATGATTGCAGAATAAAAATTCTGCAATATGTCCAATAAATGCTATCGATTTGCAAAGAGTAAGTCATTGAAATATCATGTAAAAAAGTCTGAATGACCCTAAGGACTGGACTCATAACTAAAATGAAGTAAAATATGAAATCAAAGACCATTGACCTAGAAGGTGACAAGAACATCTCCTACAATCCCATACAAACCCTACAAACAAGCTCAATAGTCAAAATAGATAAAGAAGGAACATCAGTTGTCTTAAAGTATGGTGAATGCACCACTTAAGTATTATTGTGAAAGGACAATTGTGAAAAATCAGAAGTAGAAAAGTATAAAATATTGGTAAGTTCTTCAGTGCATATACAGGGTAACTGAATCTCAAGGAAATTTGTACAAAACTATGCATAGGTGTAAATCATTCAGATCACTGTTATGACAGAGTAATTCACAATTCCCACTAAGATGAAATTGTTGCTGATGAAATAAAAACACCAAATAAGTGGAAGATTAATGTAAGCTAAGAAATGTTATCAAATGGACTTGAGTAGATTAATTAATTTTGACCAAAAATTCACAGAAATAAAAGTGACATTTTGGAGCAGGTACTTAGCAAAAACATCCAGGAAGAGTAATCTCAGCAGTGTAGTTCAGAAGAGAATTAGATGACAGTAATGCTCATGGCACTAGAAATAGCACTTCTCTCTCCAAGTGGTCATTTAAGGTTCACAATACAGAGCAGAATAAGTACTTTCACACTTCTGTGTTAAGAGCAGTCAGCATAGTTGTGAAAGGTTTTCTGAATGAATCCAAGTTTTTTGTAGGTTTTGATTTGGGAGTTGGGTTGATCTTCTGGTCAGAGTTGTTTTTCTTCTCTTCTCCATCTTAAATATGATTCACTTATTGCTAACATGTGCTGTGTCTGAGTAGCAGGAGGAAACTGTTCTGCCTCTGAAGCACAGGATAAAAAAAAATACAGCTGGCTTGTGTATACACTTGAAAAAATGGTCTTGCCGCTTTTACTCCTTTAGAAGTGTTGGGCAGCTTGTACTATTAATGCCATATCATTCTTTGAAGGCTGATTCTGATATCTGTGCCAGGAGAAGAAATAACTTTCATCTTTTAGAAGAATTAGTTGCTGGTGCAAGAGGTCATTGCAACATTTTCCTGTGAATCATGGGCTGGATAATAAAGCCAATAGTATAACAAGACTTTGCATCCCACTATTGCCCAGGGACTCTAAAGAATGCAAATTGAAAAACTCAAATGCAAATATCTGTGACTGCACTCCACACAATTCCTATTGTTAAAGGAAAACAATCAGTAAAATTCCTGAGATAGAAACACTTATCACATTAGTGATGCACAAAAGAAGGAATGAACAAAATACCACGAACTTATTTTTCCTTGTTTAATTCACTTTTATATAACTTATTTTAGTAAAAAATATTTATATCACGTTATCTACATACACTGAAAAGTTACAATGGATATTTCCTTGACCCTAGAAAATGCATGGTAGAAGGCTTGCTTATTCATGCAAATGCACATCGTCATATTTACTAAGCAGTCTGCCCTCTAGTCAAAAATTCTGAGGTATCTCCATGTGCTTCAAATGATAAACCACAGTAAGAGAGACAGGGTGAAGCCTGAGTGAAATATTCATGAGGCACAAGGCCAACTGCTAATTGCTTCATATTTTGAAGTGACATAACTAACTTCATGTTCTGCAAATACAAACCTGGACAACTACTGAAGTCAGGAAGGGTTATTCAACACCAGAACAGGTTGCCCAGAGATATGGAGGAATTTCCAGCACTAAAGGTTTTCACAACCCTGTACAGGAACTTGAGTTCACCTCGAAGCTAAACCCAGCCAACTCAACAAGATTCATAACTAAGTTCTAGGCTCACTGAGTGCTACTATTTGAGTTTGTCATGGGGCTTGCCAGGAATGCACACTATAAGACATAGCCATTTCTCTCAATAGGTGCAAGGACTACTTTCCTTGACTTTGCTAGGAACCCTCATTTCTCTCTCCCATGCCAGCACGATTCACACCACTGCTTCACAAGACTTCACCTGGCTCTTGTGCAAGTGGTCCTCTGAGGCACCTGAGGTAAGGGCAACCCTAAACTTGCCCCAGCAAAATTTCTGTGCCAGCTTTGGGATTCAAGTCTGCAAACTTTTTGACTGATCAGCCAAAGCGCTCAAGTTTGAGCTTGCCTAAGAAGTGTTGGTATGAGAATATTGACTTCTCATTTCACACACCTCTGTGATTTCTGAATAATATAAAGAAGGTGGAGCTCCTCAGGTATGTTCACTGCATCAATTACACCCCTGATTATAGCTGCATATTACAAAAAACACAGTATTGTAATATTCTTTTATGATCAGTTATGTCAAGAATCAATTTACACTACACTACTCAGTATTTTTTCTAAGAGTAAAATACTTGGAAACATGCTTTTCTTGTGAGCCATTAGAAATCAGATCACCAGAGAACAAAGTAAGTGCTTCAGCTGATCTTTCTGTATGTCTAAAAAAATAATAATAATACCAATGCAAATTCAGCTTCTGCTTCTCATCTTTGAATTACTTTTTAATGTTGATAACTTACCATTGCTTAAGCTTTTCCATTTCAGCAATGTCGCCTTTACTTATAGAAAAAATGATCGAATTACTATATATATTTCATGGCAACTGTTTTCAAAATTCTCAGCAGTCAATTGGGATTTTTTTAAAAGACAGCTCCCCAACCAACAGCAATTTCTGAAATCAAGGCCCAAGCTGATACATCAGTAGTATCTGTATATCAGAGAAATCTCATACTAAGTTCTTACACAAAAGTCTCTTGTTTAATAAAGAACTTGTTGTACCACAAAGAAGAGAGATTTCCAAATTGTCTTCTAATATAGCTGCCATACCAGTTTTCAATTAGCTGGGGCTCAATATACCCAAAAGGGCCCAAGTTATATTAGAGGGGGGCCTACAGTAAAATCAAGATTTACTTTCACGAATATGTTATGTATATGTTCATGTTTATGTATGTAAACATATGCATTAAAAAGCCACACTAACATTAAAGATGATCTCTTTTCACACATATGAGATACCAATTATTCACCAGTGAGTTCCACCTTTTTTTGCTACCCAGATCTGGAAGTTACACGAAGATTTACATTATCATCTCTGTTTCTCCTGAGCCCTTCTGAGTCCTTATTAACAATGCCAGAAGAGCTTTATCTCCATGCAAATTTGTAATTTTAATCATAACCTTTTATTTTTAATAATTCTGTCATTCAACTTTCACCTCTGTCTGGTGAACGGTGCCTCACCATTGCTTCACAAACACAAAGGGTATCAGAAAAGGGCCATCTCAACTTCAACCAAAGAGATCAATTGTGCTTTTTTGTTAACTCAGATAAACTACCCAGCACAGTAAAGGAATCTTCCTATTCAAGACCAGAGTATAATCCAGACCATCACATTCTCAGAACATTTTCCTGCTTTTACTTTTGTCCAAATGAGTACTGTGTACAGCAGCACACAGTCATCTAGATTTGCATACTTTCTTTTTCCCTCATAAACCTCTCTCTAGATGGTTTGATCAGAGAAGAGAACCTTTCACAGATTAAGGCCTAAATTAGGAGTTATTGATCTTGATGTTACTGCTCAGGTAGCCAAATAGATGAGAAAATAGTAATTCTAGCCTAAGGCATGCTTTATCTTGAGTAAAATGAAAACTGAAAAATTGAATACTTCCTTATATGGAATTGTGAATCCATTGCCAGCTCTCGGAGTCTCATCTTCTTTGCAAGCATCATTCTTGCAATGGTGCAAAGTACTGAGAAGCTGCTCCTCCCAGGCAGAACATCACAAGTTTTGCTGACTGATATTTCCATTGCTTCTCCCTTTGATGCAGATGCCTCACTGAATAACATTTTCATTTTGTCTAGAACTATGGCAACCATGTCAGCTGCCAGAAGGCAGCTTTGGTTGACAACTCAAAAGACAAATTCTCAGGCAAAACAATTAGTGGTAACTGCTCTTTTCCAGGGAGGCAGACTTTTTGGCAAATTGCAGAACAAAGTCAGAGAATTCAAATGAGAAACCCAGCCTGCTTTGCCCAAAGGAAGGAATGAAGATTTTTATAGCACGAAAGAAGGAATTCTTTTGGTCTCCACTGTAGCTCCAAATACCAAAGCTGTTTGTGGCAACGGTCTGCACTGAAAAGTGCTCCACAATAGCATGATAGGCACTGTGCCACCAGGACTATACAAAGTGCTACATCATCAGAAGCTACCCACAAAAGAAGCAGTAATGAAGCTTTCCTCTGGGTACATTGCATTGGCAAACTTGCTGCATCTCAGGACCAGTGCTACCCACATTAGCTTGTTCAGTTGGATGAGGCAGCCCTCTGCCATGCTACAGAGAAACATCTGAAACACCTGCTGGTTTTGGCACAGGATCTTCTGCCAAAAAGGTCAAGTTCACCATTTGAGGCAGACACAAGCAATGCCCTTCACTATTTTCACCCAACATAACTTCCTCCTTCAAGACTAA
Source organism: Lagopus leucura (assembly GCF_019238085.1). NCBI lineage: Eukaryota > Metazoa > Chordata > Aves > Galliformes > Phasianidae > Lagopus > Lagopus leucura. The sequence goes on from NW_024962262.1 coordinate 86,062,580, forward strand.
GAAAATGTACTACTACAACAAACTCTGAATTTCTTCAGACCCCCATGCAGAGTCTTTCCAACGAATGCACTCTCTGTAGTTCATAATGTTAAACTGTCTTTCTAGGTACCAGCTCCATATTCCCCCAGCACTGGCAAACAGCATCAGCCATACCTAGGAAAACCATGCATTACTCATTAGCAGCACAGTGGCAATTGCAAAGTGAAGACCTCCCAAAGAACTTGTTTAAATCATGCCGAGAATGTGATTGAAATTGGTTGTGAATTACTGAGCTTAAGATGAGATTTCCTTCCCCGCTCTTGATTTTCTGCCTGAGTTGCCCTCCTCGTATGTCCCGTGTAGATACGTTATCAATTTACCTCTTTTTCCTTTAACAAGCACTGGGAGTTGGTGCCTATTTTTAAGTGCCCTCTTATTTAATGTGTAATCCTATAGCTTTGCTAACCTATGCGTTAAATTAAGTTTTTTTGTTTGTTGCTTTTTGAAATATTTCAGACCTATATTATTTTATTGGTATGTTTTATTAGAAATCTGTTAGATTGATGCTCTGCATCTATTCTCTACCAACAGTTCATGAGTACAACCATACTTACAGACCAGTTTGAACAAGACGCAAAGCAAAACTACTGAGATGATTCCGTCCCCAGGCAGCTCACAAGCTAATTCATATACAAACTGTGTTGGCTCATTTCTAGTTAAGAGTCAGAAAACTAATACAGTTTAATAAGATATGTGCACACAGAGAAACTTTTCACTGATAAAGCACTCACTCAGATTGCCTGTTATAAACAAGGGGGAAATTTAATCTTCTTTCCTCTATATTTAATTTAATGGTTTGCATAATTTTGTTTCCATTGTACTTAATTACAGCTAATACTATTATTTGGTTTCCATTTGTTTTTGCTTCCCGCTCTTGAATGAACAATCAGTATTTACAGATTAGCAACAGTTGTAAAGTGCCCTGATTTCTCTTCCATTTCAAAGTTACGAGTGAGAAGCTCATTATATTGGGTGCTCTGGCATTTTTGGAGTAGCTTAGGCATTCACAGTGCAAACCACTGTTATTCATACTGTTATAATTCCTCTGCAGTTAAGTCATTACTAGCAATCAGAGCAGGCTTGTAGTACAATTCCTTTTTTGGGAATGTCATGTGAGATGCCCAGAGCAATATGAAAAAATAAAGGCCAACTTGTCTGGCTGTGGAGGGATTTATAGCAGGCCACTGGCAGAGATCTGCTGGGAAGTATTAAGAGCTCCTGCTTAGCTGATCGTATAAACACCCAAGCCAGCAGGTGCATTACATTTGTACACTATCTTTTTCCTTCAGGTGCAGTATTAAAACTCCTGTCATCACAGCATGTTTATAGAAACTTGAATTATAATGGCCTTTTCCTGCAGATGGCTGAGCTCAAGTTTTTGTTAGGTGAACATGAGATTCATTTAAAATCACTTAAATGTTTTCTTTTTGCCTATTAGCAAATGACAATATTGCTAAGAAAAATTGTACTTTAGACATTGCTTTTTGTTTAAAGTGAGAAATAACTCTCTTATAGTAAAATCTGCTGACTATTAGTTACTAAAGAGGGTGTTTATTTCCAAACAGATGGACTCAAAGCAGATTCCTTCCTTCCAAAATACAAAAAAAAATTCACCCAAAATGAACCTTTTGGATAACAAGTTCTAAAATTGACTACAAATTTTACTATGCATAAAATTTACTTTTTTTATGTGAAGAGCTATAATGAAAGTCAAGAATTAGGTTAATGGATGAAATGATATCACAGAATCATAGCTTAGATTGGGAGAGACCTAAAAGTCCGCCTGGTTCCAATGCCCTGCATTGGGCAGGTTTGCCACCCTTTAGATCAAGTGCCCAAGGTCCCATCCAACCTGGCCTTGAATGCCTCCAAGGATGGGGCATCCATATATCTGGCAAAGAACACAGTAAATTATCACAGACAACCTGGAACTTGGTATTTTACATGAGAAATAAACTAATAAACAAATAAACAGTCAAAAACCCCACCAGCTTCTATCAATGAAAATGTTTGCTTAGGCAATCAAGGAATTAAAGTCAGGAATGGATAAATAATTGTTTTATATGTAATTTTAACTTAGCTCTCCATACAAAGTTCTTTAGTACATATACTTCAATTGCACAATCACATTCTTTCCTGCTTTTCATAGCATTGCATGTGATACATGACTATTTTCTACTGTAATACTTGGTGAGTCAGTACTGTAGAAGAAACTGAACACGTTTGTTAGTGTGTGTATTTAATGGCACTACAATAGCGTTGAGAAAATTCTCTCTTCCTGTTGTTTCCTTTTATGGCATTCAGGCAAACAAAACAGAGTGAGACCTTAGGACAGGGAGGAAGGATGATTCTTTAGGCGTGGCCCACAGTCATTCTTAGGAACTTGAATTCAGCCTGAAATCCATTCTATTCAATCTCTGGTGCCCTGCTGTAACCTAAGTTAAGGCACTTAGGGTGAAGTTTCAAATGTGGCTACTTTATTTTTGCTTTTCAACAAGTGATAGTGTCACTAAGAAAAAATCAGCTTCAGAATATGATTTTCTATTAAGCAACCTCTTTCTGCAGTTGATATCACCCACATCCTGCATGACTTTCTTTTCAGGATGCCATCTCTTTCAATTTCATCCTGGCTATTTCTTGAACTCTTCACACTGTGAGAAAATAAAACAGTACTGAGGAAAAATAAGTTTCTCTTGGTTTAAAGCAAAGAACCACAGCACTCATCAGGGAGTGAGATGAGCACCAGCACCAGCTGAAAGGAAACAAGGAGACAGTCTTTTGGCAGCGACAAGGTACCAGATATCTAAATTTGGAACCTCAGTTTTACTCTTTAACCCTCACGCACCCCTTGTCAACATTAGTCTGTTGCTGTTGCATTCATTAGTTCACAAGGACATAAGCATGCTCCTTACAAATACTTTAAAAATGATGGGAAAATTCTTTCACTACAGTAATAAAAAGTCATACTTCACAGAGAGAGAGGTTTTACACCAGTGTCTTAAAATAAAAAGTCATTGCTTTTGTAAAACCCTTTACTGACACATAGTTGGTTTTATACCTCCATGCAATTCCGCTGGCAGATCCAGAAGTGTTAGCACTCACAATAAGGTAGAGGTCTGCAGTAGTAGCGGTGGTCAGAGATGATAAGCACCTATCACTAAAGAATCTGATGCAAGAAAAATCTGTATCAAATCATATGCACTGTGCTGGAGACTTCCTTGGCTAGTACCACCTTAAGTATATCCTCCCTCCTCCTCCCGATAGTCATCCTGGCATTTAGCACTTGCAGTGCAGCAAAGCAGACACTCTCCTGCTCTGTAACTTCATATGTTACACTGATTGCTCTCATCCGTGATCTGCTCACCAGCTGCTCCTGAAGCTGGAGGGTACTAGGGAGGAGGCACAGTGCTCCCTAGCATGTCAGTGGCAAAGGCTACTTGGCCCTCTTCGTGTTAAGTACAATTTCCCACTCCAGTGCAGTTGGAACTACACCCAGTGCACTATAGTGCCTAAGGTATTAAAAAAGGAGGGGAAAGATAGAGGAGAGTTCTGCAAAGACTTTGGCAAACCAGGCACAAATAACTCAATACTTGCCAGCGTTAGTCCCAGTGTTAGCGCCAGACTGTGAGCGATGATTTTGATGACAGTAGGAGCCTTGCACATAGTGATTACTAGCTGCCAAACAGGGTCCTGTAACTGAACATATTCAAATACCCTAATCTGAGGGATTTGAAAGGCATGAAGGGATTTCTTGAGGTGCAATGTGGGCTTGGTGAGTGTTTATGAATTTGAGAAGTCTTTTTGAAAGGGCTGATCTCTTTTACCCAAGATTTTTACTTATGTGAAGACAGTGATTTGTGACATCAGAATGCTCTTTTCTCATACACCTGGGATGAGGAGTCATGTCAACAGGGTTTAGCAACTTGGCATGCAACCTTTAATCAGCTGTTTCTCACATTAGTAGAAATGGTTGGACCTGAATGGAGATATCAGCAAGAGAAAATGAAATGATATTTATGGGAAATGAAATACATGGGAGAAAAAGAGGATATGACGGATGTAATAGCAGAAACTGCATAAAGGAGATACATTTTGTAAGGTTAGGAAGAGCTGAATTTAGGTTTGCCCAGAAGATTAAGGGGAAATTGAGCATGACTTTCTTCGAGGCAAAGGTTTTTTCTGCAGAACGCAGTAAAGATCTCCTTAATGGTAAAAGAAAAGACCAAAAGTATTTTTCTTCTCAAGATAAATTGATGTCTGACTGCAGTCAACAGGAGTGACTCCCAGGTCTTGTTACTGGGAAGGAAGGACTGGATGGATAAGGAATAGTACCTACTTTACTAGTTGTTGGCTACATTTGACAGTATTTCATGGGTTATTTTGCTTACTGTGCTGGTTCAGGTGAATTTTTCTCCTATTTTCCAACCACTTTCAATCATCATCACCTCATCCTGTGCCTGAAATCTGTATTCCTAAATAATAATAATCCTAAATGTTAGCTTACAGAAACCACTCTCTACTTGAAAGGGATTCAAAATTTTTCCTTTAATTCAGTATATGGAATTAATGTCATTGAAGTGACAACTGTTAAAATTTTGGCCACATATGACTTTTAAATATTTTTAAAGAATTTTTCATCAAAAGCTCTGACTGTACTCTCGGGAGCTTAAAATACAGTGATAATGTTAAAATAAAATAAATCTCAAGAAATAGGAATATGAAAGCTATTTTTAGTCTGAAAAAAACTTGCTTTCTCCCCATAGGTAAAATGTGCAAAAACAATTTGTGAACTAGGATGTTCTGTACTTCAGTCTGTAGTGTCTTTACCAGCATTTGCGAAGAGCTTTGCAAACAGTCTCTCTGCTGTACTTGTTGTAGTATCATTACCAATTAGCAGTTGTTAGGAGTCCAGCAACCATCTAGCCACAGAGCAAACGGATGCCTGGGGAAAAGCCATATCCTGAAAGGTTTCTGTAGTTCGTTTGGAGTTCAGCCTCCACAAGGCACCACAAATGTTGCACAGTGTGCTCCATTTCAGTGAAGCTAAACTACGGTTTAGTTTTCATTATTCTTCAGTTTAATGGTGAAAATATGAGACTGATGATGGTGGCTGAGTGTCAACAGTCTGTATAAACTTCCCCTAACAGCCCAGCTGAGGTTCCTCTCCCAGCTCATATTAGCCTCCGTGTTGCACAACACGGGGTCTCCTGAGGAGAAGTAGCAGATCATGCCAAACTGTAGACGGTATAATGGCAAGGTGGGGAAAACTAATTAGGTGTCACATTGAGACCACCAATCTAATTTGACTGTGAGGTCAAGCTGGCTGAAATCTTGTCTCAAGGCTAGATATGGACAAAATTTGTGAGACTTTCTCTTTTTTTTTTTTTTTTTAATAAAGTCTATTTTTTTTCCTGTTTGCACACAGGAACTAGGCTAAAAGTCTCAAAAATGTGCTCTTAGTTTCTCATTGAACCACTTTTGTTTGTGAACACAAATAGGCATGTGTAAAGGCTGGACTGCCTGTGTTTCTTCGTACTGACAGGCCCCCTAGTGTGATCAGATCCAAAACTTAATTCATGCTTCTTTTTCATTCTTTTCCCTGTCTTTTTAGATTCAGTTTTCTTTTTTCTTTTTTCTTTTTTTTCTTTTTAATTTAATTTTTAATTTAAAAGAAAGGATTTGGCAAACATTTATACCCATCAACATAGCACAGGGCATTTTGATATTAACACTCTGGCAAGAGAAGATTGCAGTATATGCAGATTAGTCTTATAAACACGCCCTATACCAACTTTTATGGCCCAGGAAAAAGCCTTTCAAGAGACTGTCATTTCCTGGTGGGTGGTTTGTGTTTTTTTGTTTCTTGGGCACAGCTCTGAAGGGTCTAATACTTTGCTCATCCACTTCGGCTACAGTCTTTGAAGAACAAAAATTTTTCTGAGAATATTTCCCCCCAGTGACAGGACCTCTACTGCAGCTACAGTTCAGATGGGTTTCTCTTTAAGCACTACATAAGAATCTCATGTAATGTCATCCATAAAGACTGTGCTAGAGACAACATTCAATTAGAAGCCCTATAAGCCCAAATAAAGAAACATGCTTTGCATATTGAGAGTGACAGAGGCCACACATTTGAAAAGTCAAACAAGAAGAATACTGTTTTCTTCTCCTCCTTTTTCTTTCTCTCTCTTTTTTAAAGACTTTCTCTGAAGGGGACAGGAAGCCAATTTAATTCCAATGATATAACATTGCCTAAACTGGCTGTGGTTCAGATCCTAGTAGTGACAGCACTGTAATGCTATGCCTTTTTTTCTGAAATAAACTTGTCTGACTTAAGTTCTCACTTCAAAGTTACTGAAAGTTTAAAAGGGAAAAAATGATGTTTACATTTAGCAAGTGCACTGATGTTCTAATCTTAAATTATAATCAATGAAAGAATCAGAAAAATAAGAGTATTCATGTTAGCCTCTGGGAACTAGATAATGAACGACTTCTTTTTTGTAATCATGAAACTTTGACACAAGAACGAAGAGACACCCATTATTAACTTCGTGTACAACAGAGACCTTGACCTTTCTTATTTTTCTGTCTTAAGCCCAAGCACTACTCAATTCAAAATCAAAAATTTACAAAACATTCTGATCTAGAGTATGTGTGTCTGGCATTTGAGAAATGGGACCATCTCATAACAGAGACAAGTTGTTGTTTTCCTCAAAAAATATCCACAGGAGGAAAACTCACAGATATTTTGCTGTTCCTGCCAAGTGAATTTTCATGCAAACTACAAATGTTTTCGTAATAATGTATTACATTTTTTTCTGAATTCATCACAAGGAATAAACAAAGATTTCTTCCTTAGCTTTGTTATGTGGAGATATAAGGGACCTTGATCTCAGTGTGCTCATCTCAACTTTATTTCTTTTAATTTCAACCTATTCTATCTATGAAATAGAACCAATTTTACTAATGTGACAACTGTCAAAAAATGCGATTTTCTTCTTGACTAGTTATATTTTTACCATATATTTGTCAGTGTATTTTAGAAAATGATTACAGGTTAATCACTCAGAGGTGGTAATGCACTGGAACAGGTTGCCCAGAGAGTTTGTGGATGCCCCATTCCTGGAGGCACTCAACGCCAGGCTGAATGTGGCTCAGGGCAGCCTGGTTTAGTGGTTGGCAACTCTGCCCACAGCAGGAGGGTTGAAACTAGATGATCTTTGATATCCTTTTCAACACAAGCCATTCTATGATTCTATGTGCATGTCTGCTGTAAGTCACCATCATTACCATCACCATTATTTATATGCTCTTTAGAGTAGATTGTCTGCTCTCGTAGAATAACTACTGGTTTCTTGCCATAAATTGGTGAATCACGTTTTCTATGTCTCATATTTTTAATAGTTGTGATGTTTTCTGCTTCCTTTTGGAAATCTTCAGTGGCTAGATTATTTTTAACCTTGGTAAAAAAAGTCTAAGCTAAGATGAACAATCAAGTAGATGATCTAGTATGTTCATTTGGAAAAGGAGTAAATATCCCTTTCCAACATACAGATTTCACAATTTTCATTTTGTTCCATTTTGTACTCCGTTCAGTTATCTTTTGTCTATTAGAATGAAACCATTCCTTATAAGAAGAACAAAATTTGCTTTGTTGACGTTTAAATGCATTTGTTGTGTTTATTTGTCATTTTAAATATGTAATAAAAAATATATTGAACTTTATCATCATACAATTGCAAACAATTTATGAAATATGCCTTACTCTCTGCTAAGATAATTCATTTCAAATTCTACACTGAAAAGAACGCATTAAAAAGAGACATTTCTAATTTATTCTTGTGTTTGCAGCTTGTAGAGGAGTGATATTATTCCCCAGACAATATGCCTTGCTTTTTAAAACAGCTGTACTCATGATCACAAAAACAGAGATGCTAGTTGAAATTTCTTTCCAGACATGAGAAATCAAGAGAAAGATAATGTAAATTTTTTTTTTCTTCCACTTTTTGATTGAAAAATGAAATAATTATGGTCTTCTGGTTTTTCCCTACATACTAGTGTTTTTCTATGATGAGTGAGTAGAAGCTTTTGTCTTAACAACTTTTGATAGAAAAAAGGAAAAACTATTTTACATTAGAAATTCAAAAACTTAAAACTAGTTCTTTAGTGACTTTTATCATGATACATACGTTTTCTTTGATTTAGAATCTCCTTACTAACAGAGAGGTAACATTTTTCTAGCTACTGTACACTGTATTTCCCATTGCTCATGTTCACCAGATCTCCATACATCACTACCCCTAGTCAATACAGAAGGATTCTTTAGACCGGTCTTATGGCAGTGGCATTTGGGGGAATCTCAATTATGCAGGGCATTCACAAATGTATGTTGTGCCACTCACTTACTGTTACAAAGGACCTATTTTTTAAGCTGTCAAAGAAACACTTGTGGCATTACAGAAACAAGAGAAAAGCTGTCAATTCTATTATTAAATTGACATTCCACACATGCTACTTTCTGATGACAGTCCATAATAAAGTTGCCCTATTTCTTTGCCCTCTATTCATGTCACTACCTAAAGTTTGCTCTCTTGCATCTCCCTCAGACACTGACTGATAGAGCATCAGACATGTAAGCTCAACAAGAGGTCGTCATTGTGGTGCACTGACAGACATTTATAACACCTGAAAAAAAGAGGGGAATGAAGGTCCTGAAGAACCCTTGGTACACTAGGCCATTACAATGCATGGAGCAAGGACAGTGACATCTCCCAGGGTACTGTCAATCAAAGAGTACTGAGACAAAACCAGACAACAGAGACTATTGTAAACCCATTGGAGGGAAAAGGGAAAAAAAAAAAAAGCATAACAAGTCTTTGTTTTGACCTTCAGAACAGACACATCTGTGTTACTCTAACTGCTGCAAGCTTACAGGATAGCATGGGTTGGTCTGACCCCAATGGGAACAAATTGAATGCTAATTCTCTTGTACCCTGATCTCCAATGAGGCTGACAGTGCCAACTAGACTTCTTGGGAAAAGGAGCACCAGCTTTCCATGCTTCTTTGTTTTTAGATTCATTTAAAATACATAGGTTGAAGAAGCTTGGATTTCCCAGGTAAGCTGTCTCACCATGCATCCTGTTGGGAATCTTCTATGAAGACAGCAAGACAAGAGTAGCTAGCTCTCGCCCTCAGGGGTGTCTCGTTTAGTAAGAGCTTGTGACTGACAGCTGTTAAGAAGAATGACAAGATATTTTACATCTGTTTAGTGTCTTGACTCTCAGCCATTCCTTTCCACACTGGCTATTGTCATTCCTCCTATATCCAGGAATCCTACTGCTGCCAATGCAAATGTCAGACCACTGCGGAGCTATAGTGCAATGCAGCATACATTATACAAGAAATGAAAAGTGGATTGGGGTCACTGCATAGGGGAATGCAATGTTTCCAAAGTACGTTCATTATCCCAGACCTAAGAGTTTGGACCAATAATAACACCATTGGCTATTCTGTTGCACATACAAAACTCAAGAGTGAATCAAACACACAAAATTCTTTCCACATTTATTTATTTTCCTTGTAATTTACTGATGTAGTTATTTTGGTGCAAACTTTTATAATTCATCCACTACAGCACATTTGCAGCACTAGTTATGAATGGACATAACATCCATAGAACAATCATTAGGGGTTGGGATTTTCATGATTTCTCTATTCTCATCAAATCTGCTGACTATTAAGCAGTTGTTTTTCTGTAGCTTGAAAGAAACAGCATACAAAGTGGGTTATAAAAAAACCATGCATTTGTTTTGGAAAAGAACAGATAAATTAATCATATGACTTCAAATACCAATTACAACCAAGAAGACAAAATGTATTATAACGGAAATGTTTTGTCTAATTAGTAAGGACAGTGCTTTTAGCACTAAGTCTGGCCCGACAACTGCAATTAAAGAAAAGGAATAAAGTTCACAATGTGAAACCAGAAATTACCTGCCTGATGAAGACTATCTAAACCACAAGAAATGTACACTTCTTAAAATAAACAATAATTATAATGACCCCATTCAATCTTCATCACTCTTCAACCCATTCCAAGTCAAAAGACTGTGTAAATTATGAGCTCTTCAGCATGCCTGGAATGTTAACAAATCTGGGCTCTGGAGCAGTTGGTGGCAAGTGAACTTGGAAGTTAAGGATCATTCACAGGATTTTAGTCAGCAATAGAAGTAACGTCATCCTTCAGCTAAACACATCTCATGCCCTTTTAGGCAAACCTAAATTCAGCTCATCACTTTTCCACAAAGGCAAAGCAATCTACTGCACAACAGTGTTCCACATTCTTGGTGCATGATTCTAATGCATAAGAGAAACACAGCACTTCTGAATTTTCCTTGTCTTGCATGTGAAGTCCTGTCAGCTCAAGCTAAGAATGTTCTGAATAATACGTCAGTGATCTTCTGGATATCTTTTTAAACCAAGAAGATGTGTCAGTATTGTTTTCTTCAGGAATTAATAACAGAATTACATGTGAAAAAGCCGTGAGATTCTGCATCCATGTTAGTCTACAGAAGAAAATAGAACGCAGTCTAATTTCCTAGACTGCAGATCTGAAAAGTCTGGAAAAGAAGATCTGAAAAGCTGGCAATTAAAAGGGGTATGAAAGCCACATGAGGACAGCCGAAGTACAGCACTACTAAAAAAAGGAATTCTACTCAGGTGATAAATCTTAAGTATCATAGCAGTCAGCAGAGGTAAATACTTTCCTACTCATTACAATCCCTTTCAATCTTTGTGAAGAAAAATATGGAGAAAACACGTGCACCCCCATACTCTCTCATATACCTAGTGCAACTGGGACAGCTAGTGAAAACAAAGCCATTGAGTACATGTGAAATTGACAATAAATCATTTGGTCTACATATTGATAGAATTGCTACTGAATAAACACTTCAGATAAGCAACTAAAAAAAACCAACCACCCAAGCTCCAATTGCCTGTTTGAATTCCACTCAACAATTATAATCTGACATAAGCAAATCCATTGATTTGATACCAAAAATTCAATGTAACTGCTACCAGATTGGCATCCTGACTAGAACTCAACACCAATGGTGTCACGCACATGGACAGTCCCATACATTCTCATTTCTTCAACTCTTAAAAAATCTGAAGGAGTACTCATGCATATTCTTACAAAACATGATGATAGAAAAGCAGTAGGAAGAGGCAAGGTTTGCATTTTGCTCTTTATCTTCCAAGACCCACAGAGAAAATATTAGGTCTGATTTTGTTCTTCAGGCACACAGCTCTATTTTTCCTGTACAATGTAGCTGTTGGCGTAACATAGGAACAAGAGGCTGGCAAAATGGTATGAAACAAGTAGTCCAGATCTTTTTCAAGCTCTTCCTGCTGCCACTACATAACTAAAAGCTTAATAAAATGTGCTACTAAGATGCAAACATCTTGCACACATTGAAGTATTTTCTTTATTAACTTAAGTGATAAACCTGCCCATTCAATGCACATGTTCAAATATTAGCAATCTTGACCATCTGAGCAAAATCTAATATAAAAAACGAAGTGATTTTCAGATGATGATGATAACATCCAACATACTCCTTCCCAAGTCCAAAACTTAGAAGATGGAAAAAGATTTCTACAATCTGCTGGTTCACAAGAGAGAAGAAACTATTGTGTGGGTTTGAACTTTGGTGTGCTGCCTTTAAGCATTTGGTGGTACTCACAACTGCTTAAGAAGATATTTGGAATTCCAACATGAAAGGTCTGTTTCATATTTTAAGCCCAATAAATCTCGATCACAGCTCTCAATTGAGACAGCAGTCTGGCAAAACTACATGGACAGCAGACACTTTACTGTGGCTCTTTCTCCCTTCTCAGCCTCTCATTCCCTCAGCCTTTCCCTTCCCCCTCTTTCCCTTCCTCCCCCTCCCCACCCCCCCCCCTTCAGTTGAAGTTCATTGTTGCCAGAAAAAACAAGAAACAGCGTATCTGAAATTTAATCTTCCTTAAATTTGCAGAGCAGCCTACAGAGAAGATTAACTACATAAGCTGGACATATTTCATTATTCCTCTTAGGACATGCATAATGACTTTCCCCCACTCAGTGTTTTCTGTTGCTGTTGATTATTGAGTTTCACTCCTCAGTAAATTCAGTCTCAGCAAAGGTAGGACTGTAATTTTTTCTTGTTGCTTTGTTTTGGTATTTGTTTGTTTGCCTATGTCTTTTTTTTTTTTTTTTTTTTTTTTTTAAAAAATTTTTTTTAAAAATTTTTTTTTTTTTTTTTTTTTTTTTTCCCCAAAGGATAAATATACAGGTGCTGATGTGGAGATATTTTTGACAGATGTACATACTAAGAGCAAACAGCAAACTATCTGATGCTTAATTACAACATGTAAGTTACAGTTCAGTCAACAGATGTGATAAGAAAGTTATATTTTCAATGCACTTCAGAAAAATGTCTCACTATGTCTTGCTATATTGGCCCAGGAAGTTGACAGCTGTAATGTGCTTCTTGTTGCTCACCAGTACTCAACTGACAAAGATATTGCAAAAGCTGGTTGAAGAATGTCTAGGTGATACAGTATAGTTCTTAAAACTAACTTTTTTAAGACCAAAGACTGTTTAGGTATGAACTAAGCCTGATGAGTCCTGTAGAAACTCTGTGGTAGTCTGATATTCTTGGGTGAATATCACTTAGGACTTAACACAGAAAAATGAGCATATTCTGTGAGGAACTGATGTCCTCTTGTTTCCTCTGGAGGGTCTTCCTTAGAAGATCAGCATGTTTACAAATCAAAGTGACAGCAGAGTAAGCCAGTAAACTGATGAAGACATTTCATTTCTAACAATATGATGCAGACTTTTAGTTACGCAGATGTCTACAGCTTGTAGACAGAGAAAAGGCAAAAATTGACATATCTAAAACCTAAGTGTAAATGAGTTTTCTTGCAGCCAAATTTAGAATTGAAGCCAGACATTCAATGTTATTACTGTTCATAGATTCTTTGCTTCGTAAGTCAGAAATGACAAATATCAACAAATTGCCACCTGCTTTGATACAAGTTTGCATCACCTAATTCCTAGATCAATCCTATAATATTGGTGACTGATATCATCTCCATAGGCAAGCTTGAAATTCAATACCTATGTAATGTCTATCAGAGATAAGGTAATTCTACAATGAGGGACTAAAATAAAACAGTAACATCTTGTGTAAGCATGTGCATGACTGAACAGTTTTAATTTTGGCAGGAAAAAAAAAAAGGCAGAATAACTACCACTTTAATTTTTGGCTCTGCTTTCAGTACTCATAGGGCATATGTGAGAACATGTGTGTATCCAAAGGGATAGAAGGAAAAGAAAGCTCTTATCAAACTAAGCAAGCTTGATCCATCTTTCACCCCAAACTTCCCACAGTTCTGGATGCAGAATTTTATTTTCCCTTGTATGGCAGATTTAACAGCACAGTATATTACAAAAACTCAAAATATCCACGACTTTGGCAATTTTATATGGCAATCTACTTGTGCTTAGAGAATAAGTACAGAAGTTAGTTAGAAAGCCTGTTCTGAATGTTAATGGAAGGTCCTTACAGTGGAAAAGGGCCCTATTCATAGTAGTTCTCTAGCTCCTGTTTGTGTCACACTGAAGTTAATGCACCTAAGTACAGTTCTCATAATAAAAGACTTGAGTGGTAGACCTCATACATAAATTATACACAAGACATTAATACAGATGTAGAAACAGGAATGCTTAGGAACATTTCGAAGTAAGAGGAACAAGTTTATACCAAGATCTTGGCCCTTACAAAGCTCCATCTAGATAATACCTGTGCCATGAGGGATAATAGTGATAGCTCAACTAAGCACCTGAGATTTGATTTTGTAATGCACAGTGCAGTAACACAGAGGGGTAGCTCTGCAGGCAAAGTATGAAGAAATAGTCTGCCCTCTGCCTGGCCTCGTCAGTCATATGTTTCAAGCATCCAGGAAACAGAATCTTGGGGGATGTACGGAGGGGAGAAATTACACATAAATTAGGTAAAATACCAAAACAGATTATGGCACTCGGCTTTCTTCCCTTTAATGACTAAAGTAAACCTTTTGGCTTTTTTTTGGAGGTCAGGTTTTGTTTTCATTTGGTTTTATGAGAATATGTTTTTATTGGTTTTGTAGTATCACACAGAATACCTTTCAGAACAGACCTGCCATTAAATGGTATCTCTATAAGCCAATGCAACAGTAAAGCCTGCTGAAAACAATGTCTCTCCTCCATCACTGCCATGATTTCAAGAAATTAAAAGTAAATAAGACCACATTTTCTACAGAAGCTTTTTCTTTCCTAGAGAATTTGTTGTGTTGTATGACTGGGATTTTCTCCTTATTTTGAAGGCAGGAGAGGAAGAGTTTAGAAAAGACAATCTTTTCAAGAATTCACTCTTCTAATATAAATTGTCAACAAGACTTCAGTTTGCAATAATTTTTCTTTAAAGGAATTTGATAAAAACAGGTGGGCACTCCTCTCAGCAGGAAACTTAAGAACTTCATTTTCTTAGCAGCAGCATTCAGAAGTCCTTCCAACGACACTTTTTATAAAGCAGTTACTGTATCACAGGCCAGAATAAAGTGAATTTACTAAGTCATAGTTCTCCTCAGATCTAAATCTGTCTTTGAATGACCTTCCTGATTTAATCCAGATCATAAACATGCTGAACATCCTTTCCTATATACTTGGGAGAAGTGACTGAAATGGAATGCAGCATCAGCACTACCTTTATTTGTAATTTATCTGAGAGGTGTTCCTATAAATGATAAGCACAGTTCTCTTTTTTCTGTTTATGCTTTTACGAATGGCTCATCAAACCCACTGATATCCTGAATAGGTGTTCCATTATAAAAGACATGGTGTTTTTGCTATTGTAATAATGTGGGATTTATTATTTTTTTTTCTGCAAAAGTTATTATGTTTTCGAACTTAAAAATACTAAGAAAAAAAGAGGAAAAAAAGATGAAAAACTAAAGAGAAACAAATTTGGGATTTTTTTCATCTTTTTGCTGCTGTGTTGTGTCTTTTTCTTTTCTTTTGTTTTGTTTTTAATGGAAAAATCTAAATTTAGATGCCATTGAAAATCTTGATATCTAGACCTCACCTGTCCTAAATTCCAATGCCATTGGTGCCTTATCCTCTGAATCTGAGGGTCAAGTAAGCAAGATCTAATGAAATATAATTGTAAGACATGACAAAACAGTACAATAATGCTGCTTCACTATCTGGAAAAGATTTGGTAGGCCTACCTCAAGTGTCAAGATCCTGTAGGGTGAAAATGCTTCAGAAGAAAAAAAAAAAAAAAAACACATTTCTTTGTATCCCTTAATTCTGTATTCCATCACATTTATGACTCTAAGGAAAAAAAGTGGGAATTTGAAAAGATGTGGAAGAAACAAGACTTGAAAGGAACGGGCTCAACTGAAAGCAGACACTGCTAGAAACAGAACTGTGCATCTCATGCCCTTAAAGTTCTGCCTCTAAGAAGTATATTGGTTGCAAAGCAGTATATCACTTGTATTACTTATTTCTTTCCACAACCTGACATCACAGAACTAAACATCCTCAAATGAAAATGAGGAATGACCAACCTCCGAGGAGGTGCTGAAAATTTTTTTACCAAGTACAACCCAAATTAACAACTGACAGAAGAATATGATTTAGCAGCCTAGTTTGAAATGTCAGTGCCTACTAATGTATTTAAATATGTATTCTAACCAGGACAGGCAATAATGATTTTCCCAGGCTGTGTATCATTTTCTATCATTAAGATAATAGCTTAGGAGGCTGGATATTGGACTAAAAGAATATATTTCTTTATGTTTGTGTTTAAATAATTTGAAAGTGTAATCCTCAACAAGCTGCATCACCAAAATATTTGTAGAGGTGTGTGGCTTTCAAAAAGGCAGTCCTTGTCTTTACCAAATAAGAAAAACAGAAGTGGATTTTCTACTAAGGCCCATTGTGAGAACAGAGAACTGCAGCACTCTCCTGATTTTAAGTGCCCAGGAATGCCTGGGTATAGTTTACAGAAAAAAGATTTATTGCTTCCAGCTGGGAAACCCAAGAAGGGAGGTATTCCTAATATAATTTTCTATATTGTGTGCAGAACAGATATAAAGTGTATCCATGATACACAGACAACACCAAATACAAGAATAAATGTCCCTATTTACAATGGGATAGAATATTTCTACTTACATGCAGTTCTGACGTAAATTGAAGTAAGGGTATAGCACATTGTACAAGAAGAAAACAACTGTATTACTGATGGCAGGAGCTCTGTGACCTGACCTTCAGATTTGAACATGCAGCCTACCTTGACACCACAAGCATGCTTGGAGAAGGCAGCAGCTGTGCCAAAATAACTGCAATTTACTACAACACTGGAAGGCATAAAATATGAAAAGCTCTTCAGAAAATATCCCTAGTACCATGTCATTAAAATTGTTTATCTGTTACTAAGTCAAGAAATTAGGGCAATAAAAGATGGCTGTGGTGGAGGACCAAAGAACACAAATCTATTACTGAGGCTCAGGGACCAGCAAGTACTTGTTTTCTTTCAGGCATGCAACCTTGTTTTATTTCTCTCCTTTCTTCCTGTAATTTACTTCTGAACTGAAGAAGAATCTTTCTCGCCAGATCTAACCTTGCTCTTTCTTCAGCTCCTTACACACCTGACTCATTTCTTTATCTTCAGCTTAAAAAAAGATCTACTTCTGGCTGTGCAGCACACCACTCACTTGGTGGTTAAGCTCTTGAGCAGGGGGACAGAACAAACCAATTCATTAGAAGTGCTCATGGAAAAGCCAAGATGTCCTGTGTTCACTTAGCCCAATAAATATAGAAGGTCACATTTTTTCAATCAAAACATTTTTCAGCAAAAGAAGGAAAAGGCCTCTCTTTCTGAAATGGATACTTCTGGAGATAATGTGTTTTGTTCAAATTATTCGTTTTTGTCTATGGCTAAGTGAGTCCAAAATATTTCATGCACGTTTCTGAAAGCCAAGATTTTATCAAAACTTTTCAAAAAAATTGGAAAATATAACTGGAATTCTGGGTTCTCAGCTGTTTTAGTTGATTCTTTCTGTTAATATTTTTAAACAAAACATTTCTTGATTTTGTCTGTCTTATGGAAAATGCTTACCGTTTTCTAATCAACTCTGGTTACAACAGCTATGGGTTTGGGCCAAGGAGTCTAGGTACCTTCCAGAGTAGAGAGCTAGAAATGACTTGGTTGTCTCACTTGGCCTGCTCACAAACTTTGCTTTCTTGTGGGTACTTTGTTACTACAGTTCACTGATCCTCAAAACCTAGCATATACTCATATACCACTATTTCTTCATGGCAAGCATGCAGACAGCATATTTAAAAAGACCTTTCAGCAAGCCAGTTTTAAACTCGGTTTCCACGAACACTAGGAGACATATAGGTCTTTATTTTATACTACTGAGAGCCTCAGAGCAGATTTTCTTGAAAAACTGCTTCAGTGTTGAGACCTGTTGAAATTATCCAAGACTTTCTAGCTGCTAAACTATTCCTTTCCATATGCTGAGTGTCCACTTTGAAACCCTTGCTCATTCTTCCCTGCATCTGGCATGAATTTCCAGGGGGGCGGGGTGGGCTCTGCGGTCTGCACGAGAGGAGCGCAACTTCACAGCTGCCATTTCCTTCCTCTGACAATGCAAAAATATCTTCAAGGGGGGAATCCCATTTAACATGCAAGTGGTAATACCAAAGATATTTCGGCTTCTCATCCTCTTTGTGACAGTGTCCTGAAACTAAACAGTGCAGCTAATATTAGCCCACAGGCTCCCCCCCTCTTGAGTGTTCGTCCCTTTTCTTAACTCTTGTCATGACTGAGCTCAGTGTAAATACTATAAAATCAAAAAGTAGCTGAGCCATATGCAGTGAACAACATATTTGACGCTTTTCATCCTCTTTCAGATTTTTTTTCAGCCAGCTTTGATTTTTACACTTCAGATTACATTCAGTTTTTATATGCTGGGTAGAAAAGCTATCACAGAGTACATTTAAAATATTTTTTTCATTGCATTTCTGGCTCCTGGCAAAGCTAGTCACATGAGATCTTTTGCAGTAGGATAAAGAAATCCAATCCAAAAATATCAAAATCAGGGTATTGCCTATAGGTGTAGCAGAAACACCAAATTTCATTATCTAAATAGAAAGAGCAGAGGCATCTGCAGGTATTAAAGTTTGACCAAAATGAAATGTACAAGTAACTGTATTCAAAATCCAAGATGTGTATTTTGTGAAGAGAAGAGAAAAGGAAGACAGAAAGCACAAATAACACTGAGGGGATTTAGCTGCAGCAGCTGGAACCAGTGAAGACATCAACCTTGTCTCCTGTGTGGTAAGGTATTCTTTGCTTTTTTAACTTAGATATAAGCAACATTCAGCTTGCACGTAGCTATATGTAGGTAACCATTTTTACTGACAGTAACCACAATCATACTATCCCTGAAGAGAAGTTTTGCCAGCACCTTAGTCTATCTCTTTCTTACATGATTATATACATGATGAGTAAAAAGTCACTGCTCCCTAGCACATCTGAGGATACTGCTACTGTGGACTTTCTTGCTCTGCAGGCAAAGATAGTTTGAGATACCACAGATGAGCAGCATGGTTATAAGCACCCTACCGACATCATGGGATTCTGTGGGAGCCAACCCCATGCCATGTTGGAGACAAGCAGCCCCTATATGACAGAGACAAAATCTGGCATACCTTGGCAGTGTTGATTACCACTGTGCTGCGATCACATTCTGTACAGACAACTCATGATGGAACATCTCAAAAAATTTCACTGAGGTTCATTGCTGACCTCAGCTAGATTATGCTATTGAGGCCTTAGGGAAAATGGCAGTACCATCCAGCAGGTTAGAGGTGTCCTCAGCTGTGGTTTGCCCTTTCTTCTTATCTTCTTTCTTCTTGCCTTTTCAACTCTGTGTAGCAAGGAAAGCTGACAGGGTGGCTGGCTGCCACATCTGCCCAAGAGGCAGGAAGACTCAGTGTCGCTTTTCCCTCTTCACACACCCACAGCCCAGCTGGGTCCAGCTGGCCCCATGCACCCACTGAATGGGGAACTCTTGTGCATTACAGTCACTTAGACTACCTGAATTAAGCAATAATAGACTAAGTGTTTTAGAAGAGCTTTGCTTTTAAAGGGGTTTTCTTCACATGGTGAGTTTCTCAGCAAGAAATATTTTTGATCAAACTGCTAACCTGCCTTATCTTACAGGAGGCTGTAACAGTCAGTGCCTTTCCACAGTGCCATGCTTGTTATCAATTTGTATGGGAATGCCTATTCTTCCTCTTCCAACAATGTAAGTTATACAAGATTTGTTCAAAAACAAAAAGCAAGTACAGATGTTTTTTGTACAGTGTAAAACATTTAGCTGCCTCTCTGCAGTTCAGAAGTCAATGTTCATCACATATATTATTATTGCATTCTTTATATCTGAATTTTGGCAAATAGTGTTACTACAGCCAATCACTCTTTAAAGAATGAGTGATCACCCCTGGAAAAATAACAAAAAATACTACTTAACACCCATTTAGTGCAAAGAATTAGTATCTGTCTGTGAATTGTATAGCCTGGAGGGATCTCAAGGAGTCTTGGGTGACTCAAGATAAATTAATTAATTTCTCTGTTTTCCTTTACTGCAGTAAATAAACAATGGATAATTCTTACAAAGGTTTTCCGTCTTTACCCCTTCCCAAGCTGTGCATGCTTAGCTCCATAGAATCTGTCTCCTGCTATCACAAACTTTCAGTACTTTGATTCAAAATTTGCTAATCATTATATGCGGTTTCCTCATCCCTATACCTAAGCAAAATTAAAATATTAAATCTCTCTTAAAGTTCACAATAGTGTTCTCATCATCAGCCTTTTTGTAATAGCTGAGATTTACCCAAAACACTACACAGCTGGAGCAAAAATGAGTTTTCACAGAGTGATATACATTTTAAAAGGGGGATTTAGGATGACTGACTTTTTTGTGTTTGTTTTATTTTTTTGGTTCTTGGCATTAGGCTTTTTTTGTTTGTTTTTAGATGAACATAAATTGAAATCAAAAGTGAAGGACTCATTCCTCTCTTGTGCCCTCTTCTCCACAACAGGAATACCATTTCAAGGGGGAGAAGAAGTAGTAAACAAAGAATATTTTTTGTTGATGGGTCAGTTACAGTTCTATGTAGGCTGAAAAGTAGATTGTAATCCTGAGAAACGGCAGCATACTTTTGTTCCTCCCTCCCTGCCCCCATCTTGAAAACACACATGGCTTGACAAAATGCCACTAGAACGTGCTTGAAAACAGTGATCTCATTGTGAAGGCTGAAAACTTAGGGCTCAGTATAGTTGGATGATTGAGAAGCACAACATGCTCAACAGATGTAAAAACTGTATAATTCATGACTTTCTCAAGTGGGGAATGAGCTTCCACAGCCAGTTACTAAACCGCTGCAAGAGGTGTAAAATATCCAGCGATTTCCTATGCGAGTGCACCAACTATTTCAGATATGCACATACTACTTGCGAGTTTTGGCTAGTGGTCACTGGGGTTATTTCACTCTGCTCTGTTCTGTACTTGTTTGGGGGTATTTTAAGAAGAGAGGAAAGACAACATTTTATCCTTGGTTTTCCTATTAAATGATTGTGAGGCATGAAGGGGGGGATTGGAACTAGCAAACAAACTCTAAGCAACATAATTCTAGGAAAAAAAATAAATTAGAGATTACAAACTTTGGACTTCCCACTTGTTCTAGTGAGCTGGCAGAAAAACCAGCTTAAGCTAACTAGGTTTGTTGTTCCCTTGGGTCTGCAATCTTGCATAGACCTCCCTGGCAGATGATGAAATTTTGGAAAACTAAACTGAGGCCCACACGAACCCCTTTCCTTTTTTCAAAGGGCTTCCATGACTCTCTCTTCTGAACCTCAAAAACCAAAGCAACTAATTTCCAAAACTTTTCTAAAAATGCCCAGACTTTGTTCCTTTAAAATTGAGCAGTTCTTTCTGCTACTGCATATAGTTTCTGCAGGGCCTCACAGGGGAAGACTGCTGATGTTTCTTACTTCCAGATCCAGCAGGCAGCTGGAAGACATTTTATCTTCCCATACTATAGGTTAGAATAATGTCAAGGCTGTCTAAATTGTGCCCAGAGGACTTCTTGCTTGCTAAAGACTGTCATTCCTACCCTAGCTGCATCTTCTCTGGCTCCAGAAGTATTCTTCAAAATGAGAGTAGTTACCCCTGCCTTTGTAAAATTACTTCAAACAAAAGGTTCATGTGCCTGAAAATTAACATTAAACAACATTAAATCAGTTTATAGGTACAATCAAGGTATATTGCCAGCATCTGATCAGAGGATACCCCAGAGAGTTAGCCTGGGAAAGAGAAAAAAACAGCCTTGGCACATCAGATGTGTTCCAATATATGTATGTTTTGAAAGAGGAGCTCTTCACAAGAAGAGGATGACTTAGGCAGAATTATGGCATGCCATTCACCTACTAGAGATTTGAAGAAATCTTCCCGAATTAACACGCCTCTTTATTTTAAAATTTGCAGAGCCTTCTAGGCAGCTTGCCAGCCTTCACAGCTGTTGGCAGGTAGAAGAGAATGGAATGAAAGATAAGAGCAGAGGAGAGAATATTCCTTTTGGGTATATGCAGCCTCTCAGGGCAGATGTTGACTTAGAGATTTCATTTGGCACCTGTCAGAGGTTACTGTGATGTCCATAATTGCTGTCCCCAAGCATTAGTTTACCACTGCTGCCATGCGGTAACTATTTGTGACACTATTTTCAGGCTTACTGCATTAAAAAGACTTGTATCTTCCCTTCCTCCTTTACTGTTTTGGGTAAATTTTCTGATACACATTGCATGTACAAGCTGCATGATTATTTCTGAACACTTCTGAGGCTGTCCACGTGTAAAAAATAATAGATTGTCCAGCTGTTATATGCAGTCAAATTCTTTGAGCTGGAATAAATCAGCTCCCCTTCCCCCCCCTTCCCTCTTTTTTAAAGCTTCAAATTTGGCAGGTACTTCCTTCTGAATGCTGAACTCATGCTTCTCCTTGGTTGGAAAATTTTGATTTCACAGAACACAGCTCAGGAATAGTGAGAACAGAAGTATGCAGTTATTTTTTTTCTTTTTTCTGTACCTTATGGAACTAGAGGAAGGTTCATGTCTCCAAGTAGACATAGACTCACAATAGAAGAATGGTCTCACTGGCTGAGAAAGAAAATCTTTCTATCACTTTCTTAGGAGAGTGAGGGCTGTTTCCCCACAACCACTGTCTCATCTTTCTGATGCAGGCAAACATGTCCTTGTCATTCCACTGTTTTGATTTCTGTCTTTCATGTCAAGAAGCAGTCCCTTGCTTCATGCACTGAATGAATCAGTAAAAAAATGTTACATGAAGTTGATTAAGGCTAACTACGAAAATAGACAATTTGTCCTTGGTGACTTTCAGCAGACAAAAACATGCCACAGTGCTGTAGTTGGTGCTGAAGTATACAGCAGGCTGCAGAGCCCTGGCTTTCTTCCAGGCTTCACAGGCCAAACTCACTGCTTGGTCATATGGAGAAACTTTATGAACCCCAAGCTTGTTATAGTTATGCCTTAGTTTATAAAATAAATAAGATCTCATTTTAGATTTACTTTTTCACCTGAATTAATCCTGATAATGACTTTTCTGCACAATTAATTCCTGTATTCCAAGCCCAGGTTCATGCATCAAATACCCACTATCTTTAATGAAGATTCTCAACATTATCAGAGTACGGGAGAAAACCCATGAGCATGCTTGCCTCTATTCCTGCAAACTCTAGTAGACTTGTAAAAACTGATTTTAGAAAATCAGGAAAAACAAGCAAATAAATAAAACAAACAAAAAAACCACCAAGCCACTCCAAGCTCTAGAACCACTTAAATTGTCACAGCAGACACAAAAGATTGAATTACTGGAAATGGCACGAAGCGATTTACATTGTGCACTCACCAATAATTATCACACCAAATGCAGTGGCTTCTCTGGTTGAGAAAGGTTAAGGACAGTTGGACACTTACTAAGAAAGAACACGAAATCCAGATTCAAAAGTCTGTCTACAATGCACGTTTGTTTCAACATACAATCACGAAATATATTTTTGTTATGTATTACTGCTGAATATCAAAAGTATGTAGGAAGCCAAGAAGTGACGATGTCAGAGAGTTGTTCATGATTTCAGTGTTTCCACAACTAAAGGGAGCTTTCGCAGTCCAGACATGGATCCTCCCTCTTCACTCAAATAGGCTTTGCTATAGGCTAGGCTTTGTTTGAGAGCTAAGACACGCTAAAACAGCATTATGCTCATCTTCTGATATACTGCACAGGATCCCCTTGGTCACAGTCTGGGTAAAAAAGGGCTGCTCTGATGGCTGTGAATTTTGTTGAGTTCACTGAGAGCAACATCTCTGACTTCAGCAGAGACAAACCTAATATGTAATTTTTTGCATCTTTCTTTCATGAAAGAAAGTCCTTTACTGCAACTTCAAAATTACAGGAACAGACACTGTCAGAATTAGTTCATCATCAGTCTCTTGAATTCATGTCAGGAACAGGGAATGTTTAATACATTTTCACTCAATAAAAGAGATACGTTATTGTGCATTTTCATTTATGCTACTCTCTCTCCAGAAGACTTGTTGTTAAAAATCAGAAGCTAGATCATCCATCTCCATGGAAACTGGGAGAATATATCAGTGCTGAAGGATGTATTTCATATGTGTTGAATTAAATAGTTTACACCAGGGTTGGTGCTTTGTTCTAAAGACTTTTTGCTGGACCTTCAAACTTTGTTACTTGAGGCATAGACTCTCTCCACAATGTGACAGTGAGAGGTAATCTTCTTCAAGTTACATTTGGAGAACCCTTTCCTGTCCTAAACTCTCAGGAAGGTTAGGTTGATGTAGGCAGTTATTCCAAGGGAAAAAAGCATACTTTAAATATTTGAGTGGCCAGCTTTGCCTTCTGTGACCAATGTGTTCTAAGCCTTACCAGCCTGTGCAACTACCTTTGAGTTATTGTTGCAGTTCAGTCAATCGGGACTATTCAAATTATCAGCTTCCAAACTGCAAAGAAGGAATTATTCCGCAGTGATGATCCATTCTGTGTAACCCACAACTTATGCTCTCCGTAGCCATCTCAGGCTCACCAGAAATCCTGGAAAACATCTTTACCTGTGGTTACTTTCAGGCAGGAAAAAAACTGCACAGAAACAAAGCAAGTCATCCAACTGCTGAAAGACTTCTGTCTTGTTGTTGGTTTCTTAGTTTTTGGGATCTGGCTTAGTCTGAAAGGCTTTGTCATTATTTATGTTTTTGCTGCATTTATAATTATCTGTGTAAGTATTTGGTTGAGGACGGGCACTTTTAAAGTTGAAAGTAAATATTGGCTACACTCAAATTCCAAAATATTCTACATAGCAAAGTCCCTCTGAAAGCGTTTTGATTGACCTTGCTTGGCATTACTGCAGCATGATTACCCTCTGTTCTCTCACAAGGAGAGAGAAAAGTTGAATACTTCATTCAAAATAAGCAGACTGTTTTGCTTTAAGTACTACTTACTAAAGCAAACCCAAAATAATGAACTAACTTTGATTCTTAAATAAACATCTTTGAGATTGTTATTTTAACACATCTGGTAACATGAAATGGCCTCTTCCAAGTCTCACAAGCATCCATATCTCCTAGTCCCAAATCCTCATAAGCACTAAGTTCTTGTTTTCCAATTTGTCTTTTGGAATGAATGACTTTAACCAAATCTGTCACTGAACCTGCTGTATTTAAATAAGTGACTGAAGAGCTAATAAGTATAAAGGAGAACTGAATACTAAATTATTGGAAATAATGTATGAGAGATAATTGCAAGAATATGTGAGAACACTCTAATATATGTAAAAAAAAAAAAAAAAAAAAAAAAAAAAGAACAAAAAATCAGTTATTTTTACTCTGAGAGCTATTCCAGTGTGCAGCTCTAATTTGCTTGCACTGGATTATTGGTAGGTTTCACTGCTGGTGTCCAGATCTAGAAAGAAGATAAGGGCTGTTAACAAGAAACTCTCATACTCGGGGAAAATCTTCTAAGTCCTGAAGACTGTCAAAGAACAAAATCATTGTGTGATGTAGGCTAGTCAATTGGAGAAAAAAGAAAAGCCTCTTGAACACTGTGGGGATGGTAAATGTAGATTCCTTGAGGTGCTCTGGTTAAGTATATATGTGTGCTATTTTAACAGTTCTTCTAATGAGAGAGCAGATTGAACAGATAAAAGAACCTTGAAATTCATCTTTAATCATTCTAAAGATTAATTTTGTTGAAAGTAAGACAATTTAAGAATAGCTTATATAAAGCTTAGGTGAATTAGAAATACAGAATTCCTATTTTTCAAGAAATAATAGATGAAATAATGGCGAATCATATTCTTGTAAGAAGGTCCTGACTTATAATGATACCACATAGTACATGGTGATTTTAATTCACTTTACATGTGATTTAGTGACATTTTAGAACTACAAACATATCACAGAATCATAAAATGGTTTGAGTAGGAACGGGCTTTCTCCTTATGAAAATCATGCAGCTGCAAGAAAAGCAATAACAAAAAAGAACATGCTTTACATGTTTACATGTTTTTATCGGTTTTTGATCCACAGCTTTTGGCTTCTACAACTCTCATCAGTGATGCAATCGAAACTAATTCTGAAGTCAGAAAATCCATTTTAACTTATCAATATGATTGAAAAATGCTTTTCCATAGAATAATCATGTTAATTTTTTCATTCTCCGTAATAAGTCAAATTTCAGATACACAGATATACACTTCACATTAAACTTTAACATGCATTCACTGGTTAAACTGCAAGCATCAGTTTCTCCATTATCTTGATACATAACTGTTAGAATATTATAAACAGAATTCATCTTTGACCTTTACTCTCCTGTGAGTCTTCGTATCATGTTAACAAAGTGTTAAAATGAGAGTAAATTCTTTATCATTCTATAAAGATTCTTTTATCTGAGAAAATAAAAATTTCACATGACATTTTAAGTCCCATATTAATCTGGTAGAATTGAGGTCTGGAATAATACAAAGTTTCCAGGGAAGTCCTTTGTTTTGTTGAATTGTATAATAAGATCTTCTATCTACAAAATTCAATCATCAAAAGAGAAAACACCTCAGTACAATTTCTATGCAATCAAGGGAATACCTGTTATCAAAGCTAGTGCAAATGTAAATCATATCCTGAAGACTTTCAGACACTTTCCAATATTAATTTTTCCCTGAAGAGTATTTATCTTACTTTTTAAAAATAACTCAAAAGTGAAATAGCATTGGAAAACTCTTTTCCACTTACCATTGGAATCAATATAAAGATGAATTCTGCAGTTCATTCATACAGATGCATGGTTTGCCAAAATATATCAAACTCTAGAACTAGTTAAAGAAGTTTTAGGTTCATGTGGTATGTCACTAAAATCACTGTGGTCTTTTCTTATGAAGTAGGGAAAGATCCCTAATTTGTTCAAGATGGCACAATCAGAACCTCAAACCATCTTTCTGTCTGTGTGGTTGCAGTTAGTCAGAGAAGAAAAAACTAAGTTATTCTTTGATGAACCTACTAAGAATTGCCTGTTAGTAAAGGAAGTTTTTTTTTTTATTAAAAAGGATTTGTGAATTGTGCTGGGGTAGGGGAGAGGAGATCAGCCTGTAAATCTCATAATGTACTGAGGAGTCATTATCAATGAAATAAGAGTATTTTACTGCATGTTAGTGTTATCTCCCTGAATAAGGGAAGCAATGTCATCCAAGAATATAAGAATAAAATCATCATCGAGGTCTATCCCAGTAAAGGCAGAGTCACCTCTTGTTTTTTGCTTCCTTCTGTATGGATATTATTTCCATAATCCCTATAAAACCAAACAGGGGAAAGCTGCTGGTCCTGCATGATGCTAGGGAGAATTAATAATTTGCTTTAAGCTGGAGTAATTAATAAATGAGGTTCCCATTTTAATGAAAGCTACTATTTCCTTCACTTTTCTGGGGCAGAGAATGCCAACAGCATCACACAAATGTACTGACAAGTCTATTTCAATGAATTTCTTCATTCAGAGTAATTCCTAGTTATTACAAAGTGTGAGTCGACAGGAATGAAGGTAGCAAAGATTTGTTCCTAGGGTTGGAGTCATTTCTGCAGCAACAAGGTTGCTGTCTAAATTTAGACTACAATCTGAGCAGCCAACAAAGTAATCTCTGGAACAGAATGCCAAGTGTGATGATAGTGACTGCTACCAAAACATCTGAACCAAATGGCAGTTTTAGGCTATTCTTCTATCTTTATGATGAACTACAGTTATACTACTGAGGTGTAGTAGCGGAGTATTACAAGAAATGTTATTTCTTTGGCAGGAGAAGGGAACAGTCATTTGTATGCCCACCTTACTCTAGTATGGGTTCACATAGAACCATGGAATGAAACCCCAATTTATTCTTTCTTTCATAAGCTTCTTTACTGTTGTCACTGGGGAAAATGGAGAAGAGTTTGAATGGTGATTCAAGGATATTACTGGAATTCTTCAGTAACTTGGGTCAGAGTTTAGTTGCTATTACCCATGTCTGCCAGGTTGAGCTCATCACAATGCAAACTCTTGGCCGGAATTAAACCCACACATGAAGAGTTATGCTTGCAAGCAAAAGAAAGTGTCATTTCTGGGATGCAGTTGCTACAGAATTGTCTCCAATGGTTAAAGGCATGCATTAAGAGATTCTCAAGGAGAGGACACAAGTTCAAGACTTGCATTCCATATTGATTCATATGCTGCATTGCCTGTAACAGATATTGCACTTCAGAGTCCATCATCTCCTCACTGCTGATGATCTGACTCCAATTACACCACTTTTTGCCCTTTCTTTGCAAGATTATGAATCTGGAATTAATCTGAATTAGAAGTAAGCAACCTACAAGAACTGCAAGAATCTCAGGTTTTGCAAAGGAAAGCCGAAGTTTAGTTCTGCTCCTTCAGTAACAGCCTTTAAGATTAGGCTCAGGTTTATCTGTACATTTAAGTATTACACTCTCATTCTCACTCTCATAGCATTCTCATTTGCTACCAGCAACTCTGTTAGGCACTCGTGTGTCTTGAATACAAGTATTCCATCTTTCTCAGGTTCAGGCTAAAACCCGTGTAATTCAGTATTAGCTGAACCCAAAATGACAGCAATCTAAGGCATTCAATTTTTCCTACTCTGTACAGACACATATACTTGGGTCTTAAAACTAAGTAGTCAGGTAAACAACTATCTTTGTAACTTCTCTCTGGAAAGAAATTACAATTAAATTTTATTGACTGTATTAACTTTATCTTGAGTAACGAAAGTCTTCTGACCCTTTTCTAGTTATAGAGAGCACTCAGATGCTGTCGTGGTGAAGACAAGATGCTGAACAGAATTTTTAGGTGACTGGCTTTCTGGTTGAATTACAGTTCTTGTTAACACTGCAGTGTTGTTCTGAGGAGATTAAAGACCATAACAAGTGGAAGGAAGGAATAGCTACCTAGAACTCTCATATTTTCTCAGCCTGGAAAAGAGAAGACTGTGGGGAGTTCTCATTGTGGCCTTCCACTATTTAAAGGGACTTTATAAACATGAGAGAAATCAACTTATCAAAGGGAGATAGTGGTAGGAAAGGGGGGGAATAGTTTTAAACAAAGGAAGACAGATTTAGATTAGATGTAGGGTGCAAGGTTGTTTTACTGAGAGAGAGGTGAGGTGCTGGAACAGGTTGCCCAGAGAAAATTCGGATGCTTCACAACTGGAGGTGTTTAAAGCCAGGTTGGATGGGGCTCTGGGCAATATGGTCTAGTGCTTGATGTATGGCTGGCAACCCTGCCTGTGGGAAGGAGGTTGAAACTTGATGATACTTGAGGTTCCTTCCAATCCAAACCAGTTTATGATTCTATGATTTAACCTCATGCATACTTGCTTTGAAATAGCAAAAAGAACAGAGGAATGGTTAAGGAAAGCCAAACTTGCTAGACAAGGTGGTGAATGTTGTATTCGGTTAGATACATATGTACTTTTAATGTGTGTGAAATCAGAAAATAATGTCTAGCTTTAACATAGTTTCTCCTCCCACCCTTAAGCATAGGCCCTGGTATGAAAATACAGGTTATCCACATACTCCGGCTGCTTACAGAGAAGAGTTTTCTTGTGAGTTTGTGCTTGTAAAACTTGAAAGATGAATCTATCCCCAAGGCTTTATTAAATACTATTGCTAAGGAAAAGACACTTAATACAAGTATTAAGCTCCAAGCCTGCATTTTAAGAAACCTAACTAAATAGAGGAAGAAACATTCTGGACATCTAATTGCTGTGTGCAGAACTGAGAACCTTATTATGCTTGCACTTCAAGGAGGGCAGGAATTGGAGATGGGCTGCACAGTTCTAGTTCAGAGGGCATAATGGAAGCCAGCAAGCTATTTATACAGTGAGTGGTAACTGGTACTTCAAATGTAAGTGTAAGATGCATGAGAAAAAACATGGTTGCATTTAAAGTCTTTTCCAGGCTAAAGAATTCTGTCACCATATCTGCCCGTCTCCTGGGTCTGGTGTCAGATTGAAGCAGGGACAAAGTTGTCATCTTTCATTTTTGGGCCTCTTACTCCTTAGTCAGAATGGTGCAAGGTCAAGTAAATAGTGGAAGCAGGCCTGGATTCAAGGCACTGGCAAGATCTCATGTGCCAGAAAAGCTGGTTCTCAGGCATCACAAAGAATCCAGGACCACAGTCAGTTGAGGTGCCGCCCAGTATAGAACAGATTCTATTTTTGGTGTTTTAATCTTCTATCTCTCAGCAGGATGCTGCACCCTAGTTGCAGCTTTACTGGAGGACACTATATTGCTTTAGTAGCTGGGATTTACGCTGCATTGGTATTGAAGTTTTGCAGCACAGACTCAACAACAAGCAAAGTGCAGGAGATCAGAAGGCAGTATAGCAGTTGCCTCAGGTATTGCCTTCCACAGACCGTATCCATCCTCAGTGTTCACCTGAACTCTAGGTTGGACAGGAGCACTTATTTCAGTGAACCTTGGCTAAGCTGTGGGAGCCAACAATCGTCATGGCAACACCTCCATGTGGAGGATGCTATTTACCTCAAACACTGGTCTCTGCATAATCTCATCTAGACTGTTACCTCAGTTAAAGTTAGATCACCATGGCACCAGACAAATGACTTTCAGAGAAAAGTGTCTAGAAGTTGATGTGCGTTAATTGCATTTTGACACTGGACATTTCTGTGGATTTAGACTGAAAGGAAACTGTTTTCATATAAAGGGGAATTCTGAAAATACTTCTGGCCTCAAACACCAGTTCAGAAAAAAAGAAGATACAGTTTTGCCTGAATTCTACTTTTTCAAATAAAAACAAATTTATAAAATGTAGAACTGAAGAAATGATGATATTTGGGGCAAATAAAAAACATTTCAGTTAAAATGCAATGAAAACAACGACAAAAGCCTCAAGCTCATCTCCTCTACCTGCTTTTGCTTGAACAAATTAGCATTTTCCAGGGGAAGATCAGCTGTCAGCAGGGCAGAGATGAGGCAGAATCATATCCCTGGGAAACAAAACAATAGCTATGTCAGGGTCTAGCACAAATCAGGAAATCAAGAGAGGCACATAGCAGAAAGAAACTCTAGGTCAAGTAAAGCTGCTATCAACACACGGGTTTGAGAAGTCTGTGTCTTGGATCAAGCAACTAACAAGCATATTTTCAACTTCTAAACCCAAGAAGTACTGAGACTCACATAAGTCTCTAAGCCTATGGAAAGATCATTGACTTCTGGCAGAACAAATGCTCTCTTTTCCACTGGAAGAGTTTGAAGCAGAAAATATAAATTCTGAGGAAAACTACATGGAATGTTCTGCACTAGTAGCAGTGGTATATATTTTTTTCACTGGGACACAACAAAAGAGGATGCCCCCAAAGGTGCACACAAGTTACACAAAACACTGTATAAAGGCAAGCTCCACAGATGTTTTTTAAAAGACTGCAGGACTGGCAGGGAGAAGGATAACTTTACTTCTCAAGCAGAGCCAGAAATTCTTCCCTTTTTTAGGCAGTCACATAGTTGTTGCCATTTTTCATATGTCATATATCCAACGGTCAAGTACACTCATACCAATGCATACATGGGCCAAAGACCCTCTGACTCTAGAATTCAGTGCAAATCATGCTTTCAGCAGCAGTATTTTTGTGATCTGGAGGCAACGGAGCTTCTCTTCCATTCTGAAAACAAATTGTAATTTCCATATTTCCACAATATCAGATATTTATTTCATAACATATATGTGATATATGTTTACAATGAAAATGCTGAAGTGATACATTTCCTAATTACATTCTCAAAGAACTCATCCAATACGAGAACCTGAGCCACGTCCTAAAGTAATAATAGGGGTCCTCAACACTAGTCTGGGAGAAAATATAAGCCCAAGAGTCATGGAAAATCGTATTACTATTTTTTTCTATGCGATGAAGTGGCCTCTTAGGTGGTTCTTGAACTAATGCAGCCCACAGGAATCCTGTCGTTAATTTTGATAGTCTTTGGATCTGTCCTTATTGTTTCATTAAGAACTGGAAATAAGTCTTGCCTGCTCACATAATTTGAACCATACTGTAGCTATGCAAGTATAATTCACTGCAGTCCAGTTGTCCTGAGGGAATAGAGGCATAAATTCATATTATGTGAAGGGGGTGTAATTCATAACTGCATCCACAAGGTTGCTTGGACAAGTATAACACTATTGATCAGAAAACCACCTGCCTTCCCCCTCCCAGCACAGCCATGCACATGGCACAACAGCTGTACGTGAAGGGGGTCATTTCCCACAGCCCTCCTAATTTGTGCCTATCACCCGTGAGCATGCACACAGAGCTCTTAGGCTTCCATTTTCAAGGTCTCTCTGCTAATCCAGAAAGCCAGAATATTAAGAAAGCTATTAACTACATGAGAAATAATTGGCAAGTATCCAAAATATTTCACATAGCCTTGAACTACTCATGCTACCACTGCCTTCTGGATGTACACTGTGCCACCTACAATTGATTCCCTTAAGTAAGGAAATGTTAGAGTATCTAAAAGAAGGACATCTCTGAAACAAACACACACACACACCAAAAAAAAAAAAAAAACAGTTCACTTGATTTCCAGCTGTCTCCCACTTCCAGTCCCATTCTGACATTAAGAGTGTAATACTCTTCAGTTGCCTAAAAAGACTTAGGACAGTTATAAATAAAGTTAACCATCCTTACAAACTGTCCACCTGCTTTGCAACAGTGAACACATTTTAAGAAGTATTAGGCCCTCCATTTAACTATTCACACTTGTGAAACTAGAGAACAAATCACTTCTGTCACCCCGCCCCACTTCTCTACAGTTAGAGACAGATGTGATGAGTCCAAGGAAGAGAGACACTCATCACATTCCGCTCTCTATATGCCAGTA
Source organism: Lagopus leucura (assembly GCF_019238085.1). Classification (NCBI taxonomy): domain Eukaryota; kingdom Metazoa; phylum Chordata; class Aves; order Galliformes; family Phasianidae; genus Lagopus; species Lagopus leucura. Next base: position 86,095,256 of record NW_024962262.1, read on the forward strand.
CAATCAGACATGTATACTGTTCCTCTTGCATCACTCAACTTGTACAGTTTGTTCTCAAAATAAGGGAGGAATTTTGCAAATGAATTATAATCATTGGTTATACACAAATATTAGGCAAGGTGGATAATCATGTCCATGCGGGGAAATGATGTCACTGTCTTTTGGAAGTAGGAAAGAAAGATAGATGGGTAGCCAAAATTGCCAAAACAGCCTTCCTCATCAAAGTCACTGCTAGCCCTAAGTCTATGAGGCAGCCTAAGGAACAAGATAAGCCATTCAAGGCATTGGACTCTCCCATTCTGCAGTGTTGGGCTGCAGGTATATGACTGCTTTATTCTTATCATACATCCAAAAGATGTAAGTAAAAGTAATCCAGATGGGCTTTTTTTTTTTTTTTTTTTTTTTTTGGTTGGATTGTTTGGTTGGATTGTTTGGTTTTTTTTTGCTGATGCCTCACAAAATAATTTACAAGCCAAAAACTATGTGAAAGAGTGAAGTAACTATGCTCCATGCCCTCGTCCAAGACTCTGTGGGTCTTTTTGGCTAAAGCTAGCCATCTCTGATATTTTGAGCAGAAAAGTTTACTGGATGTGTACTGTGATTATTTCCAAGTACTTGTCTCTTCTCCCTCCTCTGCTAAAATTCAAAATTGCTTTCTATAAGCTATAAAGAGTGTTTTGAAATAATGAGCCAGAAATACACACATGTTGTGCACAGTCTTATGGATCTTGCAGTAAAGAAAATTGTAGTCTGGGATGGATGAAGGAAGATGAATCAAAACATCTCTCTGTACAAAATGCTTGTGGCTTAGCAGAAGTGGTCTTTTTCTTTCGTCTCATGGTTAAAATATATTGTGTTATGAGCCTGTCTCATGCTAAGAAGTACAGAGAAGAAAACATACTGATCTTTTAAATAGACAGTTGTGAGACCAAAGCTAATCCATGGAAAATTCCAAGTACCTTTGAAATGGAAGAGCTGCATTTCTGTCTCTTCAGAAGTCTGATAATAGCCTCATGCTAGATTTTATCATCAAGAATATAACATTTCCACAGCATTCAGAGTAAGGCATATGAGAAAACATTTCTGAATTATGACCAGAGCACAATCCAAGTAAAATTGAAAGTTCCGTTTTTGCTCACAAGCCAACCACTGCCCACCAATAAACAGGTGCACCCGCAGGTTATGTTGGTATCAAATTTAGCCAGGTAGTTTCAAGTACAAATAGCTAAACCATAGAGAACTCAGTGTAGGCCAAAGTCTGCCTGTATTTTTCACCTGACACCAGTAATGCTGGTCTGCATGTCAAATCCTTCAGGCTTTGTGGTGGTCATTTTTGCACCTTACATGCATCTTATGAGTTAAACTCAGTCTATCCCATTTGTTTTCTAGACAAAGAAGTACCTTTTTTCAAGAAAAGTATGAAGCAATTTGTATTGGTAAATAGCAACTTCTGTCATGAAAATGACCAGGATGCCACAGAGCCTTATTATCTCATGGTTATTTTCCATCTATATGCAGACAAGCGCTCATCGAGTATGAGTAACTTCTGTATCATACACCAAGCTGGAAGAAATTTATTCCCTATGAATACTGGGTGTGCTTTAAGCCACTTTATCAGTGCAATACATATGGGGCCTTGTTTTGTAAACTTTCTCACAAGGAGTCATTGGGTATCTTAATCAAAATAGCTTCACAAATCATATGGCCTTTCACTTCTGTTTTGGCATCTCACCTCCTTGCATTCATAGTGTTGAATAGCTGGTTATAGTTTTCACTCCACTTCACACTAAAAGGTGCCAGAATGCAACTCTAGAAGGCAGCATTAGGGAGAGCATGCAGTCTGCTTATTTTTAATAAGCTCATATTAACACTCCAAGCACTGTCCTTCATGAACTTGTGTGGTACTGAATTTGCATATTCTCAAAATAAGGATTTTTATTTTTTAAAAAGGAAGTGGACAGAGTCTTAAATAGCAAATCTTGCATTTCTCTGGCACCATCATCCTTCTAGTCCATGTAAAAAAAGAAAACCAAAACCAACCAACAAAAAAACAACAACACAGAAATACTCTTTGCAACCTACAGTTTGATCTTTAGATTTTTAATCCTTACTAGCAACAATTTCTATACACAGTATGTATCTTTTAGCACAATTAAAAGAATCAAACTAAATCTCTACAGCAGAGCTCTCAGTCTGATGCTGAAGTAAGATGAGACTTCAGTACTGAAAAATACTTCTGGCTTTCTCAACATTACTGAGGAAGAGGAGATAAATTTTTAATTTTTTTTTTTTGGTAGGTTGTTTTATAATTAGTGCAATAGTTAAATGAGAAAAGCTTCCTCAGAATATCTCTTGTCTTGCACTATACTAGTTAATATATTCACTTCAGAGTCAGCCAACTGGTTTTAATTATATCAGCATGTCACCGTCTTATTCCTAGCAGGAAAGCTGTGGTTAAAAAAAAAAAAAAAAAAAAAGTATGTAGGAGAAATTCAGGGCTGCCAAAGGTAAATTTTTATTTTTTATTGTTTTTTAACACTGAAGTCCAGCTACTCATCCATCACTGAACAGTACATTCTGTAAGTCACTTCATACAGGTGGAGAATAGGGCTCATCTAACCCAGAGCGTTTTACCCAGAACATCATGAGAGTATTTTCCTTTGCTTAAGGCCACGGACGAGAAACTGTTAAGCATAAAACAGCAGCTTTGTTTGTCTCTACAGTCTCACTATAATGCCAGCATTAAAGAGGCTGCCTCAGTAAAAATGATAGCTTTAAGGTATTCAGTTTACAGCTAAAATCTAATACCGCATAAAAGTGTAACATGTATTTTAAGAGTTACCTTAATCTTAGAGCTCTTGTGTTTATTGTTTTCGGAGAGTAAGTACTGATCAGTTCTGATCACAGTGAATTTCCCTACATCTATCACAGTGGAGTGAGAGTAGGAGACTTTCATCTCAAAATAGCAGTAAGATCACTGTGTTACCCTCTTTGGAGGACCAAAGAGCATCAGGACAAGCAGAGCAAAGGAGTGTCACTGTTGACCAACAACAGTAAGTAGAGCATCCCATATGTTTCTCTGATTTATGCCAGAGACTTGGTTGGCCTTGCAAAAGGAAAAGCTTAACTTTAACATTCGCTTTAGCTTCCTTAAGGATTAAAACCACATCCTCTGTTCTCAGTGGTTTTGTTTCATTTGTTTCATTTTTTTAAGCGTGTTTCTTTCTCCAACATTTTTCATTAAAGGTGAAAGGATTTCCCATCCTGGAAATCATTATCTTGCTAGCATATCTACATGAGCCTTAGTGTAAATCTCTACACCCTGTGTTGCAGCAATCTTGTCTCCGCTGAAACATCTGAGGCCCAAATTTAGGCTTGAGCATGCGCAATAGGAGACAAAATTTGGCTTCCCAAGTGTGAAATAGCTCAGTTGTTCACTGACTCAACATCAAAAAAGGATCAGCCTGTTGGAATGGATTCATTTCCAAAACTGAATGTAGTAAGGGAGTGAGAAGAGAAAACATAAAAAGGAATGGGGGAAAAATAAAGGAAAAAGCTCTTCGTCTTTTACAAAGATGAGTACCCATTCATAATGTTCTGTTGAAAATGCTCTTGATAAAACACAATACAAGATTTTTCTAAATTAACCAGGGTTTTTTTGCCATGTTAGATTTCTCCTTTTTTTTCCTCAGAGCTTTGTTACTAACGTTTACAGAACAGTAGTTGACACGGTAATTCTTCACTAGAATTTACAAGAACTAATTCCAATTGTATAGCATGGATTCAAGTACTTCTGAGAACAGGCACAATGTACTTTCAGCAAACAGCAAGGGTAGCATCAGACGTTATGCTGATTTTCATTCCATATTTAAAAGGAGACTGGCCACAGCTTCACAACCCTTAAAAAGAAACCAAAACACAGAGCTCATTCAAGGAGATTTTTAATCTCCAGTTGAAGCAAAAGCCATTTTGGAGACGAGGCAAGATGCCTGGCTGACACAGAGCCACTGCACCTGCTGCCTGCCCTCAGCGCTGATCTGAGCCATGCTGCAATGCTGCTGAGCTGCAGTGGCTTCCACAGGGTCACCCACCAAAAATCCCACTGAGCACCCAGGTTACTTAGTTCCAAGCACAGAGACATTCTGCTGGCTGGTGAAACAGTAGGAGCATTGGTGTCCGATAGGCACTAAGCACATTCCTTGTTGATCTGCTGGTACCGTTGCTATACTCCAGTGCCAGGAGGAACACTGTTACACTGCAATGGCAAATACACCATTGTCCTGGGCTTCCTGCTTCCTTCACGCTTTCCTCTGCACATTCCTCCCATCCGTCATAAACACTGAAAGCAAAGCCCAGGGATTTCACTGAACAGAGCTCTGAGTGGAGAGGATAAAGCTATAGGACCCAAATCCTGGTTACATGAAAGCAAAAGATGCCAAAGTCTTAAAGTGCTTTGGCAGAAAGCTAGCTCTGAAGAACGAGGAATGCAAGCTCTGTGGTCAGTTTAATCCCTGGAATAACTCTGCACATTTCTGAGTAATATTGCACAGTGTCAGTTTGACTATAATGTTTTGATATCTTTAAATTACTTACTGCTGTATTTTGCTTTCTTGTGTTTTTGGTCTTTTATATAAACTTTCCTTCTAAAACAATACAAGAGAAGTGAGAAAATACGTGTCTATCTGAAAAAAGACAGCAAATTTTGCTACAGAAAATCTGAATCCTGGGAGAGAAATTAGTTCCAGTAGCTGCCTGGGCAGTGATGCAGCCCCTGCTAGAAGGGATACATCTGCTGCCTCAAGGAGTTTCTCAAGAAAAACAGCAGTCCAAGAAAATCTTTATTACTGTTATTATTCTTTTTACTGCCATTAACTGAGGCTTAGGGCTGTGAAACCTGCACCAATCTCTTTCTGTATTGTTGTCGCTTTTCTGTGCCCAGAGAAATAATGTCAGCGAAGACCTGGAGAAAGAAGGGAACTGGACTTGCATGAATGGGACAGATGAGCTGGAGCTATTACAGGTTATTTTAGAAATATTATTTCTTTTCCATCTTTCTTCAAACATGGACTTGGCATCTGAATACAAACATCTAGTTTAGCAGAGCAAGAAGAGAGAGAAATGGCTTATGATTCCCATATGTCTCAGTACCTTTAAATAAAGGGATGGTAACACTTAAATAGTATTAAGCTTCAAACAGATGGTACTGTGTTACTGTAATCATCTGTCTAATTATATTGGAATGTGACGAGAAAGTAAAAAATAGGGGAAAAAATGAATAATAAAACAAATAAAGGGGGATTGCTTTGACAGCTCAGTGTTCAGGGCTCCCAACAGGCCACCAATTGGACCCTGAAAAAAGGAAGTAACTTATAAAAGCTAATGGCTGCTCAGTAATGTTACATAAACCTATTTCAGTCATTAATTACCTGTTTCTTTTTCTATGAGAAATATAGACTCGTTTAGACAGAGCAACATTTTTTAGGCTGCATTCATGGTGTATAAACAAAAATTAAAGATCCATTTGTCAGCCAGCATTTCCTTTCTGTTTTTGTTTTTTTTTTCAATTATACCCCTTGGCTTTTTTATACACGTAAAAACCTGTAACAAATCTTAGCATGAGTTCCTGATAACAAATGAAAATAATCTGATTTCCAGAAGCTCGAAATCATTCCAGAGTCAGTAGCTCTATGTACATTTGCACGAAAGGATCTGACTAATTCCCACAGCATTCAGAGAACAGGTTTTCAAGGCACGGATCCAAGCTCATCCACTGTTATTACATTCCTTTATTCTTGGATTCAGAGACATCTCCCATACTTAAAATACAATTAAATAAAAATAAAAAAGAAATAATGAGACAAAATGCTGAGCACCATCAACGTTACACAAAGCAGTATGCAGCTGAAAAAGCTTAACAACGAACAGGAAGAGATCTAGAGCATGATCCACCAAGAAAATTAGTGACACTAATTGAAGTTTTCATCCAGCTGTACAGAGGTTAATGGGGATCTTTTCTCTCACTTCCATGCAAGTGGATTTGGCCTTTTTTTTTTTTCTGTAGTAAAATAAAACTTTTTTTTTTTTTTTTTTTTTTGTCTCTGCTGCATATCTTCTACTATAGCATCTCTGCCTTTTTTTTTTTTTTCACCATCATTTTGTTCACATTTAAAATAGAACCACATTTCCATTGTATAAATATAGCATGTGAATTTAAATCTCAGTCAGGTGAGAACAGATGTTTTCTAATGTTTTCAGGTTCATTGCTGGTCTGAATTCATCCCACAAAATCTGGCAATTCATTACTCTGTTTTAAGATTGCACAGATAATGCTTTTCCACAGACAAGACCTACATAGTTAGTTAAGTTCAAAGTTGAAGAATGCCAGCTTTGCACAGGCATTTTTTTATTTCCATATCCCTGCATCCAGAAGTAATGCTCAATGACAGCTGCACAGCCAGAGGAAGAGTTGTTTCTGATGTTGCATGTCTGTAACTTCAAAGTGAGATGGTTCAAGCAAGAACCACTTCTGTGTTCACACACAGCAGAAAAGTTGCTTTGGCTCTGTATCCAAATTACTTCTTTTAATTTGGCATTTACAAACATACATGCTGATAGAGGATGTTCCTTTTATTGGCTGGGTAGCTGCTTATTTGCTTTTCAGTTTACCTCTACCTTCATTAAAAGTCTGAAATTCAGCCAAAGGCCTGTACATAAATGCAATCATTTAGCTGTACATTTATTGCATTTACAACAACATATTAGCTGTACAGTTCCCCGAAGTTTAGATGATGATCTGAGCATGAAAAAAAAATATGAATACACTACAAGTGTATTACTATTTACGTTCAGGTCCTTTCCCTTTTAGAAGTAACTGCACTGATCTGTTTGATAAAATTTTCTGCTAACATTTTCTGCCTGCTAACGTGTTAGTCATTTCACCTTCCACTGGATTTCTTTCTCCATTTTGTTTAAACACAAGAACGCATCTTTGAATGTCTTGTAATGAGAATTGATAGTGATGTCCTTTTCAAGGCATATAAAGCAGTTGTCAGGAGTTTTAATACAAGAAAGATGAGGGGAACATTCTATGTACTTGCTACATTTCACAGTATGTCTGTAGAAGTTGAGACAGTCTAATTGGTGATACAACTGATTCATTTGCCCACTGGTTTTTAGTATTGAATAGGCATTCAGTTGCTCCATTTATCCTCATTGTATTTCTTTTGTCACCAAAATCCATTTATTTATTTCTGCAACCGTAGTGATGAATGACATTCAAAGGCTGGAGTCACAGAAACATGAAACAGCTACATGACTTTAAATTCTTTACAGTTAGGAACATATTTTTAACAACCTAGTAACAATACTGGAGGATGTATCCTTGAAATTGCTCTAGTGAGTATTTCTGATTTTATAATAGGAATTTAGAAATCTTTTCTGGAATCTTAAAACTTGTCAAGGAGCATTCTAGTTGAAAAGACATAGTGGCATCAACTTTTTAGTTGATAGTGACAGGACATGGGATAATGGCTTTAAACTAAAAGAGGGGAGATTTAGGTTAGAGGTTAGGAGGAAATTCTTCACTCAGATGGCAGTGAAGCATTGGCACAGCTGTCCAGAGAAGCTGTGGATGTCCCATCCCAGGATGCATTCAAGGCCAGGTTGGATGGGCCCTGGGCAGCCTGAGCTGGTGGGGAGCAGCCCTGCCATGTCTGGGGGTTGGGGCTAGGCAGGCTTTGAGGTCTCTTCCAACCCCAACCATTCTGTGAATCTTTTAAGGGTCACATCTGAGATCACAAGAAGGTCATAACAGCATCGATGTATTAATTCTACAGTGCTAAAACTATCATATTAAAACAAAAAGTGAATAGCAAACCAAACAGCACTGGGACATGGGTAAAACACACAGCTTTCTTGAATGACCAGTTTCACAGTAAGTTATACTATTACCCATTTCACCTCCTGCTCAACCTTTTCCCCTCGTTTCCCAGCTTGACTTCTTCAGATGAGATCAGCTGTTCACGGCCAGTCTATAAACAGCTGCAGAAAATTACCCTGCTGTAAATGAGACCTTGCTTGTATAACTGAGAAAAATTAGCTAAATTTTAGCTTCTCTGTTAAGAGAGAGAAAAGCAGACTTCTTTACAAAGTGCACCATGAAAGCAAAAGAAAGGCACAGGAATCTTCAAAGTAGTTTATCAGACCTATTGTATTGTCTTTAAGGGTAGGTTTACACTTAAAGCTTCTGGCACTTCGAAAAAAATAAGACCAAACCTCTGTCAGTATATTCTATCCAAAGTTATTTGCCTTCAAAGCAATTCATACAGTTACTTCTCACTTAACTGTTCAGTATCACTGAAAACTTTTGCACCCTTAATACTAATTAGAATTGTTCCGGTAATGGTTCTCTAATTAAAACTAATTTGACTTTTGTATGTTAATTAGTTTCAACCAATATCAATTGAATAAAATAATAATGGAGTCATCTCACATTTGAATCACAGAAGCTTCAAGCATAAGCTGTGTTGGGAGAAATTAGCTTGTAATTAACAAAACCGTTTAATAATTGCCTCTAAATGTAACCACCAAGCTGTTGCCCAGGATGTGCCCTGTGGTTACAATTACAGCTATCTACGCAGAAATCGACATAGGCAAACTCTGAACAATTTGTCTCAGGATTTCAATTTGCTTGTTTGGTTTAAAACTCCCACCTTCATAATTAATGTTATCAGTCGTTGCCTTTCCTATTACAACATTTTCCAGGGAGATATTTGTTTCACAGGGACACAGCAACTCTGTGTGCAGTCTGCAGTCACCTGCCTGCTGACAGCAGGGGGACCTCCCTGTCCTCCCAGCTCCTCGCAACTATGATTGCATGCAGAAGGCAATTTGTACCAACATAAAGAACTGAATGCATGCATTGTTCACAATATAATTTGCACAGTTCACAAGAACAAATATAGAGAAAAACAAACAAACAAACAAACAAACAATACCCTAGGACCTTAGTGAAATAAATAGCAAAACAATTTTACTCAAGGAGACTCGGTGCTCCCAGATCCACTCTCTGAAGCGCACCTGTTACTGTGCATCCAACCTGGTAAAAAAAGTGTAACTATTGAAGAGTTCAGTTCAAGTGCAGGCTTCACTAGAAAAATCACAGAGGAGTTGAGGAAAAAAAACCCAACACACAAATACAGAAAACTGCATGACTCCCTCAGTAAGGAAACTAAAGCCACGTATGTAACTAGTGACCATATCTCTAAACACTTCCTCAATTCTAGGAACAGAAGTAGTGAAAACACAACATCCATTTAGACCAATAACATTTGCTTCCCTGATTTCAGTGCTCTAGAGCAGCCCATACAAAAGACGCAAAGTTTTAGTGGTTAAATAGGGATGACCTATCTGAGTTCTTATCTTTGTTAGCAGGGAGGTGATGAAATGTGGCAAAGCACCTTAACACTTCTTCTACTTGTCCAATGATATCCCAGGCTGGATGTGGCTCTAGTGGTTGGGGACCTTGCCCATGGCAGGAAGGTTGAAACTAGATGATCTTTGGGGTCCTTTTCAACCCAGGCCATTCTGTGATTCTATGACATGATTTTATGACACATTCTGCCTAGCTGAAGTTTCTAAGCTATTATCTGGACCTTTAGTTAGTTAGCTAAGCTATTTTATTCTGCATTGGAATACACAATATAAGACATTCATCCAGTCATGGACAACAACAGAAATGGATAGACAACCATCATACTGCGATTTGCAATCAGTGTTTCCCCCAAGTCCTTATATCACTACTGTTTGCATAGCAGTGTCACATTCAATTGTGTACTGAGAAAGAACAACTGCTGCAGTCTCTGATGCATAAAAAACAGCCAAATAGTGGTGCTGCTTTTGGATAACGTGCTGGTATTAGAACACTTCTTTAGTAGCAAAGAAAGAATACACTGGAGGATCTTTTTGTTAAGTATCTTTTGAAAACATGTCTGTTTCCCCTACTAATGCATGCAGCCTGCAGAAAGTGGGAAAAGCTATCATCTGTTCTATCATTCTCATTCAAATTTTAGAAAGTACGTCTAGGGCAGCAGTGTGGAGCTAAATAAACATGGTTAAGGAGTGGAGTAACACCGGTGATAGAACTGCGCACTTCTACACCTACCGTTTGCAGGAGTCACATAAACCTGTGTATTTTTCCCAAGAGACAGAGACTAAGAGCTGTTTGCAGTAACTATGGGTTGCATTTGTATCCCACAATGCTTTCTCTACTAACTGCTTTTGGATGGATTCATTCAGAGCTCTGTAATGCATTTATCATCTCCAATACCATTACCTTTCTTAGTTCCAAATATGGTTCTCTTCTTATTTAAGCCTGTTAGGGTCCTTCTCCAAAAGGAGGTACAGGGATTACTTCAGATACACCACCTCAGAGACACAAGTGAGTGAGGGACCTGAACCTAGATCAGCAATAGCATACAGCAGCAAGCAGCATGAATATGGATGGCCCTGGGAGAGCAGGGCAGCCGTAGCCCTTTGATGGTATTTAATATCATCTCTTTCCCGTTTACAAAGATAGCTATAAGTAGAAATGAATAAGCATACATCATTTGCGGTTTTTTTTCTTCGCAGAACTGCTCACAGAAATCAGGCACAGAGCAGTGGCACTCCTGGCTTGTCCCCTGGTCCGACTTCCAGCTCCAGCAGGATGCCGGCCTGGTTTTCCCTTTTCCGGACACTTCCATGGTCCTTTACAGCCCTGCTAAGTGAGTGTGAATGACTATCATCAGTTCTGAATGGGAACACTTCACACCCATTTCGTGCAAGTGTAAATGGCTGCAAAATACCTAGTTGGGAACATGGCCCATTACATCCTCTTGCTAAGGCTTTGCATAGTACATGTCCAGGCATCATATATCAAGTGCAGAAATAGTAGAAATTCTCTTTGTGAAAATCAGTTTTGATGCACTAGAACTTTTTAACTATTTCCAACAGCACACTTGCTGGATTTAAGAGTGGCATGAATAGGATGTGGTATCTATTGTATGTGACCTCCCTTTTTAGGGATCCCTATGAGATGTTTCCAAAGCTGTCTGATTTCTTGGTTTTCTTGTTGAATTTAAAATTCTGATCTCCAAAAATGAGTGAAAAAAAAAGGAATTGGAACATCTTCATGGCTTTCCTTCCATTCAAGTTAGCCAAATTAAACTGTAGCAGCATGAACCCTTCTTACCTTGATCCAAGATCAGTGTGAAGCAGCATCTTCTGAACCAGATGATGAATCGTTTCCAAAATTCTTTCATCTGAGCTATTTTACAGCATAGTCAATAACCACAGAATAACAAAAGTGCTACTCAGAATTTGTGCACCACAAGAATTCATATGACTTAATGACAGATAATAGCTCAGAGTTCCTAAATGTCTTATTCTCTTAGTTCTAGCTTAGTGCAAGCACATTTTGCCTGCAGATGTATAGAGTATTTGGGGGAAAAATACAACATGAATATATACCAATAAGATAGTGTCAACTCTGGGAGATTATACACAGTTGTCACTTCAGAACAAAAAAAGTAGATCTCATGATGAATTCACAGGATTATCACTCTCAAGACTCATGATGAAAAGGACAACATTTTGATGTTAACTATCTTAGATTATGTTAATGATATTAATACAATATTCTAGTAGTTAAAAAACACACACACAAAATGAAAGCAAATTCTTCCTTCAAGTGGTAAAGACATTATATCAGATGGGCCTTGTGGTGATGAAAACATCACATTGCCAATGAAAAGCCTCACTCCTATGTTCAAAAACACCTACAAGTGTGCAAAATCAGCTCTGCAGTCCAGCTGGAAACTTGTCTACGTTTCTTGAAGACAAGCTCCAATGATGGATCTGGTTTTCATGTGGACTTTCATGCTCCTTCAGAAAGGCCTGATTTCACAAGAAGCTGGTATGACCTACGAGTCAGCAGTGTTTGGACACAAAGTGGTGAAATAATCTTCTATCCACATTGGGAGGGTTTGAGTCATACCTCATGGTGTCCCTCCTAGAAAGCTCCTCTAATCCCTTTCTCATTGTCTGCAGTTACTAATGATAGGGCCATAAATTATTTGAATTATAAAAGCAATATGTAATGACAGGTACTGGAATTGATGGTTTCATCCTCTGCCATGTGGTATGCCTTTCTCAAAACAGTGGTTTGTATGATATATTGTGACTTTAATTTAGAGTTACCACCTCATGCCAAAACCGATAGGGTCTCACTGGAGCTCAGCAAAAGCAGTACATAAGTCAGCGAATAATTCCCTCTGGAAAGCCTTAGTGTATGGCTAAGTAATGTTCTTGTTTACCTCATTTAGCCCCCAGTTCTCCAAGAGCTAGCCATGAAGAGTTCTTATCCTCTCTGATATCCAGCCGGGACAAAGTGTCCTGTCTTTGTTTTCAGCCATGAGGCTTGTGTCAAACACACCCTGACAGCTGCAACAATTTTTGGTGAAAACAATAATTCCACTTTTCCTTTCCATCTGCCTGCAGATGGCTTAAATCTGACCCATCAAAAGGGAAAAAAAAAAAAAAAAAAAAAAAAAAAAGAGGAGAAATAGTGTTCCAGCTGAGATGAAATTGTAACGATTGCTTATTGAGAAAATAACAGGTCTGAGATTTGCAGAAGAGACCCCACAATGAAGCTGTATATGAGATAACTGGAGATTCTGATACTGGTTGATCTGGGTTCTCTATACTTACTCTCAAACTTACTTACTCTTCAAATCAGCAAAAAGCCACGTGAAAAGTAATCAGCAATGTATGTCATGGATAACAGGTTTACTTTTTTTCTCTACAAAGGAGAAATTTTGCTAAGAAACACTGAAATACAATCTGAAATACTAGAAGGAAATCATTACTGAAAGGCCAAATTTGCAGCTTGAAGTTTACATCTTGTTACTCAGTTTCAGTGTTCTATGCTTCACTATATTTCAAATCAAAATAATAACATCAACATAATTCCCTTTTTATTACCGAACTTTCACACTGCAGACACTGCTTTGTAAGCACACAGTTTGTTCATGAAGAACAGCAGCTACTGCAGCTAAAGATATACTCAAATGGTTTCAGTAATTGTCCAGATTTGATGACAACTGCACATAATGCAGAATATCATGAACACAAAGCAACTGAAAGAAACTAATTTCCACTTATTATGTTTGGAGTGAGGAATGAAATGTCATCCTTTTAAGACAACAAATAGGCATTGCAGTGGTGAGGACAATGAGAAGTTCAGGGTCTGGTTCAGCCCATGTATTCTTCTTGTCATTTTACATCTAGTTTTAAAGAAAAAGCAACAACTTCTCCATCACATAAAACAAGAAAAAAAAATAACCTCACAACATATGAGCCACAAAATTCTCTCTCTTTCTTTTTAAGTAACAAGCTTTAACAGTTGCCTCAAAGACTTTGCTGTACCATTGAGACTGGCAGTGATTTCCACTTACTGATAGGGAAAATGGGTGGTAGAATCTCTAGGAGATGTCGTGTGAGACAAGAGTTGAAGAAGCAAGAGCTAATGAACCTGTCACTTTTTAAACTAGGAAAATATAGCACAAAGATATCATAAAATGCTATAGATTGCTAGCATCTTATCCTCATTAAGTTGGTTTTTTTGTTGTTGGATTCTTTTGCATGAGTACAGAAGTAAGACTGGAATGAGGTTTCTAATCTCTCTGCCCAGAGAAGCCGCAGATGCCCCATCCCTGGAGGTGTTTAGCACTAGTTTGGATGGCACTCTGGGCAGCCTGATCTGGTGGGTGGCACCCTGTACACGGCAGGCTGTCAGAGTTTGATGGTCTTTAAGGTCCCTTCTGACATAAGCCATTCTATCATTCTGTGTTTCTATGATCTCATAAATATATCTATCTATCTACTTATCTGTCTATCTATCTATCTATCTATCTATCTATCTAATGAAGATAACTGGTGGTGGTAGGATCATGAATAAATGGCTTTGCTCTGGTAAGTCTAAGGAGATGCCAGTCACATAATAAATTCTATATAAAAAAATATTTCCAAAACGCTTAAAACTACATGTATAAAGGTTAGTTCCATTCAAAGTAAGCAGATCATTAAATTTATCACTATGATTTTTCCTAGGAAGTAAAATGCCCTTAAAACCTTTCCAGGATGACTGAGTCTTTAGAAAGTCTGTACATTATGTAAAGGTTTGAAAGGGTATGCTGCATCTGGCATGAGAACGTTCTGGAAGTAAGAAAATCTCTTCAAGCCTACCCACACAAAAATGTCTTTCTCAGCAAGGCAAAAGGACCTTTGAGGTAAACCATGAGACCATGCTAAACCTGGAGAACCATGCTTAGATTTTCCCAGATCATGTATTTGGGATACCTAGGTTAACTGGGAGCATGGAGAATGAAAAGTAATTAATCTCTGGAGAAGACACTATACTGATTCCTTTGCTAGAGTAAACACAGCTTTTTCTGAGAGCCAGGATGTCTTCTGGATTCCCGCTGAATGATGTTCCACTTCCACTTTGCCCATTACTCAGGGCTGCAGCTCATGCCAAGCACTTCCATTTGCTGTGATTGGGACCACCAAGCAAAAAAATGGAGCATACATTTGTTTTGCATCCTCCAAAATTCAGGAGTCCAAGCTTACAGACAAGTTGAACTCACTGTGCACTCAAATGCCAACTGTGTGATGCAGAGCCAGGATACTCACATCGCCAAGCAGCCAGAAGTTTGAAAGCCTGCTCTTCAAGAAGTGGAAATAGAAATGAGAGCAAGGATGAGGTTGGAAAAACATCATTAAAACAATAGGTGGCTAAGTCACACAGAGCATGCTGTGGTACTGATGTACTCAGAAGCGAAGTAGAGTCTCTTTGTGCATAGAGGATGAATTACCCTCTCTGAAAGGATGTCTAAAAAGAAACACACTGTATAATAAAAATGAATAAATGTGAAGAGTCTACTAATGCTATGGACTGAGCTTGTTCTGGGTGACTTCCTACTGCAGCGCTCTCAAAGCCTTCAGTAGGATCTCATGCATACGTAGACCTCAACTCTCTCTGGCTAAATAAAGGACTTGAGGCTGCAGAATTGTCACCCTTTCCTAAGCAACAGATTCAATTCAGGAAATTAAGACTCATACAGTGGTGACTAATGCTTTTGTCAGGCTCATTATGAAGTACTCAAGGATGCTGCAAACATCCTGTGCCTTACATTACCACTCTTGAGTGACCAAGTTCATTCAGGCCCACAGTGTGTCCCACCTCTATTGCAGTAACTGCTGTGTGCTGCCTTCAGTACGTATGCTCCCACACGTTATAGAAAGGAGTTATTTGCAGAAGTTCAGGCAGTCCTTACGGTATTGCACAGACATAGCCAGCCTCCTCCCTACTTGCCCAGTGGGAATCACAGAGAAGTGATTATCTTGGAACAGATGCAGATGCTTAAATAAAGAGGGGATGATGGAAAAAAACATTACATAAATCCTCCCCACGTGAGCAATGAATACACCCCACAGCTGCTAGCTTTGTTTTGCATATTTTACATATTTACATACACAAAATATTTCCAAACATCCCTATGTTTATCTAAAACTCCATCAGTAATAAAGCTGGCAGAACAAATCCAGTGCAAATATACTCACTGCATGAAACTTCTCTGAATTGATTTTAAGATGCACAAGGAGTAAAAGCTTGCTTCTACTGAAGTCAACAACAGCAAATCTCACATCTCCAAAGAAGGAAGACCTAATATACTCCTATACTCCTAAATTGTTCACTCCACAGCAAAGACCAGTCTGAAGATGAATGAGGCAATGTTTCTAAAGCAAGGACAGCTGGTAGATTAGGGAACGGGATATTTTTCTCATGCCAGTTGCCTGCAGGTGGGTGGTGGGGGTAGGTTGGAATGGAAATAAAACCTTCGAAGGAAAAACTGAGTATCCTTCTTCAGATAGTGCAGAGAAGTCAAAAAACAAACAAATAAATAAAAAAAAACCTGCTCAAGCTCAGAAAGGGTGGGTAGCCTCCTAAAGATAAATTAATAGAATGACTTGCATCTAATTTCAACCCCCCTGCGGTGGGGGGGGTCGCCAACCACTAGACTAGGCTGCCCAGAACCACATCCAACCTGGCCTTGAATGACTTCAGGGATGGGGCATCCACAACCTCTCTGAGAAACCTGCTCCACTGTGTCACCACCCTCTGAGTGAAAAATTCCAGCTTAAAAAAGGTAGAGTGACATCCATGTCCATGCTCATTGTCAAGATCATTTTGGAAAAGAACAACTAATCAAGGGAGGAAGCATATGAGCATAACATTTCTGGTTTTAGTCTGTAATACCTCTTTTCTCTTCCAGCTCATCCAGCCAAACAGGGAATGGAGCAGCCCACCTTCCCCAGCCACCCTTCTGTAGGCACTACGTAACCTGAAAGTGGAAAAGAGCCATGGGGAAGAGTACAAGACTGATTCCCACATACTCCCTTGATGAGAAAGCCAAGAAGAAAAGAAGTACAAGAGGAATGCTACTGCTGCACACCATCTTACTTATTATGTAGAGCAGGAATCTGTCTGTCACAGAGGAGGAATTAACTTCTCCACAAAAGCAAACCCAGAAGAAAAGAGTGAAGAAATGTAGTAGATCTGCAGCTTGTGGAGTTTCCATTTGGAATATACTTCTCAGAAGACAGACAAAACAGGATTGAAAAAACCTACCAGCCAGTGAGGAATATTTATCCAGACTCCCTCTCCAAAACTGCTTTATTGATCAACCTCTACAGAGGTCTTCCCCATTGACTTCTACATAGATGCCAAAAAAAAATTCTTACTCTTAAAAAGGACATTTGAAAGAGACTAGGGAGTTTCCCACTGAGAAAGTTCCTGAAAGTTGAGTTTTATCTCTATCTATTTCCACCAGTAAAGAATAGAGTGCTATTCTTAAAAGGGAACAGATTTTTTGGTTTTGGCCAGATATAGAAATCTTTGTTGCTATATTTGGCTTCCAATGTAGGACTTTCTGCTTGCTGGTGGGAGGAGGAAATTAGAGCTGGTGTTATTCATAACTAAATGGGCATGAAAAACAAACCACGTCTCTTTGAACTGTAGTGCTACTATGGGCATTCACATTACAAATCATTTTTAAAGCCTGCAATACCTCTGTGCACGCAACAGCCAACATCAAAACTTTATTACCCGCTCATTTTCCCTCAGTGATAAACCATTGCAGATGTACAGTTATTGTCAAGGCAAAGACATTGGTGTAGTTCGTGGTGGTGATTGTGCTCTGTTTTGTTTTTAAATATAATTTCTCGCTCATCTTGAAAGAAAGCAAAAGTGATGTTCTGAAAGACAGACAATTACTGGAAGGCTGCAGGATCCAGCCCCCCTCTTCTTCCCAACAACCCCAAAAAGAAATCAGCTAAATTAATTGGCATCCCAGCCCAACACACAGCTCAGCCATGAGGAATTCTCACCAGATGTCTCAGTCCCCACCCGGCCTCCCACATCACGCAGGCAGCATAACCCTTCAGAGCCTGAGGTCCTGTCGGGGCGACTGGCCCCACCGTGCGGGGGGTTGATGCAGAAGGCTGATGTTAGCCCCAGCAGCTGGCCCCCACCCACACTTACCTCCCCCACTAGTGTGGCAGATGCCAACCTCACTCCTCACATATTCCATGGCATTTCCCTCATGCCAAGCAGGCTGAGCACTGCTGAGGTTATCCGGCTCCCTCCTGGCACCAAGGGAAGCGTTTCCCCATGGCATCAGGCAGGACCCCAGCTGGCAGTCAGTAAAATCCAAAATAAGAGTTATCTGGATGGAAGTGATGAGATTTTTGATGGATGTCAGGTCAGTAAATCCAACTGAATGGCACAGATTTACATGAATGGAGGCTGTGGTTCAGCTTGAATATAATCAGTCACAAAACAATTCCTTTTCTGGAGCATCACTGCTTCCCCTCTTGTTTTCTGATGCAGTGAGTACATACAGAAATAACACCTATGAGCATTTGGAAACCAAGGCATGGGGCAAGGCAGCTGGAGCTCTACTCTGGTGAGAATAGTAGATGTTACTAAAGGAGAAAAAGCACATCAGCTCACTCATCCCCCAGTTTAACAGCACTGTTGTTGCCTAGAACACGTTTACTTCACTGAAGCTATTTGTGGTTGTCCTAAAGCAAAAGGGCTCTCCCAGATCTTTCCTCACAGACTAAACCACAGTGTACACAGTTCACTTCAAAGAAAGAAGTTTCCTGCAATGTTTATTCCAGCTTTTTCTTGACACTTAGTTTGTACCAAATTTCTAAGTCCTCACACTGCTCTGGTATTTTTTGATGGCTGTCATGTCCCTTTCTACTTCTTTCATGTACAAGCCAAGCAGTTGTTAGGCATCATTTGCTTATTTTGCAATGGTCTTTATCCCATCCTCACCTCCATCGTCCATGCGACTGTTTATCTCCCAGTAGTTTCCAACAACTTTCTCTCCTACAGAAAGTTCTGAATGCAAATTCCCCCTTCCCTGGTCTTCCTTTCCTTACATTTCAAGTTCTTACTCATGGCCCAAGAAAGAAAAGGGCGATTCTGAGCAGAGGCAAAGCACTCTGCTTGCAAAACTCTCTGCTTACTGTCCTGGAAATCAGTCCTGGAGCAAGACATATAGGGAAATTCCTGCTCATCTACTGGTGCTCTGATACTGTATAGCCCATATGGTCAGGATCTTCACAGAATTTTGCAACTAAACTCTTAACAGCTCCCTGCTGATCGCGTGCAAGTGGCAATTTTTCAAAAGCTCTGTGCTTGGCCAAAGTTTGGAGGTTTCCCCTCCCCTGCTGCTGGAACAGTAAATGATATATTTGTGACCAAAATACCAAACGTTCAGCCCTCAATCCAGAATGCAGACATGCGAACATCACTCAATTAAACAGCTGTAAAATAATTTTAGCAAGGGCATAGTCACTTCCTTAATGGGAATTACTGAACTGTCATAAAAAAGAATCAATTTGTGATAAAAAACTTTTATGGAAAACTTCTACTTGATGAGCATCAAAACTGCAACAAAATTATAAAACTAAAAATCTGTTACAGCAAGAAGCCTCAGGTCTACCAGGTATACCATCTTACCAGATCTGATTTTAAAATAGCCTCTCATTTTAGAGCAATTTAAAAGGAGAAAAAAAAAAAAAAAAAAAAAAAAAAAAAGACATTGCAGCAAATGCAACAGACCCTATCTAATGAGAAAGCTAGTGTCTTCATGCAAGAGCCCTTTTAGAAATCCCTTAGATGCTCACCTTTTGCTCTATCCTATTTCAGGAGAGAATCAGTAGTTTAGGACACTTGTTTTAAAATGTTTTCAACAGGAGACAAAGTCTTGGCTGTAGAAATTAATCTCATGAAAAAAAAATAGAAACTCAGGATGCTGTAATTTACAAAGAGATTTATGAGTTCTTCAGTTGCATAAGAATAAAAATAATAAAAAAAAAGCATTAGCTAATTGTTGAGAAATACAGACCAAGCTGAAAATACTACATTAAAAATATAACAATAAACTTCACATTAAATTATTTATTCAGTAATTAAAACAGTGACACTTTTCTTTATACAAAGACTCCCACCAGTTTTGATGAGAAGGATGAATGTTCAGTGGAGGTTTTGAGGGTAGCAGGATTAAGAATGAAGGGGGGAAGGAGAGGGACCCTGACTTGACTGATGGTTTTAAATGATAACTACAAACAGCTAGCAGAGAAAGTGCAGCATAGTTCTGCAGATACTTTACTAGATTACTGTAAACCTCAACTGCTATGAACATTGATTGTATATAGGTGCCAATTACCTGAGCCCAAGCTTGCTGGAATCAATGTGGATTCCAGTACGTGTCCACCAATGTTGGACCAGATCCTGGGCATCCACTCTTTTCCAGCCAACAATGGACTGCAGTTTAGGCATTCACAGCTGGTCCCAATGATCTTAATGGCATCAAAGTCTTCAACAGACTTTGAGGAAGAAAGGAGGAGCAGGGCTCCTGCCTGCAAAACACCACTGTCAGTGATACACAGCTGATCTATCTTGAAGCCTTGTGCCTTTGTGTGGGTGCATAACAACTGTGATGTTTTAATCACCTCCATCCCTAAACTTAAGTTTATTGGGAGCTAAAAACATCTTGCAGTTCAGAGGGAACTCCAAACAAGCTATCACAGGTCCCACCATGGTGTCATGGACACCACAGAAAAAGAACAGCCAGAGGATTATGGGCACTGTTCTGACCAATGGCTGCTAAAACAAATGTTTCCAGAGATATCTTTAATTCCCTTTGGTAATTAGTTCATCCCATAAGAGGGTACGAGTGTAAACTTGCAAGTACAGTCTAATTTTAATGTGTTGTGCAGCATCTGTCCAACCATCTACATACGATACTGGAGAAGAACAGTTCTGCTCACAGAACTACCATCTCAACCTTTGTAAGACCTCTCCTGACCTTGCACAGGCAAGAGTCCTTTAGTCTTTAAAGGGTCCTTTTCTGCATCATAGCTGTCAGATTGTGCCCATAGGGCTAATATATAAAAGCAGTATTTATTTTTAAATACCATCCTGCTTTACATGAGATTTCAGCTCCAATAAACATGCATCAACTTTTTAAAAAATTCACACAAAAACAATATTTATCATCCAAATACCCCTTAAAAGCTCTAAGGCAGATATATTAAAGACAGAAGTCAAGTTTAAAATATATATGTATATATGTAATTTTGAACTGTTTGAAAGAAACAGAAGTTGCTGGTCCATTGATATGGAGAAAAATATTGTACCTGAAGTGAATTAAAATAACTGTATTCAACAAGATACATTTGTCTACTGAAAGGCAACATATTGTATCTCTTTGCATAACTCCTTTGACACCATGGTCATCTCTACACACACAACAAATCAGGGCTTTTGAAAGATTAAGTTTTGGGGAAAGGGGTTGTCTTCTCTCTCTCTCTCTCTCTTTTTTTTTTTTTTTTTTCCTTTCCTTTCTTAATTTTATTTATTTATTTATTTTTTAAGTGTGGAAAAATTCCATTCACTCCTGAGGTTACAGAGAATGCAATAAAATACCTACTGTTTTTTTTTGTTTGTTTGTTTTGTTTTTACAGTCAGATGAGATTTAGTAATGTCATTCAGTTTATTTCCAAAGAATGTGCATTCGAAGCATGAGGGAGGAATGGAGGAAAGAAGGTACTAGGTATAACAACGTGTGTGTGCATATATATATATATATATGTATATAAATATATGCACATACATAAAGAAATGTAGGAGAAGAAGAGCAAGACATACATGATTGATTGGAAACAGAAAGGGTGGGTGCATGCCAAGGTAAGTGATCATAAGCACAGTGGGGAAAATATAATGCTCCCCTCATACAGCCTCTGCTCTCAAGAGGTGTACAACCCGCCTCCCTGAAAGCTGTGATGGGAAATTAATCCTCAAAAGCATGTTTCAAGGCAGGAGAAACAGAATATTGAGAGAATCTTGACATTCACTGAACACACTACAAAAGAGGAATCAGAAAAGCTGATGAGCAAATTGGTGTATCTCGTGAGTAGAAGAATCATTAAAAAGTGCATTTTACTGTCATCAAGCATGGATTATCCAGCTCTCCAGAAATAAAATCTGCTGGGTGGTTAGTAGCTGTAGTATTGCATCATCTTTTTAGGATGGAAATGCCCCAGCTGAAACAAAATGGGAATCTGCTTTCCAAAATCTGGTGGTCAGGTTGAACATCCCCTGCCTTCAAGCAAACAAGACACAAAAACTGAGAGCAGATTTCTCAACATTACCAGGAACAAAATAAAATCCTGGATAACTGTAAGGACTTTAATGTTTAGGTTTTCTTGAAATAAAACAATAGTTTCCCTATGTTCTCCCAGAAAAAGTGACAGAGTACATCGTGTTTTTATAAGACCTCAGAAAATGAATCATCCACTTTCTTGGGACAGCATTAGAGTCCACCACACACACACAGAAATGAAACTCCTTTAGTAACACATTAAGACACATAACTTGCCCGTAACCTGATTTTAAGAGTCTTTTATCCTATCTGTGGAAGCATGAGCAGCCTTAGTATTCCCTTTTCTTTCTCACTGCCATCAATGTGCCATAAGTGCAACACTGCAAGCAAGCACTCCTCTCCCCTTTCAAGAGCAGTATTAGCATAGCATCTGCTTCTCATAAGCACATTTCTGTGAGTGTAAATGTGCGTGCATAGACGCATGTGTGAGAGAGAAGCAAATCTGCTCAATTTAACTTAAAAACTTGTCACAGAGAAGAATATATTTTTCTTCTCTCCAATCCTTCAAATCAGAGAATAGGAGCAGGGCTACTGCTACGTACTCAGGCTTTTACTTTCCACTCAGTTGTTAGTACGGGGACTGTTTGTTACTGCGGAAAAAAAACTGAACCTATGTGTCTTCCAAAGCTGGCCGACTGGTGTGTGAACAGCTACAGACGATAGCAGGTTTTTATTGGCACTTGTCTCCTAAAGCCTGCAGAGTAACACAAGTTCTGTAAGAACATTCACAAGTTCAGCTGGGGAAACGGAGCACATGACAGCAGTCCCTGAGGAAAGCGGCAACAGATTCACCACATACCCATGACCTCTACCCATTAACTCAACAAAATAGTCAAGAAAGAAATTCCAGTGCAAACTCCTGGCTTGACTGTTCCTGTCCCAATCCTCTCTGACAACTACAGGCAGCAGGAGGAGATCCTTCATCATTTGAACTTGCAAAGAGGAAGGCAATGAAGTGACTGCTCTTCTTAGACATTAACTAAACTGTTTCAGGAAGTCAAACATATCACATCTCAAAAAGAAATACTGCTTTGCTCTCTTCTGCCCTAAACCCTCCAACTCTGATGTTCAAAGACCTAAATTACAACTTTCCTCATTGTTTCCCTTGTGAAATTTTGCCTCTGCCTTCCAGCTTTACCAAGACTGGGAGGAAAAAAAAGAAAATACTTGGATTTTTTTTTCCTCAGTATCTCTAATACTGTAAGAATTCCTAATTTTAAATTTACGTCAGGAACTCATATTTCCTGAATCATTCTGCCCTGATAAACACATCGTGGAGGTTTTTGATACCTTCCTTTCCATGCAGTTTTCCCAATCTGTAACTAATTCATTGACCAACTTAGGAGCTAGCTCAACCAGAACAGCAATGATATACAGAACTCTCCCGAGAGTGAAACTCAATAAAAGGAAGAAATATTGATAGACTATAAAGATAAGAGGTGCAAAAGGGGGAGAACAGCATTAATTTAGCATCCCAACATAGACACTCTAGCCCTATTATTTTTAAGTAACCTATAAGAGTAGTCAATTCAGCATTTTAACACTGCCTGAAACCTCAAATCAGTAAGGTACACGTTTAAAGATTTTCTCAAATTGTGATATAATCCTACTGCCCACAATGTCAGCATGTCAAGCCCTCTCTTATGTCAAGGGAGAACTCAACACCTCATAGGATCAAGTTCAAAAGCTTGGAGAGAAAAAGCAGTACAAGGGTAGAAGGCCTGAATTTCAGACTGGCAGGCACATCCCAACATTCCCCCTCCCCTTTCACACACACATCCATGTGGTGTCCACCTGACAAACTTACATTCACAATACTCACTGACTTAAAATTATACTGTTTCTTATGTCAGTCTTATGCTTAGGTCTTGGTTTCCATGTAGATGGTTTGTCTTTTTGACAGGGATGTCTAAAAACAATAGTAACAGAAATACAATAGGTTATGAGAGCCTTGGGAAATGTTACAGAGAGATCCCCAGTGTATTCCTTCACTGAAGGTATACAGAGCAGAAAGGCAACATTTCCAAGCAATATCCAGGATTTGGCAACCCTGATCCTGTGCCCAGCTAAACACGTACTGTCACTCGCTGGAGTTAGTAGGACTAGACAATGCCATCACAGGAGTGGGACTGTTGAGGGCAACCTTGCAGCCCTTATTCAAGATTGGATCATGTTCTTGGCTTCAACAGAAGTCATTAGAAAGCAAGTCAGACCCAAGACCCAAGGCCAGAAATGTGGCTCCTCTTACATTTTGCAATGTGCTGTGACTAGACATGGCCATGTCACTTCCCAGTTCAGATTTTTACCCTGACAGCGACAAAGCCCAGCTTTTGTGCATGCTGAGCATGTGCAACTTCTTACAAAATTCAAGAGCAGTAGCTGGAACCAATAATGCCCCCAGCAAACCTTGGGTTAGACAACCAGATTTTGAAGTCAACAGCAGCTGAATGTTTCAGCATTTCCCATGAGGTCCTCAGCAGACAGATCAGGCCAGTTGAAAACATTTTGTTTCTGCAAGTCATGCATTTTTATGAAAGTGACATTTCTTTCCTAAACATTCATGTTACAAGTTAAAACCCTCAAAATAGCTTAGCTGAAAGTCTTGCCTCATGAGTTAAAATAAGAATATTCTGGTAATTATGATTACTACGAGAGCCTGAAGTGTAACTCATAGACAACTGCATTCATCAGCCTCCATGGATCACAGATGAGGTCCAAACTCAAGTCTGATTCAAATCCGTGAAAGTATTTGGTCCATTTTGAAAGACGGGATGGGTTGGAAATGCAGTTCCTGCAACCCTATGATCCATGCTAAAGGCATTTGCAAGTTTCTGACAGCACAGCACAAAGCCATCTTTAGAAACAAGAACAAAAACACCCTTACTAGAATCTAACACCAGCAAGAAAAATATTTGGCTGAAACTTTAGGTGCGAATTATACTTGCTTAAACTAGAACAAAAGGACAAAAGCATCAAGATCTAGCAATGTGGAAACAAGGAAGGTTTAGCTCTTTAAAAAGTAGGGAAAGATAGACACTTGAGGTAACAAAACAAAACAAAAACAAAATGCACAAACACATCACAGACATCTAAAAATAGCATTTTATACATTTTTGCCAGTGCTTCTCTGAGAGCAAGTTCTTTAAACAGAACTTAACAATTTTTACAATTTTTTTAAAAAAAATATGCCATCCTAAAATAGCCCATCAATCCTTAACCAAACTTTCTGTATTTCTACAAAAATAGATGCACAAAGAGCTACAAAATAATGTATTCCTGAAAGGAGGCGCACTGCAGTCAGGGGAGTCTTCTTCCCGACATTTGAGACTGTTCATAAAGATATCAAGCTGAACGAAACAAAACACTGTTAAAGGAGCAGAAAGGAGTTAGGTTGCCCAGCTGCAGCAGGCTCAGATGAGGAAAGAAAGAAAAGCAAGTTTGTTTTTCTGTTGTTCATTTTCCAACACTGTGGGACCCATAAGTGGCCTTGCAATTAAAAGGCTCAATAGCAAAACGAGAATGGTTGGCTCTTCTTCTTCACTTGTGTCCTTTGCCCCATGCAAAAGAGTCAGCGATGGTTATGTCACCCGCCAAGCTGCACTGACTCCAGCTCTAGCTGGTCTTAAGTTATATCTGGACTTCAAAACCAAGAAGAATCCTTGCTCTTGTCCTGATGCTGTAGACCTGGATTTCAGAACAGAAAAGTAACGCTTAAAATCTGATACATCTTTTTCCTCCCCCTC
The DNA here is from genome assembly GCF_019238085.1 of Lagopus leucura. Taxonomy (NCBI): domain Eukaryota; kingdom Metazoa; phylum Chordata; class Aves; order Galliformes; family Phasianidae; genus Lagopus; species Lagopus leucura. Next base: position 86,120,838 of record NW_024962262.1, read on the forward strand.
CCTTCACCTCCCCAAGCATGCAAAGTGAGGATAAAAAGTTACTGATTTAAAACAAAACAAAACAAAAAATCAAAACAAAACCCACAAAAGTAACTTACCATCCTAGTGGATTTGTTAGTAACACTGCTACTGCTTCCAATTCTATCGTTTATGTGGGATAAGCTTAAACCCCACTTAAGTTTTAGACTGGCTTTAGCAGTTCAGGAATGCTGATAAAGTCATGCGTGCTTTTTTGTTTTGGCCTCATTCGAAGAGGAGCAGGGTGTGAGAAAATCCCCCCACAAGGTCTGCGTAGACCATCCACTACAGAACATCATCATTTTTCCTGATAGGGGCCAGCCACTGACCCCATCTCTTTTCAGAAAGATCTGCAACACTGTAGGATCTCACCATTTCTATGGCATTTCACCTTATGGAGGAGGGAGGGAAAGTATTCATGCAGTAAGTTAAAAAAAAAAAAAACAAAAACAAAAAAAAAAAAAAAAACACAAATAATTTCACCTACAGAGTGTCAGATTTTTAGCCAGGAATGGCTAGTGCTTCCACATGGGAAAAATTAATGATTTTCAGCTTGCATTTGTTATGAGTTCTTCTAACATTTTCCTTTATAAAAAGTGAGGACTATCTAATAAATGTGGTGCTATGTTGTGGCTTTAGCATTACGGACTTGGAACCTGTGTTACAATCTGGGATTCCTCTATTCCAGAAGGATTCAATCTTTGCTAGATTTACACCCAACAGGGCAGATACCTAAAATCCAGACCATAGTGGAGGAGGTGAGGATGAAACTTCCCAAAGAAGATATGGTTTTGCTCATTTACAGGGAAAGTGAAAAGGAAAGGTGCAGGCGCTTGTTTTAAGAGGTAGTAACGCACTTATGCCTCACTGATGTAAAACCTGCTCCTTGATGTTTTGTGCCAAGCAAATTAAATTTTGTGAAAGGTGCAATTCCCAATACCGCTGTATCGGCAGTGATTCTCTGTTCTGTATCATGCCATAATTTGGCCTCCTATGCCAAGACCAACACACAAATTACTTGATGTACTATGAATTTAAGGCCAAATCCACCACTAATTTAAATAGGTGCAACTCTCTCAGACTTCACTGGGGTTACAGCCACTGAAATACTTGTTTGGTAACTGGTGAGAACTGAAGAAGAGCTGAGCATAGATCACTCATTTCCTTATCTGATCACATAGCCAAGCCCACTGTGGCTCTTTGCTCCATTTAACATGCACTTACATCTATTTCTTTGGACTGAAAAAACTGAGACACGCCTCCAGTACGGCAAGCCACATTCAGAGACTTTACTGAATGAGGAATATTCCTTTTTGCTTATGAGTTAAAAGTTTTTCCGGCAGTATCATTTACAGACAGAGACATAAGCTGCTGTTAGTTTCCTTCAAAGCTCTCTCAAAGTCAGTGATGAGAATTTTGTTACATTTTTTCCCATCTATTTAATTTTTCATTTTTAAAGCAAGGAAAAAAAAAATAAGAGGGAGTCAGCAGAAAATTTTTGGAGTAAGGGAGTCATTTAAGTCCACCAGTCCAACAAAGGCCCCCAGAGACAGAGAAAGCTGAGGAGAAGAGAGAGATTATACGGTTCATACTGGTTTAATAAACAAAACAAACAAACAAAAAAACCCACAAATTACACACACATGTTTAAGAGGACATCTTCCTGACAGTAATGACCAGTAGAAGGGAGATACCAGCTGACCAGGCATGTTCCTATTTAAATATCTTTGCAGCAAACAGAAACAACTGCAACTGAGAAGTTTAAGGTATAGCCATTAAGTCCAAACAGCCATGGAAAACAATCCAAAGAAATAAAGTTGCCTTAGCTACAGATCTGAATGTGGAACACTTTCCATGCCTTTTCCTCATTATATTCCCATCTTCTTTATGGCAAGACTAACTGCACTTCTAACATGTCATCCAAGTGCAGCCCTACTAGCTAACCAAGAGCTTTAGTTTGCAGCCTGCTGCTAGAACAAATGTTTTCTCCTCCTCAAAGACATCTTAGCTTGTGCTGCATGAGCCAGTATTTCCGCACCAGCAGAACTCCCCATCTCTGAGAGGCCAACGCTGCAGCTAACTGCCTGCCACACATGCAGAACACAGGCTGTGTGGGAACATCTAAACAATCCTGATGAATGGTGACAAACTGGTAGTGTTTGAGCAGAGACAACTCTGCAGAAGGCAGCAGTTTGATCACTCCAATTCTGTGTTCAGCATGACATGCTGGCCTACAGAAGTTTTCAAAGTGGACTTTGCATGGTTAGCCAGGACCAGAGGACACCAGTTAGTTTACCTGTATTTAGGGACAGATGTGCAACTCAATTGGAAAATAGAATTGCAGCTCTCTGATAGGCCAAAATCTTGCTCTGCTTTGAGTGTGCTGGGGTTACAGAAAGCTTTGTCTGGCACATCTGTCCAACAGCAGGGCAAGATTTCCTTCTGGCAGGCTCCACAACAGCGGGGCATTGTACTCTCCACAGGGCAGCACAGCTGGATCTGACCGACACCTGAAGAGTGTCTGTGCTGGCTGCTCTGCTCCTGAGGGCACACAGGCAAGCACTGATGGCTGTAGGGGCAACAAGGCAGAAATTCTCCCTGGTTTTACATGCCCAACTCAGGCGGCACACCCTTAATATGAACACAAGGATTCTGCAGTCTCCATCTACATGTGCCATGAGCTGCTGTCATGCTGTCAGCATGTTAGAGGCTGAACTTGCTTTGCTTGGCACTGGGAGGACTGAGAATTTAAGGCTTAATCTACAAACAGGTTGTGCTCAGTGACTGATACAAAACTGATCCTTATTTTGAGCACTTCAGCTTTGGAAAGGCACGGTATACCAGAAGCCACAAGCATAACAGGTTGCTGCAGATTTGATTTAGGCTAGTGCTTTCTTTAATCCCACTTGCGCCAACACAGAAGCTCCCAAAAGGGTTAATTTGCAACATACAGCATGAGGATTAAGCCACATTTAATGGGAATCAGGTACTTAAATCCCTACTCATCCCTCTAAAACAGGACATTGTAAATTCGAACAGATGTGCATGACAGATCAATATTATAGTACCCTTGCAAACAGTGAGATGCTGAAGTCCCATACAATCTGTTCTGAAACAAATTCCCAAATGACACCCAGCATGAAAGGGGAACCCTCTTTTAACCTCTGCAGGGATTCAGCATCATCCATTCAGGAGATGGCATATTTGGCTTTGCATGGCAGAGATGCAACAATGTAGCTGGATGAGGGTAAAATTACAGCCAGCTTGCTCTGATCCCAAAGATATCACTCCATTTAATTCAGCATGAAAAGTTTTGCAAATGTTTCTATAATCCCATGTGGCAGTAGCATAAGAAATGTGACTTAATGTAAGAGGGCAAGAAAAAAAAATCATTTGCATATACATATCTGAAGGGCCAAGAAAAACACCCTCTGCTAGCTTTTTTCAGGTGAGTTTGGTTTTTGGTTTTTTGGTTTTTGATTTTTTTCTTTCATATAAATCACCTGAAGCTTATAGAATCCAACACGCTGATAGTTCCAGGGACTGATGTCTTTTATTCTCCGGGAGTTGTGGGCAAAGAATTCCAGAACTGAGGTTTTCCGCCACTGTGACCTTACTTAGGGGAAACCTCTTCCAAGAAGACTTTCTTCCAAGCCCTCCAGTTTTCAGTCTCTCTGCTGAGGTTACTGACCCTCAGCAAATATATATATAATGAAATTGTGTGTGATGTGGAGACTTATGCATTAAAAACCCTACCTTGGAGAGGAAAGGGAAAAAAATAAGATCTCTGCCGAGATCCTCTGTTTCTACAAAGCAGTCACACATCAGTTTTCCTCTTTTATTTCTCTCACAGGAACTCATGGACTTACACAATAAGCATGCACCAGAAACTGACTGTCCATGCTTTCCCCGCTGCTCCCACCCTGAATGGACAACTATAAGACATGCAAGATATTGGTAAGAACTGTCAAATCAGGGTCTTGAGGAAATTAGTATACAGCTGCACCCTTCCACAGGAATTTTCACAAGGAGCATGAAGCACCAGGCAAAAGCTATATTAGCCCTGAAAGGCAGTGCTAGGACCCACAGACTATTTCAAGGTACTGTACTCTTGAAGGAAGATCACCTGGCTTATGAGAAGAACAAAGAAGCAGTAAGCAAGCCAACTTGCCCAGCGCTGGAATAACTCACAGCTTAGGCAAGATTCAGGAAGTGGTTCTTCTTGACTAATAGCTCTTGATACAGTCCCTGCTCCATCCTCCAAAAGGTAAGTCAACTTCCAGAGTTCCGAAGCTGGACTGCTGGGGCCACTGTCAGATCAGCTGTCTGGGACCCTCTATCAGTGGCAAAAGCAATTTGCTCCTGCTTCAGAAAAAGCAACTTCCATAATGGAATTTGTCAGAACTTTCTGTCACAATGTTGTTAGATTACCATCTTATTCTTACAAGCATAAAACACAATACCTCTTGTATCATCTGCATGGCTGGAAATGTTATTAATAAATATAAAATTGTCTGGTATTAAGAATCTTATTGCTCTTTTTCTTAAACTCTTGAAGGAGCAAGTGGCATGGTATTTAGAAGAGGTTACTGGTTCTCAGTTACTATTAAAAGAAGAGAGGTTTTTAGTAGGTTCACTTAGCAATAATTAGGATATGGTTGCTAATATTTCATATTTAAAAAACAGCACTTTTTTCCCACCACCAATTCCTTGTTCTCCTACATGCTAATCAAAGCAAGGAAGCTCTTCTCATACAATGGTCAGCTAGAGCTACCAAGAAGACAGCCTCAAGAAGACAAAAACAGACATCTTAAGAAGTGAGATGCAAATGCAGTATTTCCTTAATAAAGTAATAAAAGTTGTTTAAGTAGTAATCTGTAAGGATATCTGCTGGTCAGATAGGTACCAAGCAGAAAAAGAAGGCCATAACAGTGTACATGAGTGTGGAAGGAGATGCTGGAAATGTATCACCCATCCTCTGACACCAAGTGACTATGAAGAACAGTGAGGGTTGCCAGACTGCTCTTAATACTGAAGTGAGAGCCTTCAAGTCAAAACTTGCCTATGATGCAGCAGATGTAGTTTATGAAGGCAGTCCCATGGACAGAGGTAGAATAAATCTAATTTGGAGATCTCTGCCTAGAACCTACAGGATGAAGTTTAGTGTGATGGTGAGTGCAGCTTAAGCAGCATCTCCGCTCTGTATGACACCTAGATACACAGAGGAAGGAAATGCTGGTCTGTTCCAATTTAGATCAGTAAGATGCAATCCTTGTGTACTGAGGAGTTATTAGTTCAGTCCTCTTTGGAGCTATATTTTGGTGAACAGACACACTAACTAGCTGAACGAGCTGGAAGCTTCAACATGGAATTGCAATTAATTATTTCCCACAAGATTTAAACCAGTAAAAAAAGAGTGTATCACACTACAACTCATTTGGCTCGAATGGGACCAAGAGTGACCGAGGTCTTTCAGTAAAAGGCAGAGAGCTGGATGTTTCACAGCTTGTCTGCCCTGACAGCAATTTCAGGAGGGATTCCCATCTGGAAACGTATTTGGAGAAGGCCCTGAGAAAAAACCCTACTTCAGCTGCAGGGACTCCACACTGCTTTTCTCAAGTTCTTCCTTCTAAAACAAGCCACAGACACAACTGAACAAACTTACCTGCATCAAACCCAAAACTTGGCACAATGTCCACCGTTCCATGAAAGGCTCCAGCCCATGCTGAGGTAGCGCTGGTGACAGCAGCAGGATCTGTCTTAGTCACGTCACACTGAGGAGCAGGAATCCTGGCTGCACGTACTGAAGGCATCAGCAGAGACCCATAGCGGGGGTCGCGGTGCGAACTGGGATGGTGATGGTGCATGTGTGGATGAGGGTGATGGCGATGCATGTACACGTCATGCATGTGTGCATATGAAGGGCTCACCTGAGATGCTAAAGGATAATGCCAGGATTCAGTTGCAGCAGGGGGAGGAGGAGGTGGAGTCTGATGAAGGCTGTGTCCTGGCCAGCTGCTGGGATCTGGTGTTGGGAAGGTGCCTGGTGCAGTAATGGGGAAATCGGGGTGTACTCCACTTAAGCATGGTGGTGGGGGAGGCTGATAAGAGCTGGTCCAAAACGAAGTTGGGAAACTGCTCCTTTGGCTTGATATTGTTGAGTTTTCTGGAAGAGAGGAGAGAAAATAAGTATGACTGAAGCTGGAAGAACAATTCAATGACAAAAACCCCTCAATAATTTTCTACTCTCAAATTTATAACGCTGAACCCAAGCTTACAGATTAATTACAGAATCACAGGATGGTTGAGGTTGGAGAAAACCACATAAGATCATCTAGTCCAATCCTGTTCAAGCAGGGTCACCTAGTGCATATTGTCCAGGATGACATTCCATCATATTTTGGACAAGAACCAAACTCCATACCCTCTTTGGGCAACATCGTTCAGTGACTGATCACCCTTACAATAAACAAACAAACAAACAAACAAGCAAAATGTTTTCCTGTGTTCAGATGGAATTTCCTGTTTTCTAATTCATGCCCTGTTGCATTTTGTCCTGTCAACAAACACTACTGAGAAATGCTTGACTCCATCATCTTCATTTCCTCACATCAGGTTTTTACACACATATAAGACATCCTTGAGAAGACTTCTCCATGCTGATGGGTCATAACTCTCTCAGGGTCTTGACACAGGAATCAGGAAGAGATAGTATCTCCTGACCAGACCAGAACTTATCATTTAGAAAGGCAGCTGCTGTGATTCTAAATGCTTCTGAGGACAGTGAACCAGCTCACAATGCAGAATGAGACATTTTGCTATTGGAATAATACCAGTTCTCTTCAAATTCATGGCATGCTTTAATGGGCTAGTGATCAACTGAATGCACCTCATGTTATTTTCTTATAGAATACATAACATTGCCTGTTGTCAGGCAAACAACATCACCTATGTAGCTGAAAATAGTCTTTGTCAGAAATAAAAGACTTGCTGCTTCTTACAGCTAAGGCTCAACTTGTATTTAAATGGATTCCAATAACTTCACATAATGAAATCACATTCTAAAAATTCCTCTTTTGAAGGTGCGGTTAGTGTTTTTGATGCGTAGGACAGTATTGGCATCTCCACTCACATATCGCTCTTGCCAACTCATGTTTGAAAGCACTGCTTCATGCAATATGTCACAGCTCAAATAGCTTGGGTTGGTTTTGGTGGGTTTTTTTTTGGTCGAAGATGGAAACATAAAAATACAGGACCTCTGATGAAAGAACAAAGTCATAAAAATAGCCAATGAAGAAATAAAGCCAGGGAAACGTAATGTTTGACAAGGTGAGGAGTTCTCTATTCCTCGTACAGCATTTACAAAAATGTTTATAATATTTTTCCTTAACGACTTTTTGTTTTGCGTAGTTTAACAAGCAACTGGAATGAGATTTGAGTGAAGACATCATTGAGAATGAACAGATTCTTCAAACACTCCTGCCTCTAAACTTTGCTTACATAAAATATTTTGGAAACAAAAACTGTAAAAGTGTTTTCTCACTGTATCACTAGAACACTCATGTATCTATTTTAAAATCTTTTCAAATAACGATTTTTTTTCCACACAACAATTGGCCAGGATTTAGGGAGTTTAATGAGTCTGATTAACTTCTGGTATTGGAAATACCTTTACAAATGCACTGTGGACAATTGTACAGAATTATCTCTGTGCCAAACCCTCTCATAGGCTGCAAGCCTATCTAGCAAACTGCAATATGGCCTTCTTCAAAAGATTGTTTCTTTTTTTAGCATTATATTTCTATTGTGATTCATACTAGAAGACTGAGGAGAGCTTCAAGCATCTAACAGAAGCTTCAGCACCCCTCTGAAACTGGTACTGTTCATCACTTATGAACTGTTCCTTGTTACAAGGGATTAGACTGAGACACAGAGTGCACAGGGCTTAATGTTGGTAGTAGGGTTGAAAAAAAAAAAAAAGAAAAGCAAAAACAAGCTTCTTCATACCCAGTCTGTTATTTTCCTCACTGCTCAACAGGGAAACAGCTTGATAATGTATTGTCAGTATTCTGGAAAATCAATCACTGTCGTGGGGAGTTTTTGAAAACCATTTGGCTATTATCAGAATGGAAAAGCCCTATATCCAAACCACCCCACTTCAAGAAAGGGCAGAAAACCACAAACTATCTGCACGATAATTTTAATTTCAGGAGGGTACACTTAAAAACACTGAATTTACCAATACGAATTCATCCCAGATTGCATATCAGCTTGACTTCACCAACAGATCTAGGCCACAGCAAACACATTTGATCATCCCAATTTGTCAAACCCATGTCCATTTCACAAAGCTGTTGCCACTGTCAGAAACTGTCGTGGTTCACCCACCACTGAGACAACCTCTTTGGCCAAGCTGAACTCATATCACTTGGGGTGCAATGCCCATTCACATTATATGAATTTGCAAGGAAACTTCGTCCAACCTGAATGCTCACAGAGGATACTACTAAACATTGTGTATATCACCATCAAGAAGAACCATCTCTGTACTGAAGCACAACCCACAACTACCATACATTTCCTCTGTGCTTGAAGGTTGTTCTTTCCTCTAACGTAGTTAGCTCAGATAATTACATTTACAGATGTTACCATGCCAAATGCTTGGCCTCTATGAGACATGGCAATGGAGATATTTCAGCCCTGTCCTTAAGAAAAAAACAACAAAACAAAACAAAAAAAACTGAGTAGTTTCCAGAGGCTTTAGAGGGGGAAGGAGGAGGTATATAACCAAAATTGTGTGCCAAGAAAGATATTCGGTTACCACTATTTCCTACTCTGAAGTGGAGGGAGGTAGGGAGATGGCAAGATCTCAGATACCACAAAGTGGTGACTAACGCAAATGTTAATAGTGGTTGGCCAACACACAAGGAAAACATGCCAATGCCCACATGCCATAAAGAAGACAATGTATGGAATTTTCTGAAGCGCATTACTTTTCCATTGAGGCAAGAGGGGAAAAATAACAACCCGCAAGAAAACGATAATTCCCCTTTGGATAGGAAAAAACATGTTGATAAAAATACTACAAAGGTAACATTTGTTTAAGTGTAGCCCCCAAGAAAGATTTCAGGTGCATCAGGTACTCAGCATTCATGTTACCTAAGTCTGTAGGAATCTATAATTTGTAGAAAGTCAATCTTGAAGATAATTTTAGCTTAATCTGATCAGTATTTTCTATATAAAATAGACAACTGATTCTCTTTTCTACACAAAAGCAAAATTCCTCCTTAAAACAAAAAATGTAATAATACCATATTTAAAATCATACTTTGCATATCCATCAAGACACTAAAAAAAGCTACAACTTAGATGAAAAATAAGCAGAAAACACTGCTAGTCCTTCCTTTCAGGTAAAGGAATTATAATACAATGAGCTGAATAGACAGCTAATTTACACACATTTTCCAGTTAAATCTGTACTTTCTAATACAGAAAAATCTTCTTAATTGTTTTAAAATTGATATTTTAATAATTTATTGACAATTCATTATTTATTAATCATGGTTTCTTATTTATTGACAAAAAGGCTTTCCACAAAGTTTATTCATAAAAGATCTTCAATCTAATGATATTTTAAATTCTTAAGGTAATGGAATGCAAATTCATACGCATTTGCTGTAAATGAGCATCTTCAACTATAGTATATGAACAAAAAGTCTAAAGCATTAGCATCATTCTTTCTCCACTTTTTCAAACAGTCATGTTTCAGAAGCTCACTTGGGTCCAATAAAGCCCTGGCCAAATCTCTTCTTTGAAGAAGCAAACATGGTGATCTTCCCTAGAGTCTTCAGTGCAGAAGCAAGCAGCCCTGCCTAGCAACCTCCTTGGGTATTTTCACACTGCTTCAGCAGGTGTAACGATAACAAGGGGCATATTTTCTTACTTTATTCTTGGAACACTTTCCAGACACGCAGACCTCCATGCTCCAATGGCATGGGGCATCGTGGCTAAGGAGTCAGCATGTGTGAGGAACTGCTGTGCCAGATAACCTTGACGCTTGTAGAGACCTCTGTAGAGTCATGTACAACTGAGAGGGTCAGAGCAAAACAGACTATGTCTGAGGCCGAAGAGAAGAACACAACCCCCACCCTGAGATATGTCTCAACATCCAGTAGAGAAGGTCTGTTGTAGGCAGGGATCTCTAGTGACTGCCTTGATCCCACCTCTAAAACACTTACAGTATGTCAGGGTCATTTATAAATGCTCCAGTCTCCTTTTTAGTAAGCACAGATTCAGTTTTACTCTCAGTCAAGTCAACGGAAAATTTCCCATTAACATTAATGGTCTCGTCTGAAGCCATAAATTCCTCTAGCTCCCTAGCCACTTGTGCTGACCTTTTCTTAAACTTCCTTGGATTTGTCATTATCCTTCTGGAAAGCAAGTTCTTCTGTGCTATTTTTCTCTTCACAGTGGTTTCCAAAAATCCTCTCTTTATTATCTGTGACTTTCATTAAAGTACTCTCACCTCAGCATCACTGATTATGAACACCACCACTCCTACAAGGATCCTCCAAGAATCTCTCACTCAGCTTGTTGCAAGGCCATTACTCACTATTCTTTTACAATCCTTTCGACAGTCCACATAAGGAGATCAGAATTCATGATCTTTTGTGTATCTGAAAAACTGCACAAACTGGCACACGCAACACAAGGGAAGCAGTGTCTTAATGGATATCTTTCTCCAGCCACCAACTTTAAAATCTTATCTGTAAGATCTACCTAGCTCATCTGGCAATATCTGTTCAATATTACACTGAAAATGCTTATATTCATTATGAAGCATGAATATTACAGTGCTGTTCAAATGCTTCACAGCATTGACCATGTTTCTACTTCCTGTTAGGAAGTGAAGTACTGTCAGTCTTATCTGATATGCAGGAGATCAGTAGCAAAGGCCATATCTCTCCTACAAGCTCTTCTGAAAGCAGGCTACAGCCACATGAGCCAGAGCTTCATCCAAGCCTTTTCCAGCCTGTGCCGGCGCCTCCCTACCCAGAAAGCAGCCACAGACAAATCCTAATTACCTGGCAAAGTTACCCAAGTATGCTGCATGGGTCTCCTCACTTCCAAGGACAGAATCCCAAACAGCTTGGCTTGCAGGCCAAGTTTCACACCTAGAGCTTAAAAATAAGCCTCAGATCTTGCAGCAGACATTTGTGAAGCCACATCAGCTCATCTGGGCTCCCTCCAGGCCTTTGTGGAACCATGGGCTATGGGAAGAGTGGTAGACTCCTGCTTCTTCCATGCCTTTGGAAACTCTTTCTCCTTTAATGCACCAGATCACTCAATCACAAGCAGCTCCTCATTTCTTTCAATTTTGGGGGGGAATTTTGAACATGCACAGGGGGGCAAAATTTCAGCTGCAATGTAATATCCATTACTATGATACAGCCCAAGTTCCTGCTCCTCTTACCTCTCCACAAAGGACTTAGCCCTGCCTTGCTCTTGGTAAGGGCAGTTTCTGGGTTGAAGCTACTGGCTTGGCTCAAGGCTCTTGAGAAGTGTTCATCCACTACTGAACCAATGTCTCCCTGGAAGTAGGTGAAAAGGACGCAGCGAGAGTTCAGGTACTCCATCTCAGCTGGCTGATCCTTCTCATCCTCTTCTTGCTTGCTGGGAAGGGTCACTTCCAGAGACTCCTGCATCTTGTTGTATACAGCTAATTTCTTCTGGGATTAAAAACAAAACAAAAAAGAGATGTATCACTAAAGGCATTCAGTACAAGCTCAACATCTGTTTTCCTTAAAGAAAAATAACTGAATGCATTGAATACTAATTTCAGTTCACTGCAGTTGGGCCACAGGGATATTTTGCACCAACATTTTACAAAGAAGAGATTACCAGAGGCACTTACTTAGAATCTTAATTCCTCACACACAGATGGACCTGCTTCTCATACACATTTCACAGACACAAGCAATTTAACAGCAATGGCTTTCACCCAATACCTTCAGAAGAAAACAGGCAGAGTCTAACAATTCACTGTTGACTCCCACCTGGAAGGGTATTCTCATCAGAAAGGGCTGCAGAGTTTGTGTCCAGCCCTGCAGACAGGTGGCCAAGTACACAAACTCTGTGTTTCATTCTTCTACTTGAATGTCCACCCAACTTTCCCAACTGCACTCTCCTGAGTGAGAGGACAGAACAGTGGGTGAACTCCATGATCCATTAACAGCCTTCCTCTGCATTTCAGAAATCCACAAAATACATAAATTGTTACTTAAGGCCAGGAATTTTTTGTTTTTTGGCTGCTTGGATTCTATCATGAAAAAGTAACTCTTCAGGTAGTGAGAATTTTTGGTTGGTAGAGTTTTCTTTTTTAGTTTGTTTGTTTTAACACAAATTTCTGGAGGAAAGGAGAAAAATTCGAGCAATAAAAAATTTAAACATATGATCTGGAGGAAGAGGGGGATTGACAAGTCTGCAAACACATGCAAAAAAAAATCCCTCCAAACTAAAAACATGGAGAAGCATTTTAAAAAATCAAGCTAGCACAAGCCATCTGTGAACAGCTATTTCAGAATCCTCTCTCTTTCTCTCGAATCAAACCTAAATGTCAAAATAAATGTGTGTGAAGATCCATTTTGCATGGAACATATTTTTCAGATGTTCCACTTTACAACTGTTTTCACAGAAAAAATCTCCCCACAACAGTTGTGCTGCAGGAATCATAGCTTTTAGCCAGCTAGCCATTTCCACAGCTGACTTTACACACAAGCAGCTTCAGGAACCCAAAACAACTACGGCACATATGCAGAAGTATTTCATCACTTTTCTATAGTCTTACAGCTTGACTTATCTTTTATGGTTTGCTTGGCAACAGTTTAGCGGCATCAGAATCCCTTTAACTTTATGGCTTCTTTCTCTTTTTCCAGAGTTGTTCTATAGAGCAAGTTAAACAACTACGCAGTCTATAAAGTTCCAGTTATACAATAAGTACGTTTGTCAGACCTAGAAATAATTGTAAGTCATTCTCCAATCTTGAATACTATCAATGTACGTACATTCAATGCTTTCTAAAATCACATAAGCTGACAAAAATTATCCCTTTGTAATACAAAATAGAAATTCAGGAGATAATTCTTATTAGTGGTTTAATAACCAAGTGATTATTAAAACCAATTAATTGTAAGAAAGATCTACTTGCAAGTGGAACTAATCCCTACCATACTACAGGCTCACAGCAATTATGCGATATATCTCGCATTGTGGTAGATTAACTGGAACACATACAACAGTAATATACTACACTTAAATTCTAATGCTGTTGTAAAAACTGCACTCAGGGATGTAACCAAATTTTTTTTTTCTGGCCTGGAACATCCAGGCAAAGGACCTGGAATTCAAATAAATCTCTATTTCACAAATAAGTAGTACTGTGGTTCTGCTTAGATAAGGACATACAGCTTTATCACAAGATGTTAAAAAACAAAACAAATAAACAGCAATAAAAAAAAGAACAAAATAATAAAATTTTACTAGAAACTAATTGCTAAAATGAAAGGTAGCCTGAAGCTATCAGACTCACATTTATACACGTAGAATTTGAAGTGACCTGTGCTTTTCTTGGTGTTTTGTGCATCTTCTAACCAACCAAAAAAAAAGTCTAACATTTGCTCCTGCATTGCTCACATGTTACCCACAGTGACCTTTATGGTTTTGTCTAAAAAATCATCATAGGATGAGACCTCAACAAGACAGAAACAGTTATCACAGTATCATACATACAGGAGAAGCACACATTAGAAATTGATAACACATCCATCTCAGTGGCTTGAAAATGTTTAAAGGTTCAGTACAACTCAGATCCTCCTAAAAAGTGGTTGGGAAGGAGACTTTTAATTTTTTTTATTTTTAACTATTTATTTATTTTAAATAGAGACAAAGTGTGGAAGGGATCCTTTAAAGATATCCAAATAGATACTGATATATTACAACATCTCAGATACAGTATGTCTGCTAGACTCCAAATACATGCAACACACTTTCAAAGTTGGCTTCTATCATTATAGATACTCTATTTGTATCTATACTGCAAGTACACAAATACATACACAAGCACACAATTATATACAGAAACACATCGTTTAATATAGCCCCTGGCTTGACTTGGTTATCAGGAAGGAAGTCTTTCAATGTTCCCATATAGAGACTGGAGCTCAGGAAATTAAAACTTATCTCCAGAGCCGCTTCTCTGTGCAGGAATGTTCCCCTTTCTACAGCCTAAGAATCTAATTCATTTTCCATTTCAACTCTCTTCCCTCCCCTCCAGTCCATGGGTAGTCATTACAAGACATTCCAAATACTAGCTGTTTTTGAAAACACTGAATCTGAGTCCTTTTTTTTTTAATGTAAAAAAAGATAGCAGTACTGATGGACAACTATAAGGGGTTGTGTACAGACTAAAGAAATTTACAGTGAAAAGTTATGTTTTGTGGAGAGCTTTTTGCAAAGAATGAGATCTCCTAATTAAAAGATGCTTCAAGACCGAATCAACCCTGTGATCAGATACAGATCTACTTAATTTGTATTTCAGGTTAAAAATATCAGCCAATTTTTTTTTCTTTCCTGTAATTACAGAGATTTAAATTTATAAATAAGAAGCAATAACAGAGATAAAGCAGATTTTCTTTGTATACAGTGGATATATGCCCTTTATATTGTACACATTCTTTAATAAAAATATTTTTTTTCTCTCCCTAACTCCCTTAGAATTACATCTCTGTGTATGTGTAAATTCTGCATCACTTTTTCTGACCATAAGAGTAATCTTTTCTTTGCATTTTCAGCTGCATTTGAATGAGTGGAAAAGCAGGCAAGACCATCAACTGAATTAATTTGTACCACTCTGATGAGAGAGAGAGAAGAAGAAATAAAACCAAAGGAGAAAAAATCCAAACATCACACATTAGGTTTCTGATAATGAAGCCAGGCTAGTCTGGTTTCCCTTCTATTTCTTTCTTACAAGGAGTTCCAGCATATATCTAAGCAGTCAATAGTACTTGTAAGGTCTTTATAAAGTGTATATGCTGACCAAACACTGCGTCTGCCTTGCCTATGCTCCTATTTGTAATATTTTTAAATGTTTATAAATTATACCTCCTTTTTCCTTAAAGGCTAGAGACTGAGGTCAGAAGCCCCTGAAAAAGAAAACAAAACAAACACGGAAAATCTCAAGTTGGCCAAGACACAGAGTATATAATTTAAAGTCAGATTAGCTTCTGGAAAATAGGTAGAGAAATGGGAAATTCGGTGTTTGTAGCATCTGATACCACATTCAATAACAGACACGAGTTTGCGGCTGAGGGATGAATGGTCTGATCTCCAAGTAAATAATACTTACAGCGTAGGCTGCATTCAGCTTAAACCAGTATTATTTTACATGTTTTGTATATTCACAAACAGACTTATTCCAAAGAGAATTCAAGCACTTACTGCAAGTGGTCTAACAAATGGAAGCTAAAGGTCCAAAGCTAATCAGCAATACGGAAATATTAAAGAAGAGACTGTTTATGCCAGATAATATCACGCAGCCTTTAGGAGAAAAACGGACCGCTCAGATCTTTCACGCTAAGAAAGCATGTGGATCAAAATCTCCCACAAAATCTCTGTCTTGCTGATTCCCCTTATTTTCTGACATACCCTACTCAGAACCAGGGGAAACTGCTCTCACGCAGAGAAGCCCCAGCCACATGAAAGCCAATGGCAAAAGTCCAATTGACTTCAAGGGTCCCGGATCTCAGCCGGGGTGTCTGGTAAAAATGTCAGAACATTCCTTTTCATAAACTGAAAAAAAAAAATTCACTTCCAGCTGAAAGCGGCCAGTGGGCAGCACACCCTAAAAACTACCAAAGCACAGCTGAGATTGGAAAAAGTTTTAGTTAAGCTGAATTTGAACCAAAAATTCAGGCTGGCTCTTATATTACATATAAGCTGGTTGCCTGTTCCTACAACTTATTATCTCCATACATGCCATCGTGCAGCATATGGTCCTTTATGCTCCCAAACATGAAAGTCTGGTGTGCCTGTGGCCACCTGTTACAGATTTTCCATTATGAGAGAAAGAACAGGAACCAAAAATAAAGAACCACTACACTGAGGAAATACTATATGACCCTATCCTGAGAAAAAGGCTGTCATTCGACATGAGCTTCTGAGAAGGAATTTCAGTAACAAACCCTAGGCAAATCACGGGCAGTACTTCATTTGTGGAGCTGCCTGCCAAGCAGGCTCATATTGATAACACAGAAAGTATTCAAGAAGACAATTTCATGTAATCATGGAGTGGAATGCTAAGCCTAAAAGCAGCATTTGATGCGTGCCTTGAAAATAGGAAATGCTAACTACTGCCCTTGCAAACAAGCAAACAGATAGCAAAGCAATGCTCTTTCTTCCAGGTGAAAGATGGGATTTAGAGCAGCAGAGCCGGAAGACCTCACAATATTCAGCTGATAGACGGAAGCAGTGGAAATAGTCTGAATTTATAATCTATTGGGGTACCTCTGAACAGAACTGTGCATTAAACCCTAGAGTTCCATTTGTACGTATTTATAGGAAGAAGAAATAGAGTTTGATCCAGATCAGAATAACCAGTAAAGCAAGACAAATAGTTGATATTAGCAGGTCCTCTCTCATGGGATTAAAACAGCAAGAACAACAAACTTCTTCCCTGAAAAAAAGAAACCAACCAACCTCTTCCTCCCCTCCGTCCCCCCCCTGAGGACTTAATCCCAGCTTTACAACCTGTAATTCTGAAAGCAGCCTTTGAAGCCCTTCATTCTGTAGTGAAGTCAGTTGCAGGGCACCCATCAGACTTCAGAACAAGCCTTTAGGAAGGAGCTGAGCTACAAAAACGAAACACAAAGCTACTGTCTGCCTTGCTATCTGCTGTATCGGATGCTGTGGACCACGCACACCCAGCATCAATATTATAACTCAGTCTTCAAAGCTGCAAACATGTGATGCAAAGAACTTTTCCGGAAAACTGAAGTACATTGTAAAAGCATGGGTTTAGCTACAGCCAGCTGACACAACAGTGAGCATGACTTGTCCCTGTCTGCAGCGATGTCAGTCTGGAAGGAAGAGTTGAGTTAGTGACCTAATTTACAAACAGAGACAAGCCCTTATCTGGAAAAAGTCTGTCTACAACACTGCCAGAAGAAAGTCTGACTTGAGCATATCACAGCTCTTTATGCAAGACTGATGTAGCAAGGATGCTCTTTGGCTTAGTTCTCCACATCTACATACCATGGAGATGTTCCAAAACTACCATTTACTGTAACTTCCCATTTAAAAGGTCGTAAGCTCAACTGTGAGTGAGCTACAGTGAATCCTACCTTAGCCTGAGCTCTGCAGCTAACTGTCCCTAGATGACAGAGTATGGCAAGCTGTCATTGCGTTCCTTGTGCACCAAGAATAAATCAGAATTCCTCGCCAATTAGGTGTTTCCAGACTCTTCGAACAAGCAACTCTGTTACACCCATTCCTCACCCAAGATATAAGCAATCCGAGGCTTACTACTGCAGTTTCAGAATTCTGAGAGGGGTTTTAATTTCATCATACCAAAGAGCTTTACAGTCTGGCAAGCATGACTCCGTACCACGTACGACAACATGTTCTTACTGTAACACCATCACACATGCACTCTGTATTTTGGCAAAGAAACATAGAAATCCCCTTTTATCTGCAGGAATAGGGTCCCAGCCCATTTTCACTAGTTCTCTGTGGCACCACGTAAGCACCTAAATATACATACTCTCATTTCTCTTCAGAAAACATCCTGGACTTCAGCAGTCTCAAAGATTTAAGGTGCTAAGTCTTCACTCCCATTAACATTCAATAGGAATTCAGGCTTCAGTCCACTGAGCACTTTAAAAGAAAAAGTCTCAACTAAATTAAGTTGCTAGCATGTTCTTTCTCTGCTGCAAAATGGTTAAAGTGGAGGTTCCACAAACTCCACATCACTGTGCAAGGCAAAATCAGATCTGCACTGATTCAGTAGAGTGACAACTACAGAAGAGAAATGTTGGAGTATCTTTGGAGTGGAGTATCTTTTAAGAAGGTGTGATGGAGCATTCTCTAAAGAGAAAAACAAAATAAAATACAATCTGGGCACATATAGATCCATTGTTCAGAGCAACCCAAGATCCGTACGTACAAAAAGGAGCTGACGGTTCAAACCCTGTTCAGCACAGAGCAGCGACACAGTGTCAGCTGCTTGACAGAGACATTTCTCCATACCCCCATGTGCAGCATGCAACCTACAGAAAGAGAAAGAGGTGACCTCCAGAGAGGTGCCATGCCCAGAGCTCAAACCTGTCCATCTACAATGACAGTTCCGCTGCTAAGGAGCTTGCTTTGATCTTCAAAGTGACACGGAAAGCTGCCATCACCCACTGTGTTTGAGACAGATGCATTACAAGGATCTACGAAGATGCATAAGCTTTAATTAGAGCAACACACTTCCAGTTCACTGAAATTAACAGGAGAGTCAAGAAAGACAAATTCCTTCACTGTCTACGGAAAGACAACAGAGTAGCATGAGGGCACTGGAAAATGCCCCAATGGAGTCCTTGGATATTTTAAGGGTGAGCTCTGCTCCATCAGCTTCAGTGCAGGGCTTTATTTTTAAAGATGCCCCCCTAATACATCTTCCCTCATTGTTATTTTTAAACCAGAGTTTTGATTCCAGCAAAGAAGAGCATTCTTTAAAATGGTCATCATCCCTACAAAGAGCGCAGGAGTATCTTACATGTTGAACACATGTGGAAGGAGAAACAAAAACCTGGCAACAGACTCTTCTTCCCTCTTTCTTAGGCTATTTACCACTTGATTAAATGTTCCTGACAGGATGATTTGGAAGAAACAGAGACTCACAGAATGCCATGCATTATCTAAGCAATCATTCCACCAAGACTGCAGAGAGATGGGGAGTCCATCCCATCTTTACTACTTCTTATTTTTTAAAAAGCACTGGATTAAGGGAAAACCCATCAACAGCCCCACACACGGTGGCTGCTGGAGGCAGAGGGCACAGCAGTCAGTTCAGCAAGAGCAGCTCGGTTTTCCAGCCTGACGCTTAACTGGTTTGTGAAGACCCTCCAGCTCCAAATGTTCCAGCGAAATTGGCACAAGCAGGATTAACTAAAACAAACTGTCAATAACGCGTGGGACAGCGAGTTCTAGAATGCTTTTTGATGGAAACGGGATACATTGTACTGGCCACGGCTCATAAGCTGCACTGGCTCAATAGAGCTGTGTTTCTTGCCTTGCATATCTACCTCCACATTTCATAAATAACACAAGCCACAGGAACTCAGTTTATTTAAAATGAAATTTCAAGAAACTTTGGCTTTCGTTACGGTGCCTCTGGGATGTTTCAGATGTGGTACTGCTTACAGCTGATGGAGAAACTTCTTGATTCTGTTTAAAAATAAAGAGCAACCGCACGGGAGTGCGATGCAGCCGCTAATGGGTGCTCAAGAGATTTTCATGTATGAAGTGCTGCAAAAGCTGGAAGCGAAACACAGCCAAGCGCCTGCAGAGCCAAGTGCCAAAAAGTCCACCCAGGCCTGAAGTTCCAATCACACTTTTCTACTTCTAGGTCCCTTAATCAAGGAGTCTAATCATTTGAGGTTATTTATTTTCCCTCTAAGTTGAGCAGGCTACTAACAGGAGCTCCAGATACTCAAAGTTCACAGCTAAAAACCACTGAACAAGGTGAGGTTTCTGCAAGCTGTGACCTAGATTAGAGAAGAAATAATAACACAGGCATGCAGGAACAGACTAAACTCGTAAGCTTTCCAGAGCCCATGTTTACAGAGAATAACATGAGCAACCTGGCAAAGTCCACTTTGGTGCCACACTACAAAATCTCTTCCTCCCAACGATAAAGAAAAAACAATAACAAACGATTGGAATTTTAATGGTTTAGCCCATATTTGTGTCTCCCAGGCAAGTTGATATTAGGGGTCACTTCCCATGTACGGAGAAAACAATCTTCATGGATAATAATGATAAAACCTTATGGAATGCAGCAACAACCAAAAAATGTATTCTCAGATGACTACATTAGGGCCAAGTCAATATTAGTCCCACTTCACCCACGCACTGCATAGTCTAAAAATGCTGTCAGCCTGATAAGAATTTCCTGATTCACTTTTTTTTTTTCTCTTTTTTTTTTTTTTTTTTTTTTTTTTTTTTCTTTATTCTTTTTCCCTTCCTAATACATCCGATCACCAAATTCAGCTGCAACCCTCTGCAGCGATCCCGCAGCAGAGCCGAGCGGTGCGCCGGGAGCGGCGCGGTCCCATCCCCGTGACGGCCGCACGTTCAGCTCAGTGCGCGGATGCGGAGCGCACAGCGGAGACAGAGGTGAGAAGCAACTTTCTCCCCTCGCCGAACAAGCCAGCCCCGCTCCCCAGATATACGACTGGGGATGGCTTTCAGATTGATTTCAAAGTCTTACCAGGGTCCGCTGCTCTGGGGCACCCTCACGAGCAACCCGCATCTCCAAAGCGCGCCGGGGGCTGCACAGCGCATCGGGCGGAGGTCTCCGCCCCGGGCAGGCAGCGATGCGCCGTGCAGTCCGCCAAGGGGGGGTTGGGGTGGGGGGCCGCCGCGACACCCCCATCGCCCTCCCCGCCGCATCCCCGCGCCTCACCTGCGGGCAGCCCCTCGCGGGCGGGCCCACGTAGCGGGGCACGCCGCACGCCGCCGTGCCGGGCTGCTGCATGGCCACGTCCGAGCAGCTCATGGCCGCGGTCGCGGTCGCCCCGCGCCGCCACCGCCTTCTTCCCCCTCCTCCTCTTCTTCCTCCTCCTCCGCGCGAGGCGGCCGCGGCGGGGCCCCGCGCAGCGCCGACTGCCAGCGCATCTTCGGCGGCCGCCGCGCCCCGCGCCCGCACTTATAGCGCGGCGGCGGCTGCGGCGCGGGACGCCCGGCGGAGGTGGCGGCGGAGCGGCCGCGGGGGCGGGGGGGAGGAGGCCGCGCCCCCAGCCCCCCCCTCCCGCCCCGCGGGCGCGCAGAGCGGCCGGAGGCACCTGCGGGTGTCCCCCAGCGGAGCGGTTGTAATTGCCGCGTATGCGCGGGCAACTGGCTAACAGCTACATCACCGTTGGCACCTTATTTATTATCGGTAACTTTTCCTTCGGGTGCGGGGACAGGACAGCACCCCCGGATGAGAGTTACCTGCATGGTCCACCTCTGCTTCCTATGCTATTGGTAGCACAGCCGCGGAATTCATCCAGGAAAAAGAAGGAAGGATCCTGTCCTGTAGAACCTGGCAAAGGTGATGTGTTTTCAGCTCCCTGAAGAATCTCTTCCCACCTTTGGTCTACCAATTTTTTTCAATTTTATTTTATATATATGCTCCCTGTTCATTGCAGGGGAGTTGGTCTAGATGACCCTTAATGGTCCCTTCCAACGCAAGCAATTCTACAATTACATATTTTAATCAATTAATTGCACTGCAATTCAACTTGAAAACCACACAGAAACTCTGAATCGGAGTAGGGCCAGAGCTGATAGAACCAAACCTAATCACGGCCTACCTCTGCATGTGCATTTTTGCCCGTGAGCTGCTCCACTGTAGTGCCGCTGTTGAAAGCTTTCAATCCCATTCCTCACATGGAAATGAGTCAGTGTCTGCATTGGCAGCATTACCCCAGGTTATAAGTCTGGGCACCACTGAACTTGTTTGCTCATGTTTTCTTCCCTTTAAATTGAATTATTTCAAATTTATTTTTCATTAATAATAATAATGAATTGCTTTGAAGTTTACCTATACTTAATAGTGTCCAAAGCCCCAAAAATTCTAAATGTGTACTCTATCTCTCTCTCTGTAGATACACACACACAGACATGTGTCTCCTCTGCCAGAACAGTGAGATGAATGCACGAGGTTAAAATAGCTCTGTCTGACCCTGGTAGGATTCCCTGTTTATAGAAAGCATTTCTCTAAAACATTCAGCTGCAATATTTTGAAAAGAGATCTAATTTCCTGCAGGTACATTGAATTTTTATTTTTTTTTTACTTTTTTATTTTTTTTAATTTTATAGTTTGGGGTATACAGGTCTTAAGCTAGGTATGTACTCCTTTAATAGAGCTCTGATAATGTGTCCCTGATAGCAGTTGCATTTTCTATATCTGCCTTTGTCTACCTGTGCAGCCAGGAAGAAGTTCAAATACACAGCTGACATGCAAACAATGCACACTTTGCTATGCCACATATATGGTCTTCTGAATGGTTTATTTGAGGAAAACCCAGTGCTAACTGTTATCCGTCCAGGGTAAACCTGGGCAATGTGGCTCTCTGAAACACCCTTCCCTCACTTTCTACAGCCCCAACAGTGAGGTTGGCAGTGCTGAATGCAACGGCCCCACTGTGGCACATAGAATCATAGAATCATTGAATATCCTGAGCTGTAAGGGACCCACGGGATTACTGAGTCCAACTCCAGGCTCCACAAAAGACCGAGATCATTGCCCTGACACTTTTTGAACTCCAGCACTTGAGGCTGTGCCCACTGCCCTGGGCAACCTGTTCCATGCCCACTGCACTCTGGTGCAGACCCTTTCCTAACCCCCAGCCGCCCCTCCCCTGACACAACTCCATGCTCTTCCCTCAGGTTCTGTTGCTAGACAACAGGGAGAGATCACCCCTGGGGCTCCTGCACCCGCTCTGGCTCCCCATCCCCCTGTAGTTGGTACAGATCAACAGAAGCCTGGAATACTGTGAGTAGAAGAAAGCTCTTCTCATACTCATGTATCTTTCTGCAGAGAAAATCCATTTAAACCAGCACTAGGCCATAACAGAATTACCGTCCATTTACTACACCAACACCATGTGTTGAGGTGGGAGTGCACTGGACATCACTTTACAACTCAAGTGTCTGAAGGGATTGCAAGAGGCTTGTAGATGTGCTGACATGCAAAGCGTTGTTTCCCATAGGATGCTGAAACATTCAGGTATTCAACTAGTGCACATTCCTCATTACTTTAGATCCTGCAGCAATTCCTATTCGATGCCTTCAGGCACAGTATGGCAGCACGACACATCCCATCAGAAAGCAGAGCAATGCCACTGCTCAGCAGATGTTTGACACGGAGTACCATGCCAGCCAGCAGCACCACACCATACCAGAAATGATTTTGACACAACACAGTGTCAGTGCCGCAGAGCAAAACTAGCGTGTTCCAAAAATAGGGACAAATTCACCTCTGGCACAAGTAGAAGTAACTGCAGTGACTTCATTAGATTTGCATCTGCTTATGTCAACAATGAATCTGGCCCGTAATCTGGAATTTACATAGAAGAGCGGTAAGTGGCTGTGTTTTCAGAGATCTTATACAACGTTTTGCTCCAGCGCTCAGCATCATGAGGCGGTTGGGGTAAAGCCACCACCTCTCTCTGCAGTTTCCTTTCCACCCCACAAGAAGCAGCATCAAGTTTCCATTTTTAGCAGTGTAACAGTGCCCCAGAGTATACAGTGTCACTTCTAGAGACATGGGCAGTTCCGAATTTGGAGATTTCTCAAGGAGTAAGAACACTAAGTAAATAAATAAATAAAATAATGGAATAGAAGAAGGTCTCTGCTTTCTACTTCCATACTGTTTCACAGTGTTCACTTTAAGCATTAGGGACCCAGGAACTGAGGCAAACCATAAAATTTCAATGAGGGACGGTGCAATAATAAAATAAAGTTATGAAAAAAGGAACTTGGCTGAAATGTTGCAGTGTCAGATCTGATGAGATATGGAAGCTTTCCAAAAAGAAACTGTAATGTACTGGTGCTCCCTTTCACCACCTGGGAGCAGAAAACACAGCATAGTGGTGCAAATGCATGACACTGACAAAGGGAGAGAAGGGAGCAGACCAGGGTATGGCTGATATGAGATATTCACAGCGGAGCAACACGCATGGTCTTTGCTTTAATCTGTCACTTTAATAGGGAACATTAGTTGAAATACAAGCCATTCAGTTGAGTGTATTCATCTTTGCTGTGTATTCGAGTTGCTTAAACCCATCAGGCTGCGTTACTAGATGAACTTCAGCAGTGCTAAGGGCAACCCTAGAAAACAAAGACCAGAAAATCCTGATGGAAAACCAGGTGAGTACAGCAACCAGACACAGCTTGGTACATCAGATCTATGGCCAATAGCACTGAGGAAGCTCGGTTTGCCTGCTACATTCTATTTCTGGCAGAGAGGAACTGTGCTGGGACGTGGTGACCTGCTGCACAGGTGCATTGAGAACCCATTTGTTTGGCTGTTTCGAGCTGACCTTTTCCCGTTGGTGCTCACTGCTTCCACAGATCAGGAAGTTCACACAGATGCTCGAGCAAATGCTGGAGAACTGTTGCAAGCATTTCAAACCTTCTGAACAACAGCAACAAAAAAGCAAGGATCCTCCCCTCCCTTTTCACCACGACACTGTCACTTCCAAATATTTCCTTGAGGAGAGAACTCTGTACGTTTTGCAGTTCTGCAGAGATTAAAGCAAGCAAACAAACGCGTCCTCTCCCTCATTTCCCCCCTGCCTCACTTCACCCTCTGCTGGCATCCTGTAAGTATTTAAACCATTGCGAACCACACCCAGCTAGCTGTGGCTAGCAGCTACGAGCAGAGCCCCTTGGCTTTGATACTGTGGTCCGCTCAACGGCCAAAAATGCAGAGTGTTACATTTTCCTAAAAGGAGAGACCAAATCTGAAGATATGCACTGAATTCCCAGGAAATAAACACCAGGCATTATCCATGCCTTATATGTAAAGGAATGGAAAGGGGGAAAAATATGTTTGCTTGCAAGAAGCTGGGAATTCTCTTGTAAGATGACAAATAAAAATAATTGATTCTGACAAAACAGAATTTTTGTGGAGAAGGCTCAACTTTTACAAACATCCTCTAATGCAAGCTAGGTTTCTGGTACAGCTTGCCACACAGATTTCTGATGGTTTCACACCCATCTGCACACACTAGGGAGTTTTCTTTGACCTAAGGACTCGAGGGCTCCTAGGGACATCCCTGTGAAGCTGCAGTGCCATCATCACGGTGACCTCACCTCCAGCTGAAGATGTGAGTCCCAGAAGTGCAGGAGGCACTGGAGAGTTCCACAACCACAGGGCTAAGCATGAGCTCTCCCTACACCCCAGGGAATACCATAACTTCGGGGCAGGCAAGCAACCCATTCCACTCCTGAAACAAACTGAATGGAAACACACTGAGATTATCCTAAACATCTAGATAGAGAGAAGAGAAGGATGTTAATTATTTCCTTCTTCCTGGACAAAGTTTCTCTCTATGTATACTTACACTGCCCCAGTTGGAAACAATAAGGAAATTCAGGGGCTGAGCGTTTGGGAGAAAAAGAAGTGTTCCATTCATTCAATGCCATTTTCATTCATAAAGCACCTTGTGAGTACAGGAAACAGGCTTAATGTTTCCTTTATAAATATAGCAATTACACACCACCATCAAGGTTTTGACCCCTCTGGAATGGAGGCAGCAGCTCGTGTGTGGCAAGCATGCTGCCCTAAGATTTCACATCACTCAATTCAAAGAGCAATGAAATGCAGCAAACAACTGACCAAAGATATGGTCATCAGATGCGCAGCAACATTTCTGTGTTTTGTGAGGATCTGGACACCTCTCCAGTCATATCCTTCATGTTCTGTAATAAAAAGAAAGCTGCAGAGCCAATTACACCAAATGTCTATCTTTAAGCCACTAACAGCTTTCACATCTCATGCCTGTAATCTTCAACAAATAGATCAAGGACTGTTATTCATTTTAATGCCTAAATGCATTATATTATTCTTGTTATAATATTTTCTGTTACCACAGAAAATGTTTGGCTCCCAAAGAAAAAGAGGGAATTGTGTCAAAAGCTCAAATTCTTCCCTGAAACATGAACGTTTTTAACGGCTTTAATGAAAGATATGCACTGGAATCCCAGGGCACAATCTGGCACTAAAATCCACTATCTATATTGGAATTCTTTTACCACGTCTTTTTCATAGTGCGTTATTAAACATGTTTCCTTCTCAACAATTGAGTTTTGGGGCCCTGTTATGTATATAAGGGAAGTACAAAGCAGCTGGGGAAGAACTGTAAAGGAGAAGAGAACAGAAACTTTCTGATGCAGGACGAAGCCTTTCTATCCCAGCATTCTCACAGAGCACATGGGGATCCTCCCTGTAGCTGTTGCAGTAGCAGCAGTTGGTCCAAGTCAGGGCTGCTCTGTGCCGCTCCCAGCCTGAAGGTTGCACACACCCCCCCACCCGCCCCCCCCCCCCCCCCCCCCTTCTGTGGATGGGGCACAGACACTCTTCTCAGTCTCCTGGTACAACTCTGGGGCTGTGGCAGCAGTGGTGAATTTGGAGCAATTCTGGATGAAGCCCAATGGTGCCTAATGTCCGCAAAGCTTGGGGGAACAGGATTTTATTGTTCTGTGAGCTGAAGACAGGCAACCTGTTCATGAACACCGACACTTGGCTCTGAGATGCATCCTGTTGTCTTCAGTGCAACTACATACAGCATACAATGGTCCTCCAGTCATTGGTACACCTGTAACTTCTGAACAGTATGGATGCAAACACTTTCTGATGAACACTATACAGAGTTCTTGTCAGTTTTACACAATTGGGGGCAAGCTGGCATTTGGCCTGGCCTGGCAGGAAGCCCATTGTGAACCATTAGCTCAGCAGCACATTTAGAATCAAATCTGGACCAATAAACTGAATCTGCAGCAGAGCACATCATCAGCTAACTTCAAAGGTTTTGATATAGTCCAACAAGCCCAAAGGTGCAGTCAAGGCTCTAGATGACTCTTCAGCCAGAACTGCTATCAGAAGAAACCCTCCCATCTTCCTCACTTGCTTTTGCTTCCTCTCAACACAGATAAGCGTGCATATCAGGTTAATAGAACAGGAATACTGGCCCAAGCTAGGAGTAACACAGTAAACTTATTATTTAACTAGGATTAATCATTGGTATGAATAAAATAATCTTAAAATCTGACTTTCTCACATCCAAATGATGCCTAGATTTTCTACAGCCATCTCTGCTGGCATAGCTGGAGCTACCACCTTCCCCCATTCCGCATTTTGATATCACAATCTGCAGGAGAATGGGAATGATACTATGTACCTGTTTCATCCTCAGGCTTCTGTCAGTATTGTACAGTTTTCTCACCAAATTTTGCAGATCCATTTCCCAAAGTAGGCTGCTTTAGGTAACTCCTTACGAAACAGAGTAATTGTAGTACTGCATCTAGTTGTGTTGCATTCATTTTACTTCTTCCTCCTTTTCTTCTGTTCAATATAAGTGGTTTCTACAACAGTTCAGCATGAACTAGTCCTTAAGATTCACTGGATGTGATTAATGACTACAGCAATACTTGATGAATGCCTCTGTTTGCAGAAACAGGGAAACACAAATCCTTTCTTTAGCTTAAATGACAGAAAGCGTTTACTACAAGAGATGCTGCAATGTTTTTAATATCAAGCATCACTTCCCAACCCTAAACATGTAAGTGGAAAGTAGTTTACTGCTATGCATGCAATTTCTTAAACACCTATAACAATTTAACAGTTGCTTGGGTTTCTTTGTTTTGGTTTTTACTTCTTTCACAGAGTGCGTATTAGAGTAATATAATTTGCTCCTATTCCAGATTACCATAATAATCAAAACTATCGTCATTTTCTAGTTTCTTTTCTTATTGCTCTTATGACTTCATTATCATAGTCTTTTCATTAGCTTTCCTTCACCCATCAAAAGAATGTGTGTACATGGTGAAGGAAATGGCTAAAAAACAGTTCTAGATTATTACTAGCCTCTTAGTGAATAAAATGCAGATATTAACACTTAAGAAGCTGTTCTCAGTTGTCTATAGCATCATTTTCCCCTCACAAAACTGAATAGTCTTTATGAGTAGGAAAGCATGTAGTCAAATCTTAGTGCTTTTATATAAAATTATTTTTACACATTAATATGTACAGCATATTAACTCTCTAATTTCTACAGTGGCTATTTAAGCTATCTCTACTGTTTCTTTTACGGTTGGAGATACAGAGACTATCAGCTTAAACCAGCTCAAAATCATGGGTTTAAGTCATGCCTCTTTTTGGTGTCCTGTAGGGAGCAACATTCATTGCATGACTGTTCCCTGTTTCATAGGCATCTCCATCCTACAGAATATGACTGCCCCAATGAAAAATGGAGGTCTTAAAGCAAACAAAATCATCCTGAAACTGCCTATAGAAAGCCATTTAAGGAAGTATATTGCTTTCAGTGATGATTCTTCACTTCATAATGGGCCAGAGGATAAGGAAAAATAGAGCAGAATGATTTCCACTTGGTCTCAAGCTAAAGCAAGCTACAAAATAGGGACAGTATTCCAAAATCAGGAATGAAAGACCTGCAGCTTAAGCTGCATACCCCATCCTATTCCCACAATGGGATTTTCACACCTTATGCCTGAACACGTATGTGGATTATCTCTACCATCTAGAAGAAATTCTCTCTTAAAAGTACATATCACACATGAATAGAATAGTTCAGCTGGAATGACAGTCCAACTGTCTGACCTCTTTCTGGCTAATTAAAAGTTAAAGCACATTAATAATGGCATTGTCTAATACCTCTTGAATACTGACTGGCATGGAGCATCAACCACCTTGCTAAGAAGCCTATTCCAGGGTTTGATC
This sequence comes from Lagopus leucura, assembly GCF_019238085.1. Taxonomy (NCBI): domain Eukaryota; kingdom Metazoa; phylum Chordata; class Aves; order Galliformes; family Phasianidae; genus Lagopus; species Lagopus leucura. The sequence goes on from NW_024962262.1 coordinate 86,149,621, forward strand.
ACCCTCAGGGTAATGAAATTTTTCCTAATGCCCAGTCCAATCCTCTCTTGGCAGCTCTCTACTGTCTCCATTCCGCTATCCAGGAGCAGAGCCTGGCATCTCCCTCTCCTTCCCCTCCTCAGAGAGCTTCAGGGAGCAGTGAGGTCACCTCTTGGTCTTCTCTTCTCCAGGTGGGACAGCCCGGGTGTTCTAAGCCTCTGCCCTCAACATGTGCCTTCCAGCCCTGTTACCAGCTTTGGTACCTCCTCTGGGCACTTTCGAATACCTTAATGTCTTTTTTTATAATGTGGTGCCCAGAACTGCACATAATATTACAGGTGAGGCTGCAACAGTGTCAAATACAGCTGGAGAATCACCACTTTTGACCAGATGGTTATGCTGTGTTTAATGCACCTCAAAATGCTGGTTACCATCTTGGGTGCCTGGGCACTATGATGGCTCACAGTGAGTCTGACATTACCAGCACTCCCAGGACCTTTTCTTACGAGCTTCCAACCAACCATTCATCTTCCAGTTTGTGCCTTTGTCTCTGTTACTCCATCCCAGCTGCAGCACCAGTTGAATTTCATGCCATTAATAATTTCTCAGTGCTTCAACAAATCTAGAGCCTTCTGCAAGGTCTCTAGAGAGTCAACAGTACATTCCAGTTTAGTATTATTGGCAAACATGCTAAGGATTAATTCAACCTTTGTACCTAGATCCTTGATAAAAATGTTGAATTCTAGGCTGGCCCTAGAACTGAACTCTGGGGAACAAAATGTAATTCAGAGTTTTGGAGAAGACAGAAAGTACTAGCATGATGGTTCTATTCGATTCAATTAGAATTCACTCTAATTGTCAGATGAATAATGAAGAAAGCACTGGTGAGGGAGTGCTGCCACCTCCGACAAAGTACATTACAGGCAGAAAAACGGCATGAGCTAAGAATACAGGCATGGCTGCTATACCTCAGTATGAATGAACAACTTAATTCTCACAGTCTATCAGTACCACAATTCCCATGAGCATCATCAGTGTGGTGAGGCTTTTTTTTCCCCCCTCCCTAAAGCTTGCACCAATAGAAAGACAGGAAATAGTTAGCAAAGCTAATGTTAAACCAGGATACTTGAATAGCACACTACAATTCATTTCAGAGGTATTTTACTGTTTCAGTACAGCATACTGGAGCACCTCTTTGAATAAAGGCAGACTTGAGGCCTTTAATCTTGTGAAGAAATACTAATTGCCTTCCAAATGTGAGAAGGGTGCACCACTGGGGAATGAGGTACACTGGAAGCAGCTTATTCTATACAGGTTTTCCAAAGAGGTGCTGGTCTCTACCAGTTCTGGTTGCTATATGATCTCACATCCTCGCCTAAACAGAGGAGCAGCAAAGAGCTCACCTACCTGTTCTTGCAACTCTTTCAGAGAAACCTCAGGAAGCACCTTGAGCTGGGCATTCAATAGGAATGGAACAGCATAACATTTCCTCTCCTAGGCCATAGAACACAGCAACAGCCCTCACTGACAGCACCTTTCCCGGGAGGAGAATAGAAGGCTGTTTGTCTCCTCCACCTTTATCCCCAGCCTCCGGGGTCCGAGTCTGCTGACACAACTCCAAGTTAGAGGTGGCAAAGCTCTTTCACTCAGGCTAAAGGCAATTACTACTTCTGCCAACAGCATCTGCATATCCCCAATCAGGGAACACTTTAAAAAGCAGCAGCAGCTTAGAAAGGTGGGCTGCAGAGTCCTAATTAAACAGCCACTGACATATCACTTTTCAAGCTAAACATCCAACCGGGATGCTCAATTTAGTGCACATGGTTTGTAAACAAGCGAAATAGAGCGCTCCACAGAACAGCCCTGCACACTGTTACAATGAAATAGGCTGAAGGCTTGCTGCAGAGCCTCCCTTTGCCCTTGTAACAAATGATCTAACGATTCTCAGGAGGAGGAAATGAGGCTGATTTGTAGCTCTCTTCAAGAGGCTAACGCAGTTAAGTAAGACTTCTTAATTGCCCGCTTTTTATTATTTAATGCATAAGAACATTTAAAAAAACCCTTAGGGCCAGATCCCGAAAAAGTATTCAGGCACATAAGCAAGTAACTAGGCAGAATTTAGCTGCAATTATAAATGGTGATATTAAAAACCTCTCCTCAGCTGCTACCCAACTCTGAAGGCTCTTAAACCTACATAGAACCTATTTTGGTTTTAAAGTTCTCCAGGTACCTAGCTTTGGGCTCCATGAGTGCCAAGGAACACCTCACTTCTGACAGGGTAAAGGCAGCTCAGTGCAGCCAGGAGGTTGGAGTTACGGCAGCTTGCTGATCTGAGGAGTGTCAGCCACAAGGATTGTTTGTCTGGTAGACAGGAGCATGCTACATGTATCTCTGGAAAGGGTTATATGTCAGCCTAATTATAAATTATTAATTACAATTATAATACAGCAAAGTAAGTGGGCCTGCCAAAAGGCACGTCACAGATCCAGCAGTTGCACAAGGAGAAGCAGTAAAGCTTCTAATGCTCTTGTGAGCACTTGGAGCTGCAAATTACAATGAACAAATGATCCAGATATTCCATCCATAACAAGGAATGAAAGCATCTTCTTCTTAGACCAAAGCTTGAAAATGAATCCTTTAAATGAGCTGGACCCAGTTCAAGCTATGCTGCCAGCTCATCAGCTGCAGTATCTGAAGGTAAGGTGCTGTCTCCAGCCTTCATCAGATTTTAGAATGGCTTTGGATTGGAAGGGACCTTAAAAGCCTGTTGACAGCCACCCAGTTCAAACCCCCTGCCCTGGGCAGGGCTGCCCCCCACCAGCTCAGGCTGTCCAGGGCCTCATCCGACCTGGCCTCAAGTGCTTCCAGTGATGGGGCATCCATAGCTTCCATGCCAGCGCCTCATTGCCTTCTGAGTGAAGAATTTCCTCCTAACATCTGTCCCATGTCTCCCTTCTTCTAATTTAAAGCCTTGTTCTATCACTATTAAACTGTGTAAAAAGTTGGTCCCCCTCCTGCTTGTAACCACCCTTGCAGGTCTTGCCCCACTTGGAGTCAAGTGGGACAAGGATGGGAAAGGCAGAAATGAGCACTGAAGCATATTCTCCACTCTACTCACACATCCCAATGGTGGCTCTATATGCACTTTTATGAACAACCTTGCTTTTCCTGACATTTGTGCTATGTCATTTATGTACCACCATTTTGAAGAAGTTAGTTATTTTGTTTTGCTGCAGAGAGCTTTACTCGCATTAATATTTGCTTGAGAGGAATGAGGTTCTTTCAGGAGAGTGTTTGAGACCAAACTATGCTCCACATACAATATCTGATAAGCTTTATTGCCGTATTTTATTAGTTCGCTGTGAATTCTGGTAGTGCACTAGTGGAACAATGAGATAGATCCTTGAGTTGGTAAATACGGGGTCAGAAGAAAAAAGGATTTATGTAAGAGTCTATAAAAGCAATATGGTTTAGAAATCAAGCAGCTGCTCCATTCTTGATTCCCTGCATTGTACCTCATATGGACAGATGTGAGACCGCCAGATCTCTTATATGCTTTGTTGCATTTTATAACGCATGGCCGTAACAGAGAAAACAGTAAAGATAAAAAGGATGTGTTAAGTTTTCTGTTGATCTTATGACACTTCACAGGACATTGCACTCCTGGGAGATTTGATTACTTTTAAAATTAACGCTGTGTAATAAAAACACTGTGCTATAGGCATACTGCAATATTTATAAATATAATTACACTCTTCTCAGAAAGTTCAACCTTGGTAGATTTCCATTGTTCTGAATAGCATCTATGTAGCAAAACAATAACAAAATAGGTCACGAGGGCCAGAAGTAGTTTTGTTTTATGTTTCAATTGCTGTCATGATCAGTGCCTGGAGACCACTCCCTGACACTGGGAAGATTGCTTACTGCTCTGTAATGAAAATGAGCTGGAAACAAAGCCTACTCGGCACAATGTTTTTGCCTCTCCAGAGTGAGGGTAGAGCTCCCAGAGTTCCAGACAGTAGGTGCCACATGTCTCCACAGAAGACAGAACTTTCTGCAGATAAAAATGGAACTGCCTTCCTCACAGTCCTTGAAGATTTCAATATTTCTTCTATAGGGTATAAGGAATTACTTTCTCTGAAACAGACGCAGTGACACGCATAGCAGTTTTAGTAACCAGCACAACTGCTCTTTATCCCTGCACCTCTCTGAAGAGAATGTAAATTGGAAGATTTTCAGTGCATTTTGCATGCAAGAAATACAATTGGTGTAATAGGAATATTAGTATTAATAGCAAAAATTAACATCCACCATGTTCAAAAGAGTATAAATTTGTTACACTCATCCATGGCTTCCACACTCAAAGCAAACAAACAATAAAAGATAAAAGCATACAGTTAATTTTTAGTTTAAATTAGTCAAATCAGAAACTTAAGCAATCACAGCAATATACACCAACATGTCACTTAACCATTCATCTCACTATTTATTATGCTTTTGAGTTTCCCAGATGACAGCACGTGTAGGGTTTTACTGACTGTCTTTATCTAAAGAGGTCTTAAAAGGCAGTTAGAATTAAAGCTCATTCAGAATATATTTTTCAAACAGAATTGCTAAGTTGGTAAGCTTGAAGATTCCTCTTTAGCTTTTCTATTTCAACGGCACTTTTTTGCCAAAACAAGCACACAAAACTTACCAAAAGTGTCATGTCAAACTTGAAATATAAATTTCTTAATGATATTGTTGTTCAAAGAAAAGCAACCCTACTCATTATGTGAAGGACTAGGGGCACCACAGCGTACTGTGCAATTAATTAGCCAGATACTGTACATGAAGGAGAAAAAGAGTGTACACAGCAGGACATTCTGCGCTCAAAGACAATAAAAATAAGACCTGCAGTGACATTCCAGTTGCACTGTGCTTATGGCCCTTCTGTTAGATGACTGAAGTAGACAAGATGAGTTAGGAGGGTTTATCAGGGTGTTGGCTGTGATCCAGAGACACAGATCCATCAGTTACTCATTCACTCATCCAGTAAGAGTGAAGGGAGAGTAGATGACCACAGCATACAGGCAGCATCTGAGCTACTCCTTCTTGTTGGCACAGCAGATGCGAAATCAGTAGCATAACTAATTCTAGCAGGAAAACACTTTGATTTGATGCTGAATAAAGCTTTACTTCTGAATAATTTTGATTAAATGGTCTCAAAATCATATCATGTTTCTGAAAAGAGTTCTGTGATACGTTTCCTGTTCTGTTGTCCATGATTATTTCCATGGTTTACTGTAGTCAAGATGAAAAGGGACTCAGGATATTCTTAACTCTTCTTCTTAAGTATAATTGATATGTAAATCTGTTTTTTAATCAGGCTATTTCAAGTTTCTCCCTTTGAATTTCACAGAGTTCCTATTTTTAGACACAATTCAGGTACTCTCTGCCTATTTGATATGCCGGTTGTACATCTCCTAGGCAGCAAGATCTAGGGCATACAAGCAAGAGAATTCATTCAAGTCTCCCAGGAATCTTCCCTGTAACATCTGCTGAAGGAAACGGAAAGAGATTGCAGGACTGCATCTTTAATTCATTTTCACAGTTCAGATCTCTCAGGCAATAATCAATCATTCTTCTTCAAAATTTCCACTTGTCCTCTGGGGGTGGGAATTTATCCGCTGGAAGCCAACCAAACTGACTCCAGATTTTGAACATGAAGGAAGTGCCACCAGCAACATCAGGATATACATATGAATCTGAAACAAAAGGAAGAATATAACCTTATCAAGAACAATAGGCTTCTTTAGGAAAGAATCCCATCAGAGATGCTCTCTAGCAGGCCTGAATATCTTGCAAATAAGCTTATGTCGTTAAAAAAAAAAATTAAAAAAAATTAAAAAAAAAAAAAAAACAAGCATACAAGAAAAAACATACACAGACGATGTTAGCGTACCTTTAATAAGCAGCTGGGGATTTTGCTGCTGTAATATCAAGTTGTATCCACTAGATGGACCTCAGTTTCAAAAAGTTGAGAGGTTTTGCTTCTGGGCAGAGCTGTGCGGAGAAAAGGAGGTGGAAGCGGGTGCTGAGTGCGGGAAGGAACGACTGCATCCCAGTGCTTCACGAACGCATTTCAGTAGGGCTGCAAAGTAAGCAGCTGTCATTTCAGGACTTATCTTTTTCAGGCAAGATTTTGCTTTCTGATCAACACATTTCCCTAACAATCACAAAGACTGTTTTCTTTTCCTATTTGACACTTAGCAGACACCTCAGTATTAATAGCTGAATATAGCAATTTCCACCAGCTATGTGATTTATCCACTCCTATATTGCAACTTTCTTGGAAAATAAAAACACTGACTTCAACTGTCTCTTGAAGGTTGCCCATGAGGTAGGAACAGGTGGTTATTTTCTCCCTTTCAGTAACCTGATAGGGCGCTATTGTTGATGTGTTTTAATCAAAACTCACAAGTTAGTTTTCCCCTAAATTCATAACTCAAAACTGACTTTAAAAAGATTGAGTATTAATAATGAGTACGTCTGTATTAGTAGATATCAGGCTTCTGAACTCTTAGGGCTTGAATTTTTTTCAGCCTGGTTTGTTTGAAGAACATCTTTCTAACTGTTTTCCTGTTTTCTCAATAACAATGAGACAAAAATTGCTTTGCATTTTAAATGAAAGGTAAAAAGTGTAAGAATTAGAAATACGTGACTCAAAGTGCCATGACTAAATAGCAAACATTGTGGTTTGCTATTGAGTGGTTCTCAGGAGAGTAACAAGCATTGGCAAAATTGGAACAAATTTCTGTCTCTTACCACTTTAGGCTGATAGTTGGCATTATACATGCAGGCACTTTGGTGTTACATGGCTATGCTTGAAACTATACTTTTTTTTATTATTTTTTAAAACTAAAACTGATTACCTCCAAGCTTCAAGACCAGCATAAAACAGTCATCAGTGGACTTCTCCAGGAAACCCTCACACATACTGAACCTCTGAAGGAATTGTTTTGAGACAGCAGCATACAAATGCTGGGCAGACGCAAAGTAATAAGGAACTAGTGCAGTAACCTGTAGAAAACTGCAGGATCAGAGATGTGGTTAATTCAAATTATGAGATGACATAGCAGTTTCTTCTGTAACTCGTACTTTCCCTTCAAAGATGATATTTAAGTCCCCAGTTCAGTCACAGAAGATATTGTCAGTCAAAGATCTGGCTTGCACATGAGATACTGCTGTCTATAGGTTAAGTGAATGCCCTGACAAATAATAGTACAGAGCACTAAGTACTTGAAGATACTGCAAGGCAGCCTTGTGCTAGTCAGCAGATCAGCATGAAGGTATTTCTGCCTCTGGTTCAGCCAGCAAGCCAAAGTAAAGCAAGGCCCATGGCAAGACCTGTTGGTTTTGAGGGACAAGAGAAGGAAATAAACAGCACAGCAGAGTGAGCAATCAGAGCATATGGGAAGAGGGAAGATCCTAGTGGGAAAGGTAAAAGACACATGGCACAGATCTGTATGAGCAAATGTCATTATCTTAAAGAGCATGTAACAATTTATTACTGTACCACCCTGATTTAACACAGCTTTCCAGAAGAGAGAACAAGTGAAAGAAGCTTGGACAGAAAGCCATCTGTGCAGCTTGCAGAGGAAATATAGATACAGTGCATGGAAATTAACATTTCTAGACACCTTCACACAAATAGCTGATCAAACCAATAAGCTTCTGAAAAACAAATATACATTAAAAATGAATTAACCTCCAGGCTGAAAAATTTTAATAAAAATAGATCTAAAATAGCTGAAGGGCAATGATTCCCAATCCAATTGCTTTTATACATCCTTGTTCTTCCTATAGCTTTACCTCTGAATAATATTTTCATTTTAATTGCATCAGCAGTTTTGCATTGTTCTTCTAAGTAAAGCTTTCATAACTCAGGCTAGCCATGAATAACTTTATTTCTCAAATGGAAAAATCAAAACCTGGACCATATTAACTGTATAATATGTTCACTGTTCCTCAAGGGAAATAAAAATACTGCCCCCGACTGTAGTATCGGGTCATGCTAAATACACCTTCTCATGGTTAGTGAGAGGCAGTTGTTCATCTTGGAGGAAGAAAGTAAAAGAGTGACTTTAGCCTATAGAGTTCAGTTCGAACTGTGAAGGAATGGACGTGAACTTTTTAGGCACCACACCAGAAGTCTTCTCAGCCAAATCTACTTTTTTTTCTGGGAGCACAGAAACTACAAGCACTGCTGAAAGGGAAGCAAGTAAAGCATCCATCTCTGAACAACTGTGAGAACACCTGTAAACTGAGTGATTTCAGTCCTGATAAGGCACGCTGAGTTGCAAAAGGAGCCACACAAGAATGAGACTGAATCTTCTTGGATGTAGGCAGATAAAGCCACTTCAAGTGAAATAGGTTTAACTTGCTGATAAAACCCATCCAATGTGATCATAAAACAGTTCCTTCAAGTATCAACATTGTAAGTAGATTTTATTCTACACTGCAAGAAGATTATTATTAATTTTTTTTTAATGGGTATGTCTTTATTACTTTGCTGGGCTTAAATCAGCTTTTAGTATCAATTATTTAACAAAAGCTAGTGGAGGGTTAGAGCAGGTGCTGAAGAAAATGACTTATCTGATTAAAACTGAGTAATACAGAGGTGCCAAATTGCTGGAGAGTATTTACCACAGCATAGTCAGTGATACAGTATCAATCAGGGAAACAGCAGAGAAATCTACAGTTATGACTTACTGAAGGGAAAACACTAAGTCTCTGCTAGGCACCTATAACATGGATTTACAAGCAGAAAATGAAATGCAAACTACCCACATAAGCTGGATTTTATTCAATCATGCCTTCTGTCTATTTACCTACTTTTTGTTTAAGCACATTAATCTTTCATCTTCATATTCATTCTGCAACTTGAAGCGGTGTTTCTTTTGAATGATGATTTCATTAGGATTTGTTCTGCCAGATAGCAATGCCTCTAGAGTTATGTACTACATTAATTTTGACAGATCTTTTACCTTGTTTTTATTTTTATTTCACAAGAATTATGGAAAAAGGTCCACATGTAAGAAGATTGGGAGTGCAGGAGGATGATAATTTTAGAAGCAGGAATAAGTGAGACACAAAAATTACAACACTGTTTGCCTGAGCTTGCAGGTGGCATTGTAAGCACCAAAGCCATTCCCATAAAAAAGAGTGGGGACAGAGAAAATTTCCAAAGGGCCAGCCACCAGAAAACTGCATCTTCCATTGATACGGGCAATTTGACGATGATGTGCCTCTTACACATCAGAGACAAACCTGGTAAACGTTAATTCAAGCCAAACTGAACTATTAACTAAGCAGATAGCTTTTCACTTATGTCTTTCGTACATTCTTGTGCATATGATAGGAAAAACCTCTTTTAAAACAATATTCAATCTTACCAAAAGCATGTCCAGAACTGAAGGATACAATGCAACTTTCAGTACTTCATTTTTAAGACTACTTGCACTAACAATTAAAAAAATGTCTCGTCTAAACACTAAACGCAAGCCGTGCTTCCCGAGATCCAGACAGGAGCGCTTCTAGGCAGCGTCCATTTACTATTTGCCAGCAAAAAAATGCTTTCTCGCACTTCTGCCCGAAGCGTTTCAAGCGTCCGCGCAGCGCTACCCCGGGCGTACGGGAAAGTCAGAGCCCCCGAACGGCTGCAAGAGCCGCGCCTCGACCTAACCGGAGACAGAAAAGAACAGCGCCCCCCTTCGGCAGCTCCGGAGCCGCGGCGAGGACACGAGCGCTCTAGGACACGAGACGGGTAGACTGTCCGCTATTCTCGAGGCTTCTAGCTTAGGTTTCATCATTAGGAAAAATTTATTTGCTGTGAGAGTAGTCAAATCCTAGAACAGGCTTCCTAGTGAGATAGTAGATCCCCATTTTGCCTGCCAGTAATTAAGTGGCATTTGGACAGTGCTCTCAATAACACGCTTGAAAGGTCAGGCAGTTGGACTAGATGATCTTTGAAGGTCCCTTCCAACTGAACTTTTCTGTTGTATTTTCATGAACTTCTTCCAGTTTAGATGAAAGCTGAACCTTTCAAACAAAGTTCACAAAAGACAAGTCTTATATTATTTGGAGTAAAAAAGAGACTATATTTTGAATTCAAAGAGCGCTGAATAAATCACAGGTTGGAGGAATAATTAGTGCTAATTATATTTTGCATTATTCTTCTGGGTGTTCAGCTTCTTTGGAAAAGTCTTATAGAGCTTCCTCTTTCTAATTGGAGTGCCAGCTTGAATCTGTCCAACGGATGAGCCCAAACTTTCAAATAAAACTGTTATTCTTGCAGATATGTGACATCTTATGAGGCCTCACATTTGAAAAATAAATAAACAAATGAATTAGAAGAAAACATACCAGCTACCACACTTAAGATACACAACTGCAATAGAAAGGTACTAATGACAGCTTGTGTTAACCTGTTCAATTTGCATTTTGTATTAGTTACATTGAGCATCACCAACAACATGGTGTTCATCAGGAGTTGAAAACCTTGGTTTCGTATTTTTTTTCTTCTTTTCCCTTTCCTCATTTCTCCCACAGCACTTTCATTCAGTGTAAATATTCACAGAGTAGATCATGCTGTGTTACATGCTGCTACACCACCAGATAGTTTAAGCTGCCTAAAGTATGTTTAGGTAAGGCTGAAGAACAACCTTGTCACCTGTAGGGCAGGGACATGTATCATATTTCTGTGATAGCTTAGACTGGACTCCCATTCCATTTTTATAATTTTCAGGTAAGCCCTTGCTGCCTTCAGGAGCTCATAGAAGAGTCAGCATTTTCAAAATTCCCTTCAGTGCAAGCTCTAGGTGTTCCTTATGACTATACTCATTCCTACAGTTATATTAAGTTACTCTCTCCATTAAAAAAATATATATATATATATTAGGACAGAAAAATCATAAATCATTTAGTCAGAAGAAAGCTATACAATAAAAACTCGATTTATTTTTTGTGGTGTAGGCTTCTCTCATTTAAAAGGGAGATGGAAGGTGATGTGCTCAGTACAAAAACACCGCCCTCAAAAAAGGCAGAAACATTCACACTGCCCAACTGTGAAGAAACACTCACTGTTCAAAAGTGAAAATGAATGAGATCCTACAAGCATCTCTGCTCCAGCAAAGAAATTCTAACAGTTCAGTTAAAGCAGTTTGTTTCCAGATAGGGACCCCTTTGACCTTGCCAACAGAGGCCCCCTCTAAAATAGTCTGAGGAAAAAGGTGACAGGGAGCAGAAGGAGCATTTCAACATGTTTCTCAACCCTTTTAAGCTTTCACTATCATCATCTGCTGTCAACAGTCTCTGTCTTCTCAGACAGTCTTGGCTACCTGGTGAAAGCAGCAGTTCAGCTAGATTCAGCTGTTAAAAAAAATATATATATATATATGCTTTACACTCCAGTATCAAGAACACTGGAAAGATCTTCATACAGAAAAAGATTGGATCTTATGATGAAATTTTAAGTCATTACCTATGATATAGTAGTTCCAGTTTGAAATAGGAACTAGAGATAATGGAATATTTAAAAGTTTGTTGAAAACATGTAGAGCTTTTGTCTTGCCTAATGGTAGCCAGTATTGGCTAGGCTCAAATTTTAGGCTGTGCTAAATACTGATTAATATAGTTTCATCTGTGCTTGCTAAAAATGTTGATTTTGTTCTAAGCACATAATTGTGCTAAAACAATAAGCATATGGAAATTCACTGCTCCTTGCAACTCTAGGTTCCCAACCTCTGCATAATTCCCAGATGACCAGCAGATTTACCTAAATGAATAGGACTGTGCAGACGTTACTCTGTGACATGATGTTAAAATCCTCTCACCATGTTCCAACACAGACCAGTCAGCAACTATAGACAGTTCCTCTTAGCAGAAATTTTTCATGATGGATTGGTTTTCTAGAGGCTAGCATTAATATTTATATCAGTGGGGCAGAGGTAAGGGATAAGCTGATTGACTTTTCACTATAGTCACATGAAAACACTGGGGTAAAGTCGTTAGCACACAAAGGTGCAGATCTGTGAACTGGTGATAAATGAATGAAAGAGTCCAAGATGAGAGAGAAAAGCCAATGAGAAACATAAAGCAAACTGGTGAGAAAGGGCTCAGCTAAATCCTGACTGTTTCAAAACCTTCCAGGCAGTCAAAGGGTGATGTAAGGAGATGGTAAGCATGAAAGCTGAGGGGTCTTGTGTGTGATAGTGATAGAATTTATGATGCATCAAATACTTGCAATGAAAATAGGTAGAGATCTGTGTCCTACAGCATTCAGAATCAGAAGTATTCCACTTCTAAGATCCCTCAGTATTGTGAGGTTAGAGGAGATGGCAGCTTTGATTTGAAGGGATAGCAGAGCTTCAGCCTGTTTCTCTTCTTGTATGAAAAAAAGCTGCATTAAAGTAAAGTTAATTAACTGAACTGTTGTCAAAGAATATGCGAGTCCATGTTAATGACAGTTTAGATTCTTAACTAAACCAAAATACTCTTGCACAAAATAAACATGCACATATCTGTACAGATCGTTTTAAATCATTTCTCCAGGATCAAAATAGACTTCTCCTATTTGAAAAGACTGGAGGTTTTAAGTAAAGTCATTGCAAGCCTGTAACAAGTAGCTGTGCTGTTAAGGCTCCATAATATGGCAGAAAAGAATATCCTGCTAAATATAAGTGCAGGGTGGAGGAATACTGATTGAATGATCCTCTAGAAGGAAGAAATTTGCAGAACTTCATTGGAAAATTTTAGAAAAGTTAGAAATGTTCAAAAATTAAAAACAAATTACCTGGAGAGAGATTTTTTTTAACTGCTTCATTACCAGGGCTGATATTCGATGTCACAGGCTTGACACCTTTAAGAGGAGGGGAGAAATAGTTGCATACAAGCTGCATCTTATCACATTCCATGGTAGATAACCGAAATATGTCAGATGCAACTGAGTACTTAGGATATGAAGCTAGAGATGTGAACAGAAAATACCAAATAAGTTTTAAAAGAGCTACTCCTTTCACTTAAAGCCCCCAACCTCAGTCCAGATGGAAAAAAAAAAAAAAGAAAAAAAAAAAGTTTTTAAAAAAGAAGAAGCTTCGAACTTTGTACTCAACATAGCATTTCTTTGAAAAAAAAAACAAGGAGGGGGCACTAAATTGATGCAGGTCTACAAATTGCTGCATTAAGTCTGTAATACACAGCCCACGTAAAACAACATAAGAGTAATGCAAAAACATGCATTAGAGATAAAGAAGAATATTAGACCCATCTCTCCTCCCATGAAAGGATGAGCTGAGAGCTGCTGATGGGTGAGAGCTGCTAGCAAAGCCAGCACTTCACTATCTGTGGGTGAACATTTCAGTCCTTTGTTGCATTCTCTTTATTATAAAGCCCACTGAGAACTTAAAGCTGCTTTTCTGAAGGAGCTGTTGTGTAACTGTGACATCTGGGGATTTCAGTCGCTGCCCTTTTTGAACTGGTTATGGAACACATTAAACCCAGAAGGCTCCACTTCAGCTGTTTACAAATCTTCCCCACTGTACTCCAGCATCCTAGCTTTGTCAACAGGAGTAAGTTCAGCACGGAGCTCCAGGCTCAAGCCTGTCTTTCTCAGATACGAATTACCATGGACTGCAGTAGGAAGGAACCCATGTTTAAAATGCAGCATATTATAAAGCATCTGAAGGAACCAAGACTGTTCTTTTGAAAAGTTTATTCTGCTACTCCACCTTTGGATCCACCCAAACAAGCTACTGTGCATATGAAAAAGCTTTGTGATTTCACATATATGTGAAGATAAAGCTACACAGGCCTTTAGCTGTATTACTGCTATAATTTGTATGTATGCTTGGAGTCATCTATGATGCTTTCTTCTGTTTGTTCTTTGTTATTATGATAGTCAAGTGTCATGCAGTAGGTCCATATGTGCTTGTCAACAGCATAACTAAAAAACCCATATAAATAATTCAAAACAAATAATTCTTTCTTTCTGTTCAATGCTTGTAAACACTTTTTTTTTTTTTTTTTTTTTTTAATTTGCTGTACAAAATAATAATGGCTTCATCAATGTATCTCCTCCTCACCCCACAAAAAACTGACAACTCAGTGCCAAAAGCAGATCTCAAAAATTCCCATGGAGGGAACATTGCCACAACACACTGTTGTATTTGACCAGACTGTAGAGAATCAGAAAACACCTAGATAATTTCATGAAAGAAGAATCCAGCAGGTTGCCATGAAACTCAAGGACATGACTTCTTGAACAGAATGTCTCTGAGCTGCAAATCACTGTAAGCTTGAGAAAAGTGTCAGGAAAGTATTATCATAGGTGTTCTCTTTTTTATGATCTTCCTTAAGCATGAAGGCCATCGTTGAAAAGAAGGGACTGAGTGAGACCCAAGATTGTCTGTACCTTTGATGTGACCTACTGCTGTCTTCCTGCAACACAGAAAATATTATCGCTTTGCTTATTGCATGGTTTGTGCAGCCACCTGCTGTAATAAAATATCTAAGTATTGGCAGATTTTGTTTATGGTAAATATAGCCTTTCAACAAAAACTCAAGAAAGCTTGTTTATCTTGTGTAACAATGGTATTCTGAGCTGATTCATCAAGGGGATTGTGGAGGCAGACATTACGGGTAGGTTCAAAACCTTGTTTCATATTTACATGAGCAACAGGTCCACAAATGGATGCAAAGAGAATAGATAGGAAGGTACCCACAAGTATCTTTCATCCACAGATATTGAATCTAGAGTAGTAGGAAGGGAATACAGAGCACGAAGTGGACAGGTTTTGTGTGCTCTTCTGTGAATGTTTAGTATATTGTGATTTTTGGCTGGCTGTAAGAGTTCACCAAACAAAATGAATAACCATATAGCATAATGCAAACAGTCAGCGACTACAGAGAAGGAAGTGCATGTAAAAACTGATGACATTATTCTTTACTAGTCTTTGCACAATAACAAGTTTTTTTGGGGAAAAAAAATTCTTTCATATTACTAAAAAAATAATATGTGTGAATGGCTGCCAACATACAGTCATCTCATTAGCTAAGGTTTAAACTAGTGGTGAAACAGGAAATATGCAGAAATGAGGATGTGGATAAAACTGTGCTTTGCATGATAATGATAGACCCTGGACCTGAGAGTTTACCTTCCCTGAATAAAAATGGTCTACTGCTTTCTAAGTAACTCCACTCAAATTGACTTTAATTTAAGTAAGTCAGGTGCTGACAGTTGTGTAGGTACAGAAGCATGGATTTCAGCACATATTAATGGCCTGGATATTTACCAAGTCTCTCTGGAAACTATAGTATATTCTGTTCAGTTGCAGCTATTTTCTTAGAAAGGACCCAAGCAGCTAGTTTAAAGCCAATTTGGGAAAAGCTGCATAAGAAATAGTAACACTGTGAAAGTAAGAAAGTCCCACTGTGAGTGACATTTGGCACTGCTCTACTCATTACTGCTGTGGTTGCTGGGAATGAGAACATTCGGGGAAACAAATACAGAGCCAAATAAAACTGTCAGACAAAAGACTTGGGACCTACAAGCAACCAAACCTGCAACACATTTAAGAACAGGCCCTGGAAAATATCGAGCTTACATACAGATATAAGGATGTCTGTAGTTTCCATCAATGTTCAAAAGGTTCTGCTTAGCTAACCAGCTCACCTGCTGGACTTGACTTTGATTTCACTTTCATCCATGTGAAACAACAGCTTTTTATCAGGACAAAGTCAGAGCAAAGTCAGAATCAGGTAGTTCTTACAGCAGTACCTACATGCTGATGGGATGTTATGAAACCAGAATACCATTCCATAAAGGTACACAGCATATCTGCCTGCATTAAAAAAATGCTCTACAATAAGCTAACCATTGATAAAAGCCTCTAAGACGGTGCTGTTTTTATCTATATAAATATTACTAAGAAAAAAAAACAACCCTGATAGCTAGATTCTTCAATGATGTAAAGTATGTACAGGCTGCTGTGCTTTTTTTACCTGAGCACTAATGGCAATTTCAGAAAAGGAATTCAGGCAAAGCGGTACATAATAGGAGATCAATTGTAAGAGGACTAAGTCATGTTAAAAGTCAAACAAGTACTAACATTGGCAGAAAAATTACCAGCCAGCTGGTTATGCTTTTACATAAATTAGCTGATACATATGTTTCACGAAAACATAAAAGTTACCAAAGGATTTGGGGGAAGAAGTAGCATTTAAATCCTCAAAATCAAAGTCTATTGTGTTATCGCTCTCAGTTTTACAGAATCCAAGAAATCTGAAGAAACTTCTGAACAAGTCAACCAGAGCATTGATTGCAGATTCAAGATTAATTCAGGAATCTTGCCTTGTTGGAGTGTGTGTGACTTTCTTACTTGATGACAGTGACATGGGTTGTTTATTTTTGAGGAAGGGAATTCAAGAGCCTGTACCTTGCCTGATTTAAACTGTACAGCATGCTATATTTTGATACAGATGGTGATAACCTAATAAAGAAAACCTAATCATAAGAAAATATTCCTTTAAAAGAAGGAAAGTTCTCCAAACTAGGACAGTGAAGTCAGACAATAGAATATTATCCAAATGCAGCTTTGCTGCTAGTTACCTATAGCAGAAACAAGTGTTGGATTCAGTCTATCTTTAATAAATAAGACTGCTTTTATTTTTGACTATGGGAAATCCCTTAAATTTCCCGTAGTTATTTTGCAGCTGATTTTTCCTACCCACAAGAATTCAGCTGTCCTTTGGGAACACAATAACACAAGTGCCTTTTTATATGGGAAAAAGTATGAAGTAACCAATGCCTCTCACATACAGCCCTCTATGGTCTAGCTTTTGCAAACACAGGGCCACTTAGGGCCTTCAGTGGCTTCATTTCTGAAATATGTCCAGGCCTACCACAAAGAACTAGCAAATCTTGTTTAACTATGGATATATTCAGTTTGGGTAATACTTCTATAAGCCTGTGGAATATGTCTGGCTTATGACTGAAGCAATGAACCCTGTCATATGCACAGCAGTTCTGGTGCCAGCTTGCTCCCTGCCTATGTAATGAGCACAAGAAAAACAGCTGGGAAGGGGCTATCTCACCTAACATTCCCCCAGCCTGAGCTCTCCTGCAGCATGTGTCCTGTACACACTTGTATCTCTAATGCTCCCAAGTCCTAATATGTGTCTAATGCTGACCTGCCATGCTTTTGCTGTTTGGTCAACCAGCACATTTCCAATTCTGTCCAAGCAGCTAACTGTAATTCAGGGTTCACAATTACTCTCTCCATAGGTTCCACACACAGGAGATCTCCATTCAAGCATAGCTTTTTCCTGCTGATTTGCTCTGCCCTAAAGAACAGCACCACAAAGTTTCATAGGAATACTCAAAAAGCTGTCCATCTGCTGACTATAGCTGTGCTTATTGCTGTGTGGACTAAGGTGCTCAGAAGTCAACTCTGCAGTGCTTCACTGCCAGGAGACCTCACGTTCCCCACGTTTATTTCATTCAGATTACAAAGTCTGCATTATAAAAGTCAAAAAGAACCTAAACCCTCAGTTAAAGACCCTGAAGCCATATTCCAAGTCTCTTCCAACCAAAGTGAGAATTCAGTCAATCCAAAGATAATATGTTTACTAATGAGTTTAAAATTTACAGAAGTGACCTAGACAGATTTTTTTTCCTCCTCCCAACACCTTCCCTGTTCGGATTGGGAAATGAGGACTTCTATTGCTGTAGATTATCTGGTGTCCAATTATCAAAGGGAAACTTGCAAGAAAAGGGCTATATGAAGTAGATACAGAGAAGATAAAGAAGATGAGGGAAAATAACTTATGAAGGTTTCTTAGAAATATACTGGAACCCCGAATTTTCTCTGCTGAGTTTATTTTTGGAGAAACAGTGAGAGCCTCTGAGCAATAAGAAACCTTGTTCAGTGAAGCCATAGATCCCATTTCGCACATCAGCGTCATACAGCTCATAAAGTCACTTTTGAGCCATTCAAGTCATTGTTTGCCACAGTAATTCAAGCACTTATTTGTAATACTTCTTATTCATTGAGTCTGCCTTTATACTTCGCAAATAAAAAGCCTCTATTTCACTTAAATGAAAACGGATGGGTAGGAATTGCTTGAGAAATTTCAGAGAGCCAAAACAGGTTCTGTGACTGCTTAAAAGCAGTTTGCTGTGTGAGTGGTGATGGAAAGCACTCAGTCAGGGGCAACAGGAGTCGTGATGGAAAGCAACTCTCAGAGGTCTGTGAGAGGGTGGAGACCTGCAGGATGCCAGGCTGCATTACAGGGAGGTAGATGATTTTGTCAACTGTCATCGGCTATGTAATATCAGTTGTGATAGTTGTATGAGTATTAATAAGAAGGTCTGTAAGTGCTTACAGGAAAGTATGGTTCTGAATATTAACCAGCCAATAAATCATGCCAAATACAGACTAGGTAGTTGATCTAATCATAAAAACAATTTATGAAATGGAAGTATAGCATATGCTATATACATAATGAAATTATGTATATATTAAACCACTTGGCCCACTGATTCATAGTATGTCATATATTAGAAAAAAAAACAAAACATTTTTTTCATCTAATTCTAGCATAGTGAAACTTTACAGGTAAAGTGATTATTGCTTCATTGATAGTTTTAATTGAGAAATAATTTGCCCAAAATTGACAGGCCTTAAGGGCAAAAGAGAAACCAAACCCACAGAGAAAGGGAACAAAAAAAAAGGAAAAATGCTAAGTTAGAAGATATAATTTCACTGGACAGGGATATACAGCTCTAATTTGTCCATATAAAACTGTAAAATTTACACTTATGTTGTACCACTGATAGCTTAACTCTTCCACAGTGATGGGAAGAGATATTGCTCTCTTGGAAAGCAGTCCCATGAGGCATGATGATAGCAAGAGACTGGGCTCACCATTTTTTTAGGTCACATTACATTAACTGATATGAGTAATTCAGTTACACTACAAAAAAAGAGGAAAACTGGTGGCCTTTTTGAGGTCAGGTCTTGACAGTAATTACTGAGAATTATTTCCAACTTTAAATGAAAGTGCTTAAATTAGTTTACAAGAAATAGATTGTTCTTTTTCCAAAAATAGGATTCCGTAAATCATCACAGGTAGCAAAGTCAGTAGAGTCCAAGAATAAAGTGTAAACAGACTTCATCTGCATAAAGGCAGAGGATCCAGCCCCATATACATCAAGGAAGCACATAGAGACCTGTTCCAGTTGTGTATTCTGTGTTTCTATGGGCAGAGAAAGTCACTGTTTGAAGCTCATGTTTAATAAAGCTTCTGCAATTAGAAAATGCAGAAGTTTTCTCTGTAATGTTAGAAATTAAATGCAGTAACAGTGAAGCCAAAGTTTCCAGCGCATAATTTTTGTGTTTGAGCTTTAAGTATCTGGATAACATTTTGAACATGTAACTATTGTTTCCAGCAATCATCCATGAAGATTGCTTAGTGAAGCATCTAAACGTAAAGCTGTTTCTCTACAGTGCAGCATATTTTATCCTTTTCATGCTGAAAGATGAGCTCTATTACCTCCATAGGATATCTAGTAAAAGCAATATATAAATGCTAAAGAGAAGAGCACAGAATTTGTTTCCATAACTTAAGATGTTGACAGAATTCTTGACCTCAAAGGATATAGTTAATTATGAGTTGGGGGAAAGTTTTCTCCATTTTATTAGTCCTGCAAAATATACTAGCACAGGCTGAGCCCACAATAACCACAAATACATTAACTTCCTGATCAGAGGTGGCTTATATCCAAACTGCTCAATCCAGATGTGTCCATAAGATGTGCTGGAAGGACTCAGTGATGGCACCAGAGGGCTTAACTGTAGGAACAACGAACTGAATCTAAGGGACTGGAGTTTGAAACTGGTGAAATAAATATCTGTACTGCTCCTGCCCTGACATGAATTGCCCTTATGAAAGAAAGACCACTGCTGCCTATAGCCACTGAAGTGCAGTACAGAGGTCTCCAAACTAGCTTTAAAACAGGAGCTCAGGTGCTGTTTTGTCTCCATTACAACACAGGCTTCAGCATTTCAGCAGGGTGATTTAATCAGTAAGGGCTCTGTGCTATTCTCTATGTCATGTCGACATGCTTTAACTATTTCTCTTGAACTCAACCTCTACTATATTAATGGGTTTCACTGCTTGACATATTTTAATTGTATTCTATTGCCAAAGGCTTTCTAATACCTTGATGATGTTTTACTTAGAAACAGAAGTTGCTGGTTGCTGGAAGACTGAGATGTCAATCTGAATAATTGCATAGCTTAAGAAGATGATATCCAAACATATGCCTGAAAATTTCACATTCACAGTTGATAACCCCATAATTTCTATGAATAATCTAAAAACATAACAGAAAAAACCCTGTGGCTCTGATGCATCTATTTTTAAAGTTAGGTAATTAGCATACAGGCTTCCCAACACTATCAGCTATCTAGCAGCTAATACAAACGAATTAGAAGTTGATAAAGAATAAAAGAGCTTGAGGTGGTTGGACTCACCCAAACTGTCCTTAGTAGAACTATTTTGACAATAGAGATTTTTGTATTTGTCAAAGCACATTCAGTCTGAGGCACTGATAGTATTTCACGAAGTGACAATTTCAGAACATAAATTTTCCATTTATTTAAGGTAAAAAGTCCTCTGAAATAGTTCATAGGATTGACCCATGAACAGAGGTGCCAGCACAGTGCGGAAAACAGGGAAAAGGTCTGTGCCATGGAATTTGAAACGAGTTGGGAAATCCGGATGCTTAACATTGCCTACTACTACCTAATATTTTGTATAGGAAAATGATAGCCACATAATTACTCTATTCCTAGAGAAGGAACATATTCAAAAGAAAGATTTGGAGGGCAATATCTTTGGCTGGTTTGTATTTTTTTTTTTTTTTTTTTTTTTTCCAGTTTGGGAAGGAAAGTTTGAGTCTACAAGATTGCCATCTTAAATTGAAGTCTACAACAGAAAATAAACCATGAAAAAGTTATGTAGAAAATATTGTTTACTGATTAATGATGTAAGGGATCCTTTAATTTTCCCTTTCAGCCTTACTAGCACTATTGAAAAACACACTTTTCCCTCACATGTGAAGCTGTCACATCTGTGGAGCTGAGTAGCACTTCCATTAAGATCAAGATTTTATCCATCCCTGATGCAACTACTGTAATTCATGCAATACAGATGTTGTTCTCATTGAAGGCCATCTCATACAGTCATTATGCTTATATTAAATGTACAAATTTAACCTCAAAAGCCAAAGGAGTGCTGTATGGCAGAAATTTTGAAATTTTAGTAGTTAGAGAAGGTCTGTCATGATGCAATTTCAGTTTTCACCTCTCTTGATTGATAGTGAAAAAACTTACATGGAAACTTGGGAAGATAAATCCTCAGGTAGCAGAAAAGTGGAAGACTTGCTCAAGTCAGTAGTCTTATTAGTTAACAGCATTTAAGATTTGATTCAGGTTGTGTGTTGCTTAAAAGCTTCCTTATTTCTTGCTCATCAGTATTCACTGTTTGCAACATTACCATGCATCTCTAAAGACAATCTGGTAAGGCAGAAGCAATGAATTATGTCTGCATGAAAGAAACAAGCAACTGGAGCAAAGCAACCCTTAGACTATCAGATATCGCATTTTTCATGTAAACATTAAAAACGAGTGGAAATACATGTTGAAAACAACATTTTAAGTGGATAACTTGTTCTTCAGAAATAAAACGTTATCCTCTATCAGCGATTTTAATCAAAATGACTACATTTTAAGATTATTTAGATGATAGTGTGAATAAATGCACAAGAAAACAGATAACACAGCTGAAATTTTAAAAAGCGTGATTTGCTTAGTGAGAATGACAGTGTCAAAAGAGTGTAACAAACCATAATGTTAAATTTGACAAGATAATGTCAACAAATGTATGTGGAGCCTATTATTCTATATTCTGCTAAATAATACTTAGATGTGCATTTTTTCCAACATTCAGGCACCACTTTATACAGCTGTGTATTTTTCTATTTTGGCTATATATATACATACATATCTTCAATAATTCAAATTCTTTTTGAAAATAATTTAAAGGATATTCTTCAGTCTTGCTTTTTAAATAAATTTGTTGTTTTGCCCTGCTTAGAAATTAAGAATATTTTTCCTGCTACAAAACTTGTTATGCTTATTTGACCTTATTCCAGCAGTATTAATCCTCTTTCTGTTTTTTAAATATTTCAGCATCTCATTAGCAAATTAAAATTTTTGATGACTTTAAGCAGCTGTGATAACTACAGCATACATTTTCCTTCGTCCTTTTTAATTTGATCCATGAATTCATCTTTTTGAAAACAAATAAACAAAAACCATGAAACTAATACTAATGAAACTAATCCTGTACTCAATCACACAGCTATCCTGGTGAAGAGGGATTTCTTTAAAAAGCCAAGACAGTAAAAACCACGATTATTTCAGTTTACCAAATGATATTTACAATTACATTTGTAAATGGAAGCAGTGACAGTTTAAAAAAAATTAAATCATAGGCGAACTTCTCTGTTAAGCTAAAGGAGAAAACTTCACTGAAGCTTCTCTACATGTATCAGGTTGCACAAAAGGCCAATTATTATTGTCAAAGCTTGTCAATCCTTAGTCATTTGGTGGATTACATTCTGTTTCATATCAGGAGTGTTTAATATCAGTTGTGAAGTAGAGGACTTTCCTGGTTTGTCTTCTATGAAGAGGCAGTCAAATAGCTAGTTGGTAACAGAAACCTCATTGTTTTCAGAAGTTGTGTGAGAAGGTAAGCCAGCACTGACATATTGCTCTTTAAAAAGAAAAAAAAACAAATTCAATTTCTAAATGTTTTTCTCATAGTTTAGTTGATGAATTTGTTTTTCAAAACCAAAACAAGGGAATACAAGGTAAATAGTAAATAAAACTGTATTTTTCTTATATTTCAGCTAATTGCTAGCTCTACTGAATAATGGATTAACAACAGCAGCTATGCTAACTGAAAAGTGTTTGATCATTAAGGTCTGTTTATAGCAAGGAAGTTGACTATATTAGAAAAGGTATATGCATCAGACATATATCCTTATACAAAATTCTTCACAGTGTAACAGAAATAGAGTAGGAGGAAAAAAAAATGGTTAATCTGAAAAGAAAGATTTAATGCTGGAAATACACAACAGATTGCATATTGTACTAGCTAATCACCATTAAAAAAAAAAAATGCTATAATTATAAAAACCTCCATTGCACAGAGAATCTTCAATTTACAGAACTTTCCTAGTGAAAAATTGTTTTCTGTGTGTGACCAGGCCTTTTAATTCTGGTACTCTACTTATCATTCCTTCCAAAGTTATCAAAAAGGATAGGATATATGTATCCCATCTCCTGTTTTAATCTACTTCATACTTTAATCTATTTTTTATTTCTTCTCAGAGTAAATGGACTCCAGCAATGAGAATAACAGTTAGAGATATGCCAAGTAAAACTAAACTATTTTGTCATAGTTCCTTAACTTAGAGCTTCGTCCTTGATTGAAGGTGCAGAGCTGCATACTTTAAACCAAGGGTTTTCCCAGTCCTCTCCAATTCAGAGTCTATATTGGTGACATTTCCATGCAACAAACAATTCTAAAAATAAATACAGCTACACAATGGTGCACTTATTTCATGCCCCTTCCCTGGCTTACCAGGTCTGCTCCTTTCTGCAGGGTAGCCTGGTTACCACAGCAATGAAACCACCCTCATCGGCTGTTTTTCATGCCTCGTCTGCACCATCCCCTCTATGGCACGCCCCAAACACACTGAACATGGAAATTCTGTCTAGTTTACTCGTATTGTTAAAATTAACAATCTGGGGGCTAGAGGGATGTCAATTCAAGCCTCCTCTCTTGGATGTGTATCACTGATAGGACTTCTAGAGCCTGAACAAATAAATGCAATAAATGCCAACAATGTGTCGCCAAGTTACTTCACGTAACCATGGCAAAGTGTAGGCAGCTAAACGAAATTGGCATCATTTTGGATGGCTTAAAATAATCTTATTGACATTGGAGAGGCCAACTGACTGCCAAAGAGGGTTCAGACCAACTAATATTATTAGGAATTAGACACCAAGATGGGGTTGGTATTTCTGTTTGCGTTGGACCTTGTCAGAATATTTCTGGTTAATAAAGGAGGAAAATAAAAATGATGGTTGATTTTTTGGCATGACTCCTTTCCCTTTATCCCTCAGGATCTAAAGTTCCAGGAAGAAGACTGCAGCCAGAACTGTGGAACTAAAGTAAAGAGGACCCAGTACAGATCCCTCTGTAAACACAGTGCAATAGATGGCTTTCACTGGTGGCCTGTGGACATCCTGAACACTTATGTGTAACAAAGCCAGTGATACAATACACAAAAGGAAAATATTCCTGGGAAGATTTTGCTTGTTAAGGGCTATGACCGTTACAAAATGTAATGGCAAATTAAGAGCATAACATAAGAGCAAGTTCTTAATAAATGACTTCTTAATAATCTCATTAGCTCATTTGAGACATGATTTTCCTGTAGCATTAGGATTTTAGTAACAGTTTCTCCACAAAAGTAGAAAAACCTCACAAGAAGACATCCTTTTTTATTTTTCTCTTTACTGTTGCAACCTGATCAAAGATGTCAGAAAAGGCTATACTCCATCCTACATTACATTACACCTGCAAAGCAATAGGTGGTAACTATGTAACTTTACAGGCCAATAGACTTAAATTTAATTGATGTGCAAAGGGATTGTTTCTTTGTTTGGTTTTGATGGGAAGATCGACTAAAACAAAGATACAGGTGTCTGATGTCACTTGAGGAAATTGTGATCTGTCTCTAGTCTTTAATGAGTCATGCTGAACTCTAGAAGTCGAGCATGTTTGGTTGTGTGGAACCCATTCAATCATATTCTGAGAAGCAAAAAACGGCCAAATTGCATTCATACAGTTGACAGCTTGATATACCTCATGATAAGGTACACCTTCTGTCAGCAGCAGAGGGCAAAAAAAACCACCCATATTTTGAGTAGATTTCTTTCAGCTTACTCATTTAGATAACTAGCAGCACGTTGTCCACTCATCTCTGAGAGAATAACTGTTAGTACAGTCAATTGTTTTTATTACGTGCAATACCTGAATAGTCTGAGACAGCTAGCATCATGCTAAGAACTACGACTGGAAACTGGAAATAATGATATGACTTACAGCATGTTGTTAGCAAAATAATCATTGCACTGGACTTGTTAATGATACTAGATCAAAAGAGATTGATCATGGTGGATACAAAGAGAATTAATTTTTTTCACATTATTTCTATCTATCTAGTAAATTTTTCACATTATTTCCATCAAGAGATGTGGCAAATCCTACAGGCATCATAAAATCATTGAGATTGGAAAAGAGCTCCAAAATCATCCACTCCAACCATCAGCCTACCACCAATATTTCCCCACTAAACCACACCCCTTAGTACAACATCTAAACATTTCTTGAACACTTCCAGGGATGGTGTTTCAATCACCTCTATGGGCAGATTGTTCCAGTACCTGACCACTCTTTCAGAGAAGAAATTTTTCTTAATATCCAATCTGAACCTTCCCTGGCACAACTTGAGGCCATTCTCTCTAATCCAATTGCTAGTTATGCAGGAGAATAAGCTGACCTCCACCACACCACAATCTCCTTTGAGGGAGTTGTAGAGAACTATAAGGTCTCTCCTAAGCCTCCTCTCTTCTCAGCTAAACAATCCCAGCTCCCTCAGTTGCTTCTTGTCAGACTTGTGCTACAGACCCTTCACAAGCTTCATTGCCCTTCTCTGGACACTTTCCTGGGCCTTGATGTCTTTCTTATGGTGAGGGACTCAAAACTGAACACAGTACTTAAAGTGTGTTCTCAGCAGAGCTGAGTACAGGGGAAGGATCACTTTCCTGCTTCTGTTACTAATAGCAACTAATTGTTATTATTTCTGATACAAGCCAGGATGCCACTGGCCTTCTTAGCTACCTGATGACTCCTGTTCAGCTGAGCACTGACCAACAGCCTCTGACCCATTTCTTCTACACTGTTTCCAGCCACTGTGCCCGAAGCCTGTTAGTGCTGCCGGGGGTTGTGGCCAAAGTGCAGGACCCAGCACTAGGTCTTGCTGAACGTAAAGTTATCCTTCAGGTAACTACGAACTAAACTACGAACACCCTCCCTTGTTACTGAGAAGTTCATGATGAAAACAGTTTTGTCTTCTAGCCCTGCTAAGAGAACCCAGGGTAGCATGGAAAGGCAAACGATCCCAGTTTCTTAGCACAGGCACACTAATCCTGATACAGAACCTGAATATTGTTTATCATTTCAGACAACAAAATTAGCCAAAGTCAAATAAGAACTCCTACTATAACAGACAGTTCCCTTCCAGTATTTAAAGGGAGTTTATAAACATGAGATAAATCAACTTTTCACTAAGATAGATAGCAATAGGACAAGGGGGAATGGTTTTAAACAAAGGAAGGGAGATTTAGATTAGATGCCAGGTGAAGTTTTTTACTGTGGAGGGGTAAGGTGCTGGAACAGGTTGCTGCCCAGAGAGTTTGTGGATGCTCCATCCCTGGAGGTGTTCAAGGCCAGGCTGGATGAGGGCTCTGGGCAATCTGATCTAGCAGCTGTCAACACTCCCTGTGGTAGGGAGGTTGGAACTTGATGATCCATGTGTTTCCTTCCAATTCAAGCCAGTGTATGATTTCTATGTTCCCTCTTCAGCCAGGTTTCCACTGATTTCTGCCATGTATTTCACTTATTCATTGAATCAGAGCATGTGTGACTTTAGGATGCAAGGTTTTCTTACATTTCTGCAGTGCATCTCAGAAAATATAGAACATGTGTTAATCATCTGCAACAGTAGAAAAGAATTTTTGAAATTCTCTTTTCGTATTTGACTTCTAGACAACATGAAAACTTTGTCTCCTTTGCTTTGCCAATCAGACACATACAACACTTAGACGTGCAACAATAAAAATGTTTTTAGACTTGGTAAACATTTAACAAACAACAGATACTGATGCCTTAAGAACAATGCATAGCCACAAATAGTTTAAAAAGCAGCACACAAATATCCACGAGCACAAAGAATTCCCTAGGAAAGTTCTAAACACCCTAAGCACCGTGTGAAGAAGACAGTACAGATGATTCTGACAGAAATTAAAGAATACAGGGGGAACTGAATGTGACATTTGTCCATTTCCCAAAGTATACAATTTTATCTTCAGTGAAGTAGTTCAGTATGCATTGTTATCACCATTGCTGATAGCACTTACAGAGCTGACATCTCCTTCCTAATCTGATGTATTGATAAATTTCTACTACAGCAAATCAACAGAATAGAAGTCTTGATCTTTGCAGAAGAAGCAAAGGCAGCTGCTCCCAGCATCAGAAATAGTTAAAAACACAAAAGTATTCCATGCAAAGTTGATAGGTATTCCCTTGGAGACCTTCAGGAAAATAGATGTAAATTTTCCAAGATAAATACAAAAACACCAAATTCAAAAGGCCGCAGATATCAGTGGCTCAGCAGGATTCTTTTAATAGTGTCTCACATTAATGATAAAATTTCGATTATTTTTGTTTAGTTTTAAATAAACCAAGCCAAAGAACAGCTTCCTCCTGTACCCCAAATATAAAGGAAATATAAATCATTATTTAAAAAAATAAGTAAAAAATACAACTTTCTCCTGGAGAAGTATATTCTATTAGGCTTGAATTTTTTGAAGTTGGTTATTTTGAGCTTGTTTTTTCCTTGTGAACATCTGGTAATGCTCTGAAATGGATACTGGGTGCCTAAACATAAGGAACAAATGTGTAACAAAGCAACATTTTATTTCCCTTAAGACACTCTTTGTACAAATATTCACTCAGTGCAGGTACATATTAATTCCTACGCAGGCTGCAAACCCAAATTTCTTTGCAGGACAAAAGCAATAAAATTATTTGGTTTTTTGATTTTCTTTTCAAATCAGCAAAGGAGATCTTGTAAGGCTATTTTTCTGATACCCTATTATTGTTTTGCTAAAAGATTAAAAAACAAAATAAAATGTCAAGCATTCCTAAAATGTATGAGACTATCAATACTGCTCAGTTTCCAGGAGTGCTCTGGGGGTCTGCCAAAAAAGCAAGCTAAAAGCTTAAATGACCAAGTGCTACTCTGAATAAATGTGCTGACATGAATAATTAAATTAGACTGCTCTTATGCTCTTGTCTAAACACCCAGTGAAAGGAGAAGTTTTTCTTTCTATTCTGCGCACAGTAAGGTTAAAACGAACTTCAGACATGGTAGAGGCCTAAGCTTCTTTATAGCTCCCCCTTCCTCATCTCTCATCCTTCTTGTCTGGCCTTCCTGAAACACCACAGGCCACCACTTCAATATGATTTATTCTTTTGTTACAGAAGAGTCAGTGAGTTTGTCCCATAAGGGAATGTGAAGATAATGGAAAAAAAGAATAATAACAGTGAACCTCTTTATGATAGTCCACAAGGGGGAAGCTTGTGCTTAGAGATGCTTCCTTATCTTTCTCTTAGTCTTTGCTCCTATTATGGTGTGTGAAGGTTTGAAAAACAACTAAATCTATATGTAAATCAGAACCAAAGAGGTAGGACACTAAAGATTTGTGGTTGAATCTAACAATAGTCTGCTAATGAACTATGTAAACTCAAACTATTCTCTTTCCTGCCACCCCACCTCTTCCCCCCCAGTGCTATAACTTTCTTGCTATCCCTGTTTGGCTAACAGTAGCAACCTTGTGGCTGCACTTTCAGCTGGTATATCCACATGTAAGTTGCCCTGACCTAGAAATGAGTCATTTTCACATAGACCAGGTGCAGGTATCTGGATTGCAGACGTTTTATTAGGGCAAGGAGAACAACTGATACAAACTGAAACTGCATATCACTGCTAACTGGCATGGCATTTAAAAATAAATATAACAACACTGAATATTTTTTTTCTAAGTCCTTAACTGTTTGAATCAAAAAAATTTCTCATAAGAAAGTAAGTTTCCATCACTGAAATGCAAAGAAAATAAACTTTTAAGGAGTAAGAGGTTTCTTTATGTCCTCAAATCTGGATATTACGACCAGGGGACTGGTAATTCTCAGGAGAGAGGGCAGGAGCAAGATCTCATTTTTGAATGGCTGTAGTTTGCAGTAGGGAACACATGAGAAACCTAAATTTGGAATACTATCAATTGCGTGACTGATAAAGGAAAAATATGCATTAAAACTGAAAGCAAAGGCATGGAATGGGATAAAAAACAGGAAAGAAATGAATTCTTTGGTCGACAAGAGTTTCTGAACTTGGATCAGTTCTTTTCTTGCTCAGTATAATTATAACACGGTTTTATTTTCAACAGATGTTTTTCAGTGTTCCAGATCTCAGTTTTCTGAAATTCAAGGAAAATTAGCAGTCTGGCTTCCAAAAATCTTGAAATGAGCTTCAGCATCATGAAATCTGTGATTATTTAGCTTTGCCTTTTCACTTTTGTATCAACAGCTTGCAATCCACTCAATATTTTAAAGAACTTCTCTGCAGAGGCAGAACATAGATCTTCTTCTTACAGTATTTAACTCTTACAAAAGCCCCTGCTCTCATTATTGATTCCAGTAGTTGAGCCTTCTGGGAAAACACTCAAATTACAAAACTTATGCAAGTTTTCATCAGAACTGAAAAGAACATTCATACAGCTGACTAATTTATTTATTTTTCAATCCTTGGTTTCATAAAAGCTACCACAATGAAGGACTGAAGGCAGGGTAACACTACCAAAGTTTTAGCAACATCGTAATCAAGTCACAAGTGGCAGAATGAACTTATTCCAAAAGCTGTGCGTTCATGTACTGTGGTTAAATCACTTATCAGAACTGATCTTTGAAACTGGCTCAGAAGCACTTGAACTTGGATATGAAGTTAAGGCTTCTTTTGAAGTTTGAAGTAACTCAAACATCCTTGAAAATATTCTTGGTAGTAAATGAGTTATCTATCTAAGCCGTTAAGCTTTTGCTTTATAAGTTACACCTCGTAAAGAAATAATGTATGTACCTCAAATCCAATTGTTTGGAATAGGGAAAGGAAAATGATTTTGTCATTCTAAAAGATGTTCTCTATATGGCTAAGTGCCCACTTTTTTAAGAAATTACTTAGGAAAAAAACAAACAAACAAACAAACAAACAAAAACATTCTAGTCTAGAGATTATGTTAAGAGTACTAATTGCTGTTACGTAGGTGTATTTGTTTAATTATTTGCATAATTTAACAAAACAATCCTCAACAAAAAATGGTATAATAAATTATATTCTAATTAAAAATATAATCAATCTGTTATTACTTTCTTTCACAACACAGCAAAGAGAAAGCAGTAATTGTTAAGTAACCACTAAATTTACATGAATACACAACAGCTAGGCTGGGGAAGAGAGCCTTCAAATTTGGCAAGTCTTACAGATTTCCTAAGCTTTAGCAATGTTAGCTGTCAAGAGAGGGCTGAATTAATATTTCAGGAGTTAAAGTCTCATGATTGAGATGTGCATATAAGATTGTAATAAGGCTTGGCCATTCTTGACATAGCAGCCCTATTAGTACCCACCAATCACTCTTTGCACACTGTAGATTGAAAAACATTGCTATATTTCCAACAATATTTGAGCCAACAAGTTGTGCTTGCCGGTATTTTATCCACTAAATTGCAGAGATAAGCTTTTAAACGTAAAAGCGACTAACAAGCCACTAGAGGGAGCATC
This sequence comes from Lagopus leucura, assembly GCF_019238085.1. Taxonomy (NCBI): domain Eukaryota; kingdom Metazoa; phylum Chordata; class Aves; order Galliformes; family Phasianidae; genus Lagopus; species Lagopus leucura. The sequence goes on from NW_024962262.1 coordinate 86,180,453, forward strand.
TACAGTTTCAGAAAGTTAACAAGGACTAAATAAATACACTCAAGCATTAACACAGCTTAATGCAGAGAGCTGCAGGATTCAAAATGCAACCCAGATTTCACTCTGACCTTTGTATACATAACCTAAAGCGAAGGAGATGAAGTCTGATCAAATTCTCTTTTTTCTTTCCTACAAGAATCACAAAGGTAACAGAGTATGTTTTGTATTTACCCACTCCTAACACCTCACAGAATTTTTAGAAACAGAGATACAATGAATAGTGCATACGTATCAAAAAGCTATAATGCAAAACAATTGAGTTTGGCCCTCCAGTTACCATAAATATTGGGTAAAACCCCAAAAGGTTCCAAAATAAGAGAATCAATCTACAAAGAGTATACCATTTGCCATGAGAGAACTTAGGACAGCTGTGCATAAGAAACAAATACAACCACTGCTACATTTACCCTTCCTGTTGGGGAAGCAAAGCAGCTTAGTCTCTACTGAATGCACCAGTGGTTAACATTTACTATGTTACAACAGGAGTGCTAAATGTTTAACAGTGTAAAATTTTATTTTACACTGTTTATTATTCTTGTGAATCAGTTTTGCTTTGTGCTCTAGCATTCATGCCTGGAGCTTCAGGTTTGATTTGACAGAAAAGTGCATTAGTTGCATTTCCACAAGTGTTTCAGCCATTCAAACTCTTCTTTAGAAAAGCCCTATACCAGATAGCAATTATGAATTTATTGTCTCTCTTCCAGGAAAACCTCAAATGGACTCGACAACAACTCCACAAGGTTTTCCTGGTTTTATTGCTCTAACTGAATACAAGCTTGATGCTTTGCTTTTCTGAATTTCTGCGTTTATTACTCATGTCACACAAATTCCTTTAATAGTAGTAGAAGTTATGCACGCTGCCTGAGGATGTGATAGATGTCCTAAAGAATAGAAACCAATGAGGTTAAAAAATTCCATAGGAAATTGAAATGTGCCTGCATGTACACTAAGGAGAACATCAGTATGTGCAATACATAAAAAGCTTATTAATACAAGGTTTCTCCAGTCAACAAATAAATTAGAATGCTCAGACCTATAGAAGTAAAGTTTCTGTCAAGACCCCCAGGATGACGGTAAAAAATAATAATAATAATAATAATCCCTTACCTGTAATAAAAAGATGAGCAATAGAGATATAGTGCATGAAAGCTCTCACATCAAAGATTTATCCCTGAGAATGGCAATAAAACTAGCTAGTGCAATTTAATTATGAAAGGGAAACATCTTGGACAATAAATTTACTGTGAGGTTCCAACACAGAAATTAAGACACAGTACTTTGTATCTTATTGAATTACCCCTGCTCACCATAAATCAACAGAACAAGAACCTCTTGCAAAGCTTAGGAAAGCTAAACAGAAAGCTACTGCTGCCTTCTCAAGGCTGTGGACCAAGTTGTTAGCAGAGAATTTCCCTTTAGTTTTGGGAAAAAAAGAGTAGCTGCATTTTTTTTCTCCTGTTGTTTTCTTGAATAAAGAAAGGCATAAGAGAGATCCATTGGCATCTTCTCTTTTCAAAAAGTCAGGTTAAAGAAAACAACTTTAGTGTGAAAAATCAAGGACTCCTAAAAAACCTGCAAACTAAATTAGAAGTTACATAGTGTGTTATTTTTATTATTATTATTATTACAGAAATGTTTTCTTTTATGAAGCTTTCACCCTAACCCTTAGGGTTTTATCCTATAGATAACAAAAAAAGGTAATGGATTTTAGTATTTCACGTTAAAAAAATGTGTTCATATTCATTCCTTCATTTTGGACTTCTTCAGATATTTTCTCGAAGACTGTGAAATAAATACACATGTGCTGAGTGAAACGTAAAGCTTTCTTCCAAAAAGCATCTTAAGGATGCAAAGGCCTGATTCTGCTCATTCTAAACATTGTGGGGAAAGTCCATTAACTCCCATTGCTCCTTTGAAATTAGATCTAGAACAAACAATAATTTGCTCACATTACTGTTGATTTCCAGCAACTGAAAGCCAATCAAAAAGGAAAAAGAATTCTACACCTAAAATTAAGCCCTATCTAAGCAAAGCACTAATGGTAACAAATCCTAGCTCAATGAAGTAGGTATTTATTAATGCACTTTGATTTTGCAGTGTTCTTGTATGTAACACAGTGTGAATAGAGCCTACGTACTTCATGAAATCGAAATTATTTTGAACATGTGCTTAAATAGTGTGAGAATATGGGCCTTGGGGAGGTCTAAACAGAATTTATTGTGGGACATGCACTTACTAAACATCTGCTGAAAAAGGATCTCTGTCTGTTGTGGAACACAGTGTATTAAGATGCAGGAGAGGCTATGGGTAGCATGTTGATTATTTTTCCTTTCCATTTTACTACGTTTTCACATTACACACTTCCCTAATTCAGTTTAAAGCTATGTAGTGTGCACAGACTGCAAGTCAGTGACTTAAGCACAAAGTCAAGTGAGGCAAATAAAGTAGAGTGGCTGTGCAGGATTTAACAGCACCACAGTTAAATTTTTAGCTATCTTTATATTCGGTAATTATCTCGTATACTATCATTCTAATTATGCAGATAGATGTTCTCTGTGACTCTCTATGATCACACAGTTTAATTAAAACATAATTGAAATACCTGTGGTGATAAAAGTACCTCTGGGGAAAAGTAAAAGCCTCATGTATAAAGGAAGCTGACTTTACATTTGCTACTAGGCTGTGTCTCTGCCTTCTTCCACCCTCACAGAAGAGCTTATTTTGGTGCTCTGCTGGGTAAATGTATACTTGTTTTCTGACACCACAAGGAAATTGGAATAACAGTGCTATCCTCTTACTGAAAAATAAAACTTGGTTCCAAACCTTACCAACTTTTCAACTTTTTCTTTAGTCACATACATTTTTTGCAAAATCACTTAATGGAGAAAAACAAGTGATTTAGAGCATCAGTCTTTCAGATATGATTTGCACAAGATAATTCAGACCATCCAAGGAGGACAACTGTGGAGAAGTTGGCCTAGGGATGTCCAAAGCATTTGGGCTCAAATATTTTTCTGTCAATACTATAGAATGACAGAGCAGTGCTATACAGTAGGCTATATAACACACTACAAGCAGCTAACATCTTTAAGGCTCAAACAAACAAACAAACAAACAAAAACACCCAAAAACAAACAAACAAAAAAACCCTTCTAGAATGTTAAAACTCAAAAACAAAGGACCAGAAAGATAACAAAGAGACTGAAGCATTTCTCATGTGAGAAAATGTTGATAGATCTGGGAAGTTTTAGCCCAGAGAAGACTCAAGGGGGATCTCATGAAGTGAGAAGTGCAGGAGCATGGTGGAGCCTAACTCATCTCAGTGGTGCCTGCTGAAAGGACAAACAACACTGGACCCCCACTGGACTACAATAACTTTTTAAAATGTAAGATAACACCTTATTTATAGTAAGGGTGGAGGCACACAATATAGCCTCAGCTGTCTCTCTCTTCCATTGTAGCTAATCGTAGATGCCTACATCACATTGGGTTTACCCCTTCAAAACCTATTCCATTAAACTCTACATTGCACACTTCCCTTGTGACTTTATCTTCACAGGCAAGCACTGTCCCTGAAACTTTCTCACTCTTGTCTCATTCCAAAAATCTCAGTAACAATTCAGATAACGTAAGAGAATAGTAGCTACTATAAATCGCCATCCATACCAGTTGATGGTATTTTCTGCAGGCCCTGAAAAGGCATCTTAATGTTACAGAGTATTATTGAATATTAATTTAAGTCTGAGAAAAGAGAAAGGTAGAGTTCACGAACATTATTGCAGTATTTTTTTAAATGCAATTTAGCTTGTTCTATCAATTTTCAAACTGCTTTTCAGCTCTCTGTTACTGTTTGCTTTTTCTAGGAGGATCATATTCAATGTCTTTTCTACTTAAATTATTCAAATTCGGGCTGTAGTTATAAACCCCTCAAAATGAGCCATTTAATATACTAGAAGGAACATTGTAGGTTAAATTTATGAATATGTATCTGTATAATTTGTTTCACTGCACATGTATGCATGCACAGATTTTAAGTGTTATTATGAGACATTAAGAGTTTAAATGAAATATTAATTAGGAATAGATTACTGATTTTAGCAGCAGAGAGATTCAAGTAACAGTCGCTTAGGATTTGTTGCAAAGCCACAAGAGAAAAGGAGACTGATGGTGCCATCTGTTGGTCAATTCAAAATGGACATTATTCTCTGGAGGCTTGTAATACGAGTAATTATCTACTATGCTCACTATAACATCATCAAGGTAATACCTCGATTATCTACCTCAATAGCAGTCTTAATTGTGAACCACATTGTACTCAATTCACAATGATGTATAGAGAGCACACTGGGGCACATAACTCCAAACTACCGAGGTGGGGAGTTCTGCTCGTTCTACTAAGATGTACACAAACGTAGATAGGTGACTTTAAATGATGGCTTCTTTTAATTGACATATACTGGAAGCCAGTTTGCTCACAGTGGAGTTTCATTATAATTTTAGTTCACATAAGCAAATCCTCCTGATCGTATGCACTAACAGCATATACGTTCAGACAGTTAAGGGAGAATGAAAACTAGATTATGGTTTGCAATCTGCTCTCGATGTACAAAGCACATTCCAGTGGCTAAAGAGGAAAGAAGACTGAACTAACAAGCAAACTGTACAACCATAAAGTCCTTCAGCATGTTCCCAGCTTGCATGATATGCAAAGGACAGATCTCAACTGACCTAGAGCTCATATAATATCTGAAAGTAATTCTCATGTTATTCAAGGTGACATCTAGGTCTTTAAAGTTGATGTTGGCTTCCAGCTCTGATGTCTGTGCACCGCCACTATGTTCAGTATTTTTCCCAGCTGTTTTTTTTTAAGCCTCAAAATCCTCTCATTTTTACATTCTGTAACTTAACTGTTTCCATTTGCTGAACTTCTCATCTCTTTTGCAGCTTCCTGATATGTCTCTCTCCAGTCTTCTTGGTAATACACAGCATCAGATGCCATGTCTCCCTTGTCTTCCCAGGCCAGCCCAGAAGCACATTATAACAGCTACTTCTGAGCTCTTCCCTCATACTCCACTCAACTTTGAGAGTAGAGGATGTTTCTGTCCTGTTAAATTGATGGGCCATGGTAGCATATATAGAAAACTTTGTGTTTTGGCTATTTGCTTCTCATACCATTACCCTCTCTCCGTAGAAACCATTACTTTCTGTACCCCATCTCTATTCATTTCCAGATTTGTTATGAATCAGGTTGATTCTTACAGGAATTTTTAGTTGTTGTTTCTCCCAATACCATTTTTTGACATTGCTTACTACCAGATATGTGTCTTCCTTGAAATGAATAGCAGGAATTTGGGGTGTCCCATCATGTAAATGACAGGGCACATTCACTTTCCAAACTGGTATTTTAAACTCTTGTATAGAAGAAAGGTGAAAAGAGCTTGGTCAGTAAGGGAACAGTCATATTCAGCCATTCACATAAGCTGTTGATGTCATCAGACATGCTGTCTAACAGTCAGGCAGCTACAAGCTGATTGCAATTCAGAGTGACATAAAAGAAAACCAACTTTACTGTTCATAAAGGCATAGGTCACCATGCACAGACTCATAAACCCAGTGGGCCATGAGGCATGCAGCAACTCTGACAAATACACAAGCACTCAAATGGTGCAATTGACCTGTCCCTATTTAGAAACAAGGTGTAGGAGACCCTTTTCTGCTCAAAGACTAAAACACAACCGTAAGAGTTTTTACATCTTCCCAAGATATCCATGACCCTGCCTTATTAGCATATCATGGACTGTAGGAAAATCTCATATAGTGACCATGCTTACCTCATCATTGTCATCCTGGGCTAACCATCAAAAAGAATTGTGGATAATTTCAGAATGTCCTTCACAACTCCATGAATACCACAGGAAAAAAAGGCCAGAAAAATCATTTCAGCATTTCCCTCATACTATCTAAACACAAGAGGACTTGTGGATAACTTTAGAGCCATTGATCAGGACTTTTGTATAATACAGTTGCCAATCACAAACTGGTGTAGCAAGAGACTACTAGAAGGGGTGGCTCACAATACCCCTTAGGACCTGTCTTTCAAATACAGGAAGACAGTTTTACTTTGCTTCTGATGATGCTCCAGCTCTGGTGCCAGTTCAAAGGAGCAGGCCTTGACTGTGCTCTCGTATCTTTGCTAGATTTTCCCTGCATCCTAAGGATTACATGGCCCCCTGGACTGAACATATTGCCGAGGACCACAGCTTCCTTCCAAATGAGGTCATAGAGGAGGCTGTTTACAAGGTCTCCCAAACTTGTCAGTCTTCCAGAAAAGCTGCCAAAGTCTTAGAAGAAAGAATAATTTCACCAAACAACATATTAATTTTTCTGTCTAAAGGCAAGATTCAGCATCAGAAGCAGGTTGAATGGTAGACATCATTATGCCATTCGTAAATATGCAGGGATAGAAGAAAGGACACAAGAGAGAACAGAAATTAAACTTGTTTTCTCTATGAATCCTCACACGGGAATTAAAGATTGGTAACTAATGAATATGCTTGAAGCAAGTAGGAGCAGTAACAAGCTTAGACAGGATGCTGGAAAACAGCATGATATGAAGACAGAATGAGGGTCTCTTAAATACTTAACATCAAGGATATCACTTTTGAAACACATTTACAATTTACAAGTATAGATGGAAAAAGAGAGTACATTCACTGCCCTTTTTTTTTTTTTTTTTAAGCCATCAACCAAGGAAGATGCAGCAGGAGGGGAATGAACCAGACATCAGCAGATTATGAATTTTATATCCACCCACAAAAAAAGTAGCTTTAACTCCTCAGTGCCTAAGAATCCTGACTGTACATCTTCAAATTCCAAGAACAGTGATGTTTCAGTGACTATTGCCTTGGCTTGTCCATTTATAATGAAGTCCTTGCAAGAGCAGAGAGGAAACACTGTAAATGTTTCTCTTCATCGCAAATATTTTGAATAGAGAATTAAAGATACTATCATATCTCAAGTTCATATACTCCATATATATGAGATCTTGCACAAAATTTTTAGTGCACTCTATTGTGACAAAGTATTAATTTCAAGCAGTGCAGAGTACAGAAACATATTACACTCTGTAATTGCATTTGATCAGATCTAAGGACATAAATGACTGCACTTTTATTCGCATGGTTTCACTGAATCCCATTCATTCTGAAAAAGGATACAACTTTTGACATTTGACACAGCAAAGATATGCTCTGTAAATAAATATTTATTTCATTTAACTTACATGATTAATGTCATAACTTGAGGAAGAGATAAAAAGAGAGAAAGAGTTCCGGGCAATTGGATTTTCAAAAGTGTTTGCAGAGATAAGTGGAAAATGTATCGAAAATAGTGTCAATCGCCATAACAGATGTAAAAATCTCGTACATACGTACCTCTGAAAGTAATGTCTCCAATTTATTTCCATGGAAATTAAAACAGATACAAAGAACACAATGACACTACTAGGTAGAGCAAATTCTCAGCTATAAAACAATATTTTTCAGCATAGTCACCACCACTAGCTACACATTTTCACCAGCAATGAACAAGAGCCTGCATGCCATGCTCATCAAATTCTACACCAGCAAAGGTGATCCACTATTGCTGCCACTAGTGCTTAAACACAGAACCCACTGCCTCATTTTGCTCACATCCACTGTTTGTTCTCCATGAACATTCAGCAAGCATTGATGAATATCAACAGGCAATTGTCTCCACATGGAGGAATCCAATGACCCACCTTGGCTCCATATGCCCTTCCCATGTCAGACACCATTTTGTCAGATTGCCCTGCTGGAGCCATCTGTTGCACAGCAACAACGTGTATTGGAATGTTTGTGGGAAGGTTTAACCTCTACTGCCATACCACCAACACCTACCTCTAGTATCATGGGCCAACATAATAAAATTGGAGGCATTACCTTCAGAGCAGGCCTCACACTTACAGAGAGAGAAATGCTCCTGAGGGACAGCAAGAGAGAGCTTCATTATATTTGAGAAGAAATTTTACTTGAAAATAAATTTCAGATTACACCATAATTTCATTAATTCCTTCATTCAATTATTCGATATTCAGCAAATCATTACAGACTGAACCGTTCATTAAAGAGGAAAATATTATACATCAAACACAGAATCCCTCTGAATGAAAGCATTTTAAGTATTTTATAGTGTGAAAACCTTTCTGAGATGGAGACAAACAAGGATAGCTCTGAAAAAAAAAAAAAAAAAACCAGTAATAAGAGATGCTTCCATTACTTTTTTCTGTACAAATTTTCTCTCAGATCTACAACATGAAATCTTCAACTCTTTCTTTAGTATTCACTTTTCCAACATTCCAAGAGTCAAAATGAGGCTATCTCTTCAGGAAGATTAGGTCTTGAGAGGAAAGGCAAAGAGGAACAAGCTCAGATGCTGTCCTAGCAGATTATAACCATTTGAGACATGGGAACTCAGTAAACTCAAACATAAAGTAGTAGAGATTGAAAAAACTTTGCTATCAACTACAGAAACATCCTATCTTTTTCCACACCTCTGCATGTACTGAAATCTGAGCTACTGAATCAAATGATGTTACAGATCTTACTGCAGCATTTCGTGCTATGAATCCTGAAAGCTTAAGAGCTTTTTCTCTTATGCATCTACCTAAAATATTTGAGCAATTGATCTTTTATAGATTTTTTTTTCCCTCCGTTTATTTGTAATACTTGGAATTCACCAACTGACACATTTGGATTAGTCTCCCATTGCTGAGTACCATTACCGGTATGCTTTCCACAACAAACACTAGAAAACAAAAACAAAAACAAAAACAAAAACAAAAAAAGAAAAAGAAAAAAAGAAAAAAACCACAAGGGAAATTTGCTGATCACAACCAGTTGCAAGAGGAGGAGCTGGATCCAATAATACAGCAGTGCATTCTTTTCTTAAAATAAGTTTATTTTCAGGAGAGCAAGCAGCTCACTCACTAGGTATGTGGTACAGTCCCAATGTAAAAGGCAGCTTTCTCCAAGCCCTGTTGCCATATTAATCCATAAATACAAGCCATGATACATCAGATTCTTTATTCAGCTTCTGTAATCCTGCCTCAAGCCTTTGGTACACACAAGGAAAAAACAAAATAAACAAAAAAAAAAAACCCACAGAAGTCTGTGTTACTACAATCAGTAGTGCTGAGCTCTCGTTCTCCATACAAAAAAAACTAGCAAAACAACAAAAACAAGATTTGCTATTGTCACCAAAGTAAAATCACTAAAGTGGGTGGTTAATTATTTTTACTTAATTGTTATCTAAACTCATGTAAAACCAAGTTTGTTCATCTAAATCTTCATTATAAAGACACTGAGTAAAACTGCATATCAAAACAGTGCTCTTAATAGCTGAAAACATCTGGGCAGAGAAGTTAACAAAGAACACACAAAACTATAGCAAATATCAGGCTATGAGTTTGCTTTCTGACAGTGGCACACAGAACAAAAGCAGATTCTAACACATTCTGAGCATAGGAAGGGGCTACTTGGCTGTGAGTGAACCAAATGGCAAATGCACATGTATGAGAGGAAAATTTAAAAAAGGAAGAAAAGGGACCCATAGGATGTGATCTTCCTTCCCCATTCCAATGCCATTAGCCTAAATTTTAATTAGATTTTACTGTAGCAAATACTGTCAGTTGCGCTAGAGTACATGAGTGCAATTGCCAAAACTGCAAATAAAATATTATGTCTCTTTATAATTTTGATAATAACAAGTCTGCTACTTTTGTTCAGCCAAAAACTGTTCTCAAAATTCAGACAAAACTATCTAATCAACCTATAAGAATGATTGCAGAAAATATCATAGCATAAACAGCTCTTTTTTCTCCCATATTGTAAAATAAAGATATGTCAAGCATTCCACAACAACAAATTCTTATTTCTGAAGACATTTACATAAATTTTGGAATGCAGCTCTAGAATATCTGGGTTTTTGACTGTTGTAACCTCTTTAACAGTTTCAAACCACATGCATGTTTTGAACATTTCTGTGATTTACGTAGAACATTTAAACTGCAGGTTATACATGAATTAATAGCAGTAGTTTGTAACACCAGTAGCCAAAAAGCAGTCCACAGAAAATACTATATTCTCCAAGAACTGGAGAACACCGGGCATCGGCCTATCAGAGACAATATTTTTATGCCAAAGAAATCACTTAGAATATCCACATACGATTTTATCCACCAAGTTTCCTCAAGGTGATGATGTGCTTTGGAGAATCATAGAATATCTTAGGCTGGAAGGGACTCAAAAGAACCATCCAGTTCAAGCTATTTGAATAGTAATAAAAAAACATAAATTTGAAATCTTCACTGGTCATAAAACATGAAAATACGCCTTCATTTATAGCAAGAAGCGTCACTTCAGTTTCATATATCTGCATGAAAATTATTTTATTTTGTATATTTTCTTAAGTTCTCATTCATCAAAGGCCGTGCAGATCCTTCATATGACACTAATACTTTCATGACCCTCCTGGCTTTTTTTATATCTCTGCTTCAAAGAATACATCGCTGTCGCCCACTAAATGCTAAGTGATATACTTTCATTTCACGTGGTAGTTTAAGAAAGTGAGTAGTTTAAGGCTGCCCAGGGAGGTGGTGGAGTCTCCTTCTCTGGAGATGTTCAAGATCCGGCTGGACACCTACTTGTGCAACCTGGTGTAGGGAACCTGCTTTGGCAGGGGGGTTGGACTTGATCTCTGGAGATCCCTTCCAACCTCTAGATTCTGTGATTCTGTGATTGCCAGTTCTTATATAAAAGACGTCAACATTAATGATATATTTTGTTAATGACAAAGGTATTTAAAACTATTAAAGTTTAAAGATGTTTTTATATCTTTCTTGCCAAAATACAAGTGACTGGAAAGTTGAAGAGTTGCAAACTGATGCCTTTGAGCTGCAGTCACCAATAAAACCATCCTATGACATCTTTAAGCCAAAGAAATTATGTCAGTAGCCTTTAAACAGAAATGGTCTTCTATCTCCTGTTAAACCTTAGAAACAGAAGAATATACATTCAGTTAATAGAGAAATTTCATTATTATCCATTTTACTGGATAATAATACAGAGACTATTGTAAGACAAAATTATCAGTGATTTTTATTTATTTTAAACAAATTAAATTTTTGTTAATTTAAAACACTAACCCTAGGAAAGACCAGATTGTTCAGGCAGTTTTCCTGAGAGGTAGATGTGAACTGACCTTGCTACAAGGCAAAAAACAGTCGAATTGAATTTGAATGCAAATGTATTAATGCCAATTGTTTTCTTGTTTCCCTACTAGACTCTGAGGAGTTATTTTCAAGCAACCAAGGTTAAATACTTTTGCAGGATTTAATTAAGATCAGCACCTTTCCCCATTGACACACTATTACTGAGAGAGAAGGGGATTTCTTAATGCTTAAATTGAATATTCATATATTTAAAACTTCAGCAAGAGTATGTTTTTGGACATTTTTGCACTGATAGGAACATCTTGGCATTTGCCAGCTATGCTTTCCTGAGATGATGAATAACTTTTATGAACACACTTGGATCTCACTGACATGTAGACAGATCTGCTTTTCCTTAGTGAGATGGAAAAACAGGGAAAACTTAGGATGTTCCTAATTAACACTTTTTTACTTTTTTAATAAATTGTTCAAAAGACAAGCCCTCACCACTTTCTAGATCTACTTATTCATAGAAGATTTGCTATGTAACCAGACAACAAGACTTCCTTCCATCTTCCACTGACCTAAACTACAACCACTGAACTTAATGACAGCATTATAATGATTGCATAAATGTCTAAAGGGTGTTAATTTTGCTGCTCACAGTTTTCATGAAACTGTAGTAAATACGAAAAAAAACCAACAATGCATTGTATAATTCTTCATTTTCTCCATCAGCCAAGTGTTTAATTTCAGCAGTGCTCTGGTGGGTAAACTGTACATTATCAGTTACTTTAGCACTTCAGAAAATCCATATATCTTGACACATACAATACCTTAGATAGAAGTTATTCAAAAAGCTAACTCTTGTCCGTCTCACCATAGGTATTAAAATGGTTATATCTAGGAAGGCTAACTCTAGGTAAGTAACTTTCAAGCTGAGTTAAGGTAGCACAAGGGTTAAGAAAGTTTAATGGCCACGTTGTATTGGAGCAATCATTGTAATGCCAGTGCTCTAGGCAATGACAATCTGTTAGCTCTTTTCTAAACCTAGTACAGGCAATTGTAATGCAAATGTTAGTGCACTGAATATATGGCACTGTTTCTATACTCATTCATAGGAGCAAGCGAAAAAATCATGCAGTTCCACCTCCCTAGCAGCAGCAGATTGCTCATTGAGCCTTCAGCTCATTTACTTTCTAGTTTTTTTTGTCATCTAGTTTTAAACTGTCACTAAGCACAGAGATTGTTGTTCAGGACTCATTATAGTATTTGTTAGCCACGTCCCTCCTCTCCAGCATATAGCAGGTTGATGGATGTAGTGAAGATGCCCAGTGAAGATGAACCACCTCACAAGAATGTAGGCATGTAAAATTTCAGAGTATCACATGTTCCTATATTTTTCAAAAAAATACTTCAATATTTAAGCCCCAATATCTGTACAAAACGAAGTGGAGAATGTGACATGAGAAACAAACAAACAAACAAAAAAAAAAACTAAGGTGCAAAGTGTTGGACTTGGGTCGGGGCAATCTGATACACATACAGACTGAAAGAATTCCTTAAGAATAAAAAACAAAGAAGGACTTGGGGGTCCTGGTGAATGAAAAGCTGGACATGAGCCAGCAGTGCACTTGCAGCCTGGAAGGCCAACTGTACCCTGCGCTTCATCAGAAGAGGGGTGGCCAGCGGGGAGAGGGAAGAGGTTTCCACTTCTGCTCTGCCCTTGTGAGGTTGTATCCAGAGTACTGCATCAAGCCTGGGGCCCACAGCAGAAGGAGGATTTGGAGTTGCTGGAGGAGGTCCAGAGAAGGCCACGAAGATGATCAAAGGGCTAGAGTACCTCTCCTATAAAAAAGGTTTTTCATAGCTTGTGATTATTTGCAGTATTATTCATTTATAAGTTATCTCAAGAAAAGTAAAACACCTGAAAGTGTGAACAGCACAGTTTGTGAAAGACTAACCAATACAAAACAAAAGAGCAACTTCAAGCTGAGAAGATTTCAAGCATTATAAGATATATTTCTAGTAAGTATCAGCACTAATAGATATCAGTTTTCTTCATGTGGCAAGAAATGCTCTAACCATCTATTGTTTGGAATTTTTTTGTCTGTTTGTTTTTTTCCCCAGAGAAGCAAATCTAGTCTGAGTAATAAATACACACAGAAGTAATGAAAATGAAAACACTGACAATGAAATAACACAAAATAATTAGAACTGACATCACTGGGGAAATATAAAAATCCTCCAAGAGCATCAAGTTCTTGAAGATCATCATGGAAAAGGAAAAGAGGAAGGGATGACGGGAGGGTGGATGGAAATGGAAGAGAAATCACAACGTATATTTCAATCAGGAATGGAATAAGAATAACCTAACACCTGAGAAAGCTGATCAAGGATCTGCAGCAATTAGTAACTAATTTTATCCTTTCAGAGAAAAGCAGAATCTTCTGCAATATCACTGTATCTGAAAAAAGTCATAAAATGAACAAAGAAAACATCTCAATCCAGTTATAATCCAGAATTTCATATCCAATGTTCTTTGAATGAGATCATGTCCAATTGAAGACAAAAACTATCTATGAATTTCAAGAACTGGGTTAAAGCATCAGATACTAGCAATCACAGAAGACTGTGGAGCACCTTAAAGGGTTACATTTTATTAAAATTTTACTTAGACCTTATACAAACATATAGAACACACACAGCTTCAAAGGAAGGAAGGCTCAAAGTTAAAGAAACACCAACATGGAAGGAACTGGTTTGAGTGTGCCATTAAATTAAATTAAAAATATGTAGATAAATGTTATACATACGACTTATGTGTGTGCAACAACACCCAACTAATATTTTGATGACTGCTTGACTTTTCATGGATGTGTTGAGACAGACCTTACATTGAAAGACATCAGAATAAGTTGGAAAATTTTACACTGAGTACCCAAATTTCTCTTACAAGATCACTGCAGTGACAGCTTACCATGCAAATAAGCAAACAAAGAAAAGATTTTTATCCAGCTTTCCAAGACCCAAGAAATATATATATATATATTTAATTTCTTTTATTAGTTTTTTTTAAAGTACGTAAATAAAACTGCCAGGAATAAAACAACCTGGTTACTTGCCTTAGTAGAAAGAAATACATGACAAACTGTATCAGTCCCATTCCACAATTTAAACAAGATGGTCAAAAACACAAACGAAAAGCTCAAGTTTCGTATCATTCTTCCTCCCATTCAAATGCACAAGTTAAAACTAAAAATTCAGTAAATGTTCAAGGAGAGCTAAACTCTATCAAGGCAAACATTTATTTCAAAGCAATCAGCATGAAATAGAATTCTAGTTTTGTCGGCACAAGTGCTGAGACAGAGTTTACAGCTTCTCACCTCTTGAGCTACAGAAAAAAAGCAGATGGTGATTTATAATTTAAAAATGAAACTGGGTCCCCTGCCATGACACATGCTAGCTGAGGAACATGGAATAATGTGCTAAACGATCCACAGAGAGTATATGTTTCTGTATTAAATGCTGTTAACAGACCCATAAGGAAGAATAGGCAATACAAAATACTCAAGAAAAGTGGAAACCTGCTAATGTCCAATTGCAATGTTGAGCAGCAGAAGACATTGCTACTCTAATTTCTATGTTTCTTTCTTTGTAAAGAATTAAGACCTCACAATTCCACTGAATTATCATGGACCCTTTGAGCAGTGCATAAGGAAAAAGCCAAACAGTTATGAAAAGTATGGTGTGTTTATCTGATACACTAACTCATGCCAGTAACTCCATTTTGTTAAGCTTTATTTTTAATCTCTTGTATTCATTTAGTCAAAGAAATCGGTGGTTCTAAACAAGATGACAAAGTAAGAAGGCATATGAATACATTTTCAACAGCATCTAGCACAATAACTGCTAACAAAATTGAATGCATTTAACAGTGAAAGTTATAGTTAACTTCTACAGTCTTTTAATATGGACATAAAGCTGTAAAAAGCATCCGATTTCCCTTCAAAACAGATAGACATCTGTCATTACTCCATAGGACTGAACAGCTATGCTGATAAATGAACAACTTTAACACAGACAAGTCTCATATGACTGAACATCACACCTCCAACAGGTTAATGCCCCTAAATCAAGCTTATTTTGAAAATTCAACGTATCAGGTAAAAGACTTCAGTGCTTAAATGAGGAAGTACTTATCAGACAATGCTTATCTTGCTTACAATCAACAACCCACAGAACCTCTCTGATTTTGTTTAAATTGATTTCTACATATATAAACAATTGAGAATCAATATGCTGCACTACTTGGCTATGGAAGTGGGCATCTTGAAAACAAAATCAAAATAGTGAACTGCCATTTTAGAATATGGGGTGGAGCAGGACATTTAACTTCATACTTTACAGAGTGAAAAACTGGAACGAGCTAAAAACTACCAAAGACATGTTAGCATTGATGTCATGTGACAAATATCCTTATTGCATCCCTAAAAATGGTTTGTTTAATATATTTAATCGAAACAACTTATTAATATTCACAAACAACAAGGTTCATATTTCTTCCTCAGGGAAATTACTTTAAGACATTTTCATGATTCCCTAGGAAAAAAAAGAAAAAAAAAAGATAAGATTCCATTTAGCATTTCAGTGAAATCAGATGGGAAGTCCTACCAAAGGACTAACTCTCCTTAATGCCCTTATTCTCCCTTCATTGTATCACTGATGTCCCATGACAGCAACACTAATTTGACATGGATGAGTTATGATCCACTGTTTCTTGCACAACCCTCAGGAAGCCCAAGGCAGAGTTTTCTACTTTGGGCACTGGGGCCAGAACAGCATGCATAAAACCAGCGATTTAGAAGGAACAATTAAGCTACAGGTTGCTTTGCTGTAAGCAGTTAACCAGCTGTGCCTAATAAATTATTTAATTATACAACATCCTATGATTTTGACATCGATTGTAACCATGCATAAAACTAGCATTTGAGGATTCTGTATATTTGCTGGTGTGATTGTGCTATTAATTCTTCCCAGCAATTATTAATGGACCCAAAAAATCCAGAACTATTAGGTTTCCCATGCAAACTGTCAACACACTCACAGCACCTCAAAAATACTGGTAATAAAATTTCCTAAGAAGGAAATGGGAAGTGTTTCTTATTCCTATTTGCAGATGAGAAAGGAAACAGGTCTGAGCAAAGCCATTTGCACACACAGCAGAAATGGATAGGAGTGAAACTGAGGTGCATATATGTCATCTGTATTATACAGTGGACATACAGGCATAAACATAAACATAAATACACAAACATAAAAAAACAATTCAGTAGAGATATCAAAAATATGATAGAAACTCCTGAAATACAAGCCTGACGTATACGTATCTTGATGGGTGGGATACCATAATAAGGCCTGCACACTCTTTCTGTCACGTGCACTACTTTGCTATGTGAATCTTCATCATCTCTATGTGCACTGTTTTGTGTTTGGAAGCTGTGGACATCCCATTTCCTAGTCCTATACTGATCACATACTATGCTGCCTCCTTACAAAAGAAAAAGAAGTGTGCACAGACAAGAAAGCCACATTACACTGTCTTTCACAAGTACTGATTTACAAACACTGAAGTGCACTCACATTCACTGCAAGTCTAAACAGCTGCCCCTACTTGACCATGTTCATTTCCTAGCAAATGATGGTATGCGAGCCCGTTTTATGGAGAGGGAACCATATTCTCATGTGGCTACAAAGAATCACAAACAGCAATAAGAGATCTCTATTTCAAAGCATCAGTCTTTCAGTGAGGACCCAGAAATTGTCAAGATTACTTTGATGATCAACACATATCACATGTAACAAAACTCTGAATTGAGCACTTCGCAAAAAAATGCAGACAGCAATTGATAAACTGTTAAATGAAGGATTATGAATAGCAAATAGATGAATGCAAATTCATTTATCCACAGATAATACATGTATAAAAATGCAAATTTTTCAGGATAAATTATTCACAATGAATGAGTCAATCAGTCCTATTCCCTCACAGGACACTATTTACAGAAGCTATTTATAAGTGTGACAAAACTGGTGTACTTGTGTCATCTATTTCTGTACAACAGGAAAGCTCATGGTAAACTTTTCTTTTTATTCCCCTTATTAAAGCACTCCATGAACATGAATTGCAACAGCACTGAATACATGAAGCTGCTCTAATTGATATTGCAGTGAAAGCAAAATAACACAATGATGGATTTGGCTAACATTAGATTTCTGTAGTTCCAATAACACAGTTGATAACTTATCTAACTTATTTAACAATGAAGATAGCAGACCTTTGAAGAGAACGGTTTCAGAATTCCATCAGCATCACATAAAACACCTGCTTGTTCAAGAACTGTTCTTAAAAAGCAAACCTCAGTAATTCCCAGAAACAGGTACAATCAGAAACTGTCATTGTAGAAAAGAAGTTAAATCATACACAGATCACCACACAAAGGCTTTTGCCAAATATAGCCATATCAAAATCAAGGAGTACACCTAGTGATGCTGTTCAATAAGCTAGCAGTTGGCAAGCGAGTCCCTTCCACAAACTTGATAAAAGTTAGG
This sequence comes from Lagopus leucura, assembly GCF_019238085.1. Classification (NCBI taxonomy): domain Eukaryota; kingdom Metazoa; phylum Chordata; class Aves; order Galliformes; family Phasianidae; genus Lagopus; species Lagopus leucura. The sequence continues at coordinate 86,198,334 of NW_024962262.1, forward strand.
AAAAGAAGAACACATTTTTCCATATATAATTTAAAGGTTAAGCCAGACAAGCCCCTAAAATAGGGATCTAATTAGATCAAAAGGCTCAGCTCAAGAGACTTGAAGTTGTACAGGCAGAGGAAGAAAGGAGAGGCAGCTCAACCAACACGGCTCCTGTTAGTAGCATCTGAATCTCCCACACTGATAGAGATAGTTGCATGTTCATCCTACTGACCTCATTTACCAACCAAACACCTCAGTTAACATAGAAAGGGATTATTTATGTGAATTCGCACTGAAGTTAATATGGCCAAATGCATTTGCTGGCTTTGCAGAAAAAAATCTTCATTCGCATATGGCTGCGTTTTCTTCCTCCCTTTCCTATAAATGACACTATTACCCTAACAGCATCAAAGGGTTAAGAAATAAATTGTTCAACTGCATTTTTACATCATGCTTAAAATAATCTAAAATAAATCCAGTGTCTTTTCAAACAGTGAAAAAAAGCATCGGTCCAGATTTATTTTTTTCCAATACTGATTCACAGACAAACAACAAAGAGAACATAGATTCAAATAAAATGAAATGAGATTCAAAATCGCTTCCAGAGTTGGTGCTGAAAACAAAGCATGCACATGGGCCCACTAGGCAGCACTCTCGGAAGGCATAAACAGCGTCTGCAATAAACTGCTTAATGCTGTCTTGCTGGTCATAAAGTCATGAAAAAAAAACCACGAATATGCTATTTTTTATAACACTTCAGAGCCCAGTGCAATAGAAAATATATCTGGCTTTCCAGTAGTATATGGTTTGGGAGTAGATTCTAGTGAATTTGAGTTTTATATAGGCTTTTGTGATACAGAATCTGAACATATTTTTTGTCGGATTGGACCATTAGGTAGCTAGAGCTATTCTCAAAGGACAGCATAAGTAACAAGCATTCTGAACCCCAGTGAAAATATAAATCACTGACAAAAAGACCAGGATAAGAAATCCTTTATTTGACATTTTCAGTACTTTTCACATACTTAAAAGAAACATTAATGTTTCTAAAATATTACTTGGCATTCTTTCATCCATAAAAAGACAAACATAACTTTACTAAATATGCTTTCTTATTCTCGTAGCTATCAAGAGATAAAATATTAAATATTTTATAGTACAACAGAATCATCACAAGAAAAAAGAATTACTTCCTTAAGGCATGAAAAATATTATGAACTTAGAATAAAAGAAATATTAAAAGTATTTCTACTTCATCTACTTCTCAAAAAATAATTATAAAAATGCTAAATTTATTGAACCACAACTATTAAGGATGCACCCTTTCATCTCCTTAAGGTCTTCATACAAAATCTCTAATATTACGCTTCTATAACTTATACATCTGTTTCTCTAATTCATACTTCTTCATTTTAAATGAAACATCAGCGCTTCCAACCTTTTCCTTTCCCAATCAATATTAACACTGCCAGTTTCACCTCCATTGTTTTCAGCTGAACATTATCTCCAGATTCTCAGTTTCAGCTACATGCAGATCTCACCATTCACTCCTGCAGAACAGCCTTACTAAGCCAGCCTTTCCTATCTAGTCACAAAGCTGAAGCTTTGGTCCAGATGCTCATCATTGTGATGACAGATGAGTGCAACATCTTCATGTCTCTAATGAATCCAACCTGGCTCCTTCTTAATTCTTTGCAGGAGACAGTATTCTCAATTCATTTCTTTGGTTGCACCACCATTTTTGTTGCCTTTTTCAAAATAGTTCCTTTGTTTATTTACCACAGATGATGTGTCTCCATTCAGGGCCTTCCCTGTCCTGTGTCAATCTCCATACCACCTCACACACTACTCACACTGCCTCCTTCCTTCAGTTCTCATGAATGCTAGGCTTTCTACAACCGGTTATTTTTATAGGCTTTTTCAGCTCGGAAAGCCTGGGCTCCATCAGAAGAGGGGTGGCCAGCAGGGATAGGGAGGTGGTTGTCTCCCTCTGCTCTGCTCTTGTGCAGCCTCATCTGGAGTACTGTGTCCAGGTCTGGAGCCCCCAGTACAAGAAAGACAGAGAGCTGTTGGAGAGGGTCTAGAGGAGAGCTGCAAAGATGATCAGGGGACTGGAGCACCTCCCCTGCCAGGACAGGCTGAGGGAGCTTGGCTTGTTCAGTCTGGAGAAAAGAAGGCTGCAGGGTGACCTCATTGCAGCTTTTCAGTACCTAAAGGGAACCTGCAAAGGAGAGGAGTCAACTCTTTACAAGGGTAAATAATGGCAGGACAAGGGGAAATGGTTTTAAGTTGAGGGAGGGAAGATTTAGTTTGGATATCAGGGGAAGAAGTTCTTTACAGAGAGGGGTGAGGTGCTGGAACAGGCTGCTTAGAAAGGTTGTGGACGCCCCATCCCTGGAGGTGTCCAAGGCCAGATTGGATGGGGCCCTGGGCAGTCTGGTCTAGTATTAAATGGGGAGGATGGTAGCCCTGCATGTGGCAGGGAGGTTGGAGATTCATGACCCTTGAGATACCTTCCAACCCAGGCCATTCTATGATTCCGTGATTCTGTGTTCTTAAGTTTGCTTCTGACATGTATCATTTGTCATCTTTGCTCTTATTGCTGTTGAAAAGACATGCTGCTAAAAAGATCTTTCAAATGCCTTAGGGTTTTTTTGCCTTGACACCTTAGCACAGACAGTATGTGAGGCTTCTTGTTTTTTTGCATGGGCCAGACTGCTGATATTCATGCATTATTTCTTATTATAAAGGGAATGTGTGTTTATGTTTCACGTTTAACTCCTAAGCCAAAGCAGTTCTGCTCCTAGATAATAATGTAATGCAAATAATGAACGGCAGTAACACCATGCTGAATTTCCTAGGTTTGCAATGAATGATTTTATAACTACTTGTAGCGTTCTAAACATTATGCACTTGAACAGACGGACATATTCTCATATCTGGACCTAATTGAATTATGAAGACTGGAGGCTGCCATCTACAAGAAGGGCTACAATGAGGATCCGGGGAACTACAGGCCTGTTAGCCCAACCTCAGTGCCATGGAAGGTTGTGGAGCAGATTGTCTTGAGGGAGATCATACAGCATGTGCAGGACAACTGGGGGATCGGGCCTAGCCTGCACTGGTTCACAAAGGGCAGGTCCTGCTTGACCAACGTGATCTTCTATGATCTAGTGACCCATCTGGTGGATGAGGGAAAGGCTGTTGATGTGGTTTACCTAGACTTCAGCAAAGCCTTTGACACTGTTGCCCACAGTATTCTCCTGCAGAAGCTGGCAGCCCATGGCTTGGACAGGAACACTCTTGGCTGGGTAAAGGACTGGCTGGAGGGTTGGGCCCAAAGAGTGGTAGTGAATGGAGCTGAATCCAGCTGGTGACTGGTCACAAGTGGTGTTTCCCACAGGACGGTGCTGGGGTCTGTCCTCTTCAGTATGTTTATTGATGACCTGGATGAGGGCATTGAGTGCATCCTCAGTAAATTTGCAGATTAGACCAAGTTGGCTGGAAGTGTTGATTTGCCTGGGGGTAGGGAGGCCCTACAGAGGGATCAGGACAGGATGGATAGCTGGGTTGAAGCCAGCGGGATGAGGTTCAACAAGGCCAAATTCTGGGTCCTGCACTTTGGCCACAACAACCCCAGGCAACACTACAGGCTTGGGACAGAGTTGCTGGAAGATTGTGTAGAGGAAACGGACCTGGGGGTATTGATTGATGCTCAGCTGAACATGAGCCAGCAGTGCACCCAGGTGGCCAAGAAGGCCAATGGCATCCTGGCTTGCACCAGAAATAGCGTTGCCAGCAGGAACAGAGAAGTGATTGTCCCTCTGTACTCAGCACTGGTAGGCAGCACCTCAAGTACTGTGTCCCGTTTTGGGCCCCTCACTACAAGAAAGACATTGAGGCCCTGGAGCGAGTTCAAGGAAGGGCAACAAAGCTGGTGAGGGATCTGGAGCACAGGGCTTATGAGGAGCGGCTGAAGGAGCTGGGATTGTTCAGTCTGGAGAGGAGGAGGCTCAGGGGAGACCTCATTGCTCTCTATAACTACCTGAAGGGAGGTTGTGGTGAGCTGGGGGTCGGCCTCTTCTCTCTTATAACTAGTGGTAGAACTAGAGGGAATGGCTTCAAGCTGCACCAGGGGAGATTCAGGCTGGATGTTAGGAAATACTTTTCTGAAAGAGTGGTCAGGCACTGGAATGGGCTGCCCAGGAAGGTGGTGGAGTCACCAACCCTGAAAGTGTTCAAGGAATGTTTGGACGTTGTGCTGAGGGACATGGTTTAGTGATCAGTGGATGGTTGGACTGGGTGATCTTGAAGGTCTTTTCCAACCTTGGTGATTCTATGATTCTAAGTCTTGATGTATTAAATCTTAATGTATGGTTGGTTACAGCTAATTTAAATATAACAACCTCACCGAAATGTAGCACATTTTCCTGAATATTGTACACTAAATTTTTTCTAAGATGCACATACAGGTAAGAAAAGCATTACCAAAAAGGGCTTTTATTTAGGACCAACATATTTGCGTTAAAGGCGGATTATTTGGAAACAAGTTACTGAGCAATGCTGAATCAAAATGACTACACTCAGCCATAAATTTACAGGACCCTCTAACTACCCAGGGTAATAAGTCTTGTATATTATTACTGGGAATTCTTTCAAAGCCCAAATCATTTTTAGTTTGCAGAGCTCTCTAATTTATTTTCCATGGTTGGGAGGAATCTGCTGCTAAACTAAAAATACAGTTTTATCCCCCCCATTATCTCCATACATAAAGAGCCACAGAGCTTCAGGCTAGAATTAACATGAGATAGGCTATTATGACTGTAAGAACATTTAGCAATCCCTGTTGAGTTCACACTTTGTAATAATAAATATCCTCTCCGTAATCTCGCACTTCCCTTCCCCTGCCCCCTTTAACTTGATGCCTTGAGGAGTGTTTGAAGCTTATGATAAAATACTAACAGTATTTACCTGTTTTGTCGATAGCTTGGGCTTCCGTTTCTCCTTGGGCAAAAACATTTAAAAATACAGTATTTTCAAGTAAATGCTTTTAAAAGTATAACCCTTGATTTCAAGAATGCCCTACAGAAAAAGGATGTCCTACTGCACTTGATTATTGAAGCAAAACTAAATCTGCTTGCATATTTTATAATGAGGTTTCTTCTTTCACCAAGGAAGAAACTTGCAATCAGATGTGAAGGTTAAAAAGGATGCACTCTGCAACTCAAAAGCATTTTATTATCACCAATCAAGGTAATAATTAAAACCAGATTTCTCTAAGGAGGGACTAGACATTTAATGGGTTTTACAAAGTCCTGAATGTTATGCACATGCTAAATGGTGCAAAGAACTTATGCTGTATTAAGATTACGCTGAAAGTAAAAAAAAAAACAACAAAAAACAAAACTAAGGTATAACCTTGCATATGTAAATATCTCTATATATTTTGATACACTGTTTTCCTACAATGCAAAACTTTTTTGCCTGATTACTATAGTAAGAATTATTATAGTATTATTACTATTTATTGTTTAAATATTATTTATTACTTAAATATTATTTATTACTAAAATAAGAATTTGTTTTCTCACCTCCTTGCTAACTCCCTAACCCCTCCAAAAATTATTTGCAAATATATCCAAGAATAGAAAGTTACGATGGAAACAACATCCTTCAAATGTTCAGAGATCCAGCTGACCAAAAAAGGCTTCATTCTATACAATAACATCTCATGTTGAATATACTACAGTTTCCCACTTTTTTTTTTAAATTTCGTCAGAAGCCTGTGAAGCAAATTTAGTGAACTACCAGGCAAACTATTGACATCACAGAACTCCTTATATGAACAGACAAATTCAGTCTCCACAGATGTCACACAGTCCTCACAAGAACAAAATAAATCAAACTATGATTCCATACCTAAATGTGTACACCTTCTCTAAACTGCATATCTTGTAAGGCACAGACGAGTAGCAGTTCTTTGAAAAGTGTTCTATTTTAGACAGACAAAAGGAGAACCAATTATTTGTGAGACTAACAAAACACTGTTTCACATACATGCCCAACTCAACTCATATTGCGAAAAGATAACAAGACTGAACGTCTTGTTTTCCATCTTTCATATTCACTTTGACAGAATTTTCTAAAATTTATGAAAAATATCTTCCTGGGAGGTGAAGTCAAAATGTTTTAAAAATAAACCATGTTTTAAAATATAAACCATTTTAAATAGATAACCCACTGATTAATCTTGTAGTTCACTGACTTCATTCCCATCACAAGCTGGCTTATTCTAACATTTTTTTTACTTGAACAAAATTCAGTAATTTTATTTGTAGGCCATTAAATACTTTTTGTTACTAAACATACCTTTAAATTTAATTTCAGTGTTTCTGAAGCTTTCATACCTGAATATTTGCCAGATAGAACTCCTCATTTCAATGAATGAGGTGCTTTCCAACTCCTGTGAGTTTTGCAGAAAAATTATTGAAAAGTTGTGTGACCTTTAAGATGGGAGTAAGATGCACGATTTAAAACTTTTTTTTTTTTTCATACATAAAAATCGTTTAAATTTGACCAAGAAGAGAGAAGAATTTCAGAGCTATAACACCAGAGAGAACCTGGAGCATCTCACAGCTGCACCGTTTCCACTACTCCTCTCAATCCTCTCCATTCTCTCCTCTAAGACCTTCTTCATTTACTCCTACTGTTTCTGCCTTTTAAATTCTTATTCACAAATTTCCATGCAGGCTTTTTGCTCCATACACACCTTATACAATGGCCACTCATCCTCTCTTGCACTTTTCCAGATCACCTTCTTCCTAGCTAGTCACAGCCTGTTCTCATTGAATACTTTGCCACAACCTCCCTGCTCTGCAAAGGATGCTGTTTTCCATGTTACTAATGAGTGCAATTAGAGATAACATCATGATACATGCCAACAGGCTTCAAGGGAGTCAAACACATAAATCAACCATAACTTTCAGTCTATGAAATAGTTGATTCTTGCACAGGAAAAAAAAATTCAAGTGTTTAGTTGAGGTGCAACTTAAATTTCTACAGGCACTACAGTTCTCTTCCTGATGTTTGCTTTTACTCCCTTTCCCAACTCAAACTATCTTTGTATTTCAAGGCGTAAGGTACATAAGCCTTTACAGCGTGATCTCACAAACTCCTAGTTAGATGTGTAGCTGATGTGCCTGTTTTCATTGGAGTTTCTCCATGATAAAGCGTGTGCAAGCCTCTGTGGGACTTGGCATGTACCCAGTTATTGAGGCCCCAAAGACACTTATTTGTACAAACTTATTTTATGCTTTAAGCATTTCATATAACAATACATTTATACAGTTCTTTGATCGTTTATCTGTCAGGTTCCTCTAATTTTCAGTTTACTCACTTCATTCTTTACTACACATGGCCCCATTTAATTTTTTTTGTATCTGCAGATGAGGGCCCAGAATAGATCAAACAGAGTTCTGAATTTGGGTCATTATTCACAAAACATCCCAAGACAGCCTGTCTTAGCTTGTCAGATAAAGTTCACTTGTAAAGTTTCCCTCACACTAGAAATGAAGATAAGGAGTCTAACAATTTTCATTAGACTAACTGATACAGTCAGAAAGCTTCAAAGGTTTGAAGCACAACCTTGAGAGTAATCTCAAGACTCAAATTCACCTCTATTTTTTTTTTTCCTCCAGGTGTGTCAGAGGAGTATTTTTCTGCATCAGCCTTTATATCAAAAGTATGAAAAAGGTATGACTTGCAAGGGTATCTCCACATCAGTCATTCTGTCTGAGAACCTGAACACATTCAGTTTTAAGTAAACTGAACCTAGTCACCTGGTTTAAATTAAAAATGTGCTTGAATATTTAAATGGATGGCAGAGTAGCTTATGTATGCACACACACACAGTTATAATTTTTTGTCCTTCCATTTGAACGTGCTCAATTTTAAGTTCATACAGAATCGCACCATCCTTCGGAAACCCTGCCCTGCAGAAGAGAGCACTTTGGCCCTCATAAATGCACTTACACTACTTGCGTTGATCATATCTGTAAGATAGAGTGGGCTAGGGCAATGGGAGCCAGCTGGCATCAGCTGTGCCTGGAACAGGGCAGCATCTAGACCCTTTCTACAGAGGCCATCCCCCTAACCAAACCTTGCCACCTACACCCAATAAACAAGCAATAACAAATCTGAAGAAATTAAATTTTTCACACCTGCAATATATCACAGTCCCCAACCAACTAGAGAGTCGGCTCCCAGCCAGTTCTCTTGAATGTTTTCATCAATGATTTGAATACAGGAGTCGAAGGTGTACTAGAGAAGTATGCAGATGACAAAAGTAGGAAGACCTGTTGACTCCTTCAAGAGCAGAAAGGCCTTGTGGAGAGATGGTGGCAAATCAGAGGGCTGGACAGTTGCCACTTACATGGAGTTCAACAAAAGCAGCACAGAGAGCAGGCCTTGAAGGGCAAGGTGCATAAAAAGCAATTGAGGTCCCTTGGTTGGTTCAGAGCAGAGCAGAGGAGCTGAGGGGTGGCCTCATGACGGCTGCAGCCCCTTATAGGGAGCGGAGGGGCAGCACTGAGCTCTGCTTTGTGTGACAGATACAGGGTTCGAGGGAACGGCATGGAGCTGTGTCAGAGGAGGGCAGCTGGGGGTTAGGGACAGGCTCTGCACCAGAGGGTGGTGGGCATGGAGCAGCCTGCCCAGGGCAGTGGGCACCGCCACAAGTGCCAGAGTTCAGGAAGCACTTCAACATCGCTGCCAGCCATAGGATTTGGATTTTGGGTGGTCCTGTGTGGAGTTGGGAATTGACCTCAGTGATCCCTGTGAGTCCCTTCCAGCTTGGGATATTCTGTGATCATTGTTTCCCTCATCACAAGACAATGTTCAGGAAGAAATTTTGTGGAAAAATGATTTTCTGGCTGCACAGCTAATTAGCTCATTTGAAGAACAGCATAAACTGCTCAGTCTTTCTCTCAGAAAAGTGGGGAACTGAATGTCCATCACAAGCTCTCTCCTCCTCTTCATCTGTGCATTTTTAATGCCAGAATTTCAGTTGTGCTGGCTAACTCATTTCTAAGCGATCAGATGGAACAGATAGTAGCGGACATACAGAAATAAACTTGCAAAATGTGCATTGTTCACCTTACAGCGAACTGTTAAAACTCACAGTATTTGATGTCATCATGCATGACCTAGATTTCGGTGTAGCAACTAGCTACTTGGAATTGATTTTCCAGAAATACAGATTTTAAGTATCACTGTCGTAAAATCCACATAAATCTTTTCACTGTTGCTATGCTATTCCAAGAGATTGTTTTTCCATGCGAGGTTATAAAAGCAGGGCTGATCAGGGACCATAAGCACAAAGACAACCTGGGAAGGCATTATGTCCAGATGTCAAAATACACTTCTACATTACAATTGTTTGCTTTTCCTTACAAAACACACTAAAAAAAAAAAAAAAAAAAAAAGACTTTAAACCAGTATTAAATATTCATGTACGTTCTTCAGCTATGATTTTATTTTCTTATTAGTTGGTGTAGACATCAGTTAGGAACAGCTACGCTGTGACTACCTTATTAAAAATTGAGGATTGTAATTAGACTCTGAAAGCCAGAAACATTATTACTTTTTACACTCTTCTCTCTTGTGCCCCACGGTAGCTACGAATAGGCAGCAGATGCGTGCTTCCCGCACATCGTGAACACCGACAGCTCGGGCAGCAGAAGGCCGCCGCCGCCGCCGCCGCAGACGAGGGAGGCGGAGAAGCGCCGCAGCCCGGCCCTGGCCCGCCCCTTGCCTTGGGGAGGAGGAGCCGGGCGCTGTGAGCTGTCGGGCCGCTTCCTGGTCACCTGAGGAGGAGGAAGGAGCCCGCTGAGGCTCAGGGGTCTCCGGCGGGCTCAGGACAGGGCGCCAGCATGGCTTCGCTTTTTAAGAAGAAGACTGTGGACGGTGAGCGCAGCTGACGGCGCCCAGGGGAGGGCGGTGGCGGTGCCCTCGGGGAGGCCCGGGCCCGGCGTCCCGGAAACTCGGGGGGACTCATCGGGAGGCACCTGGGGGCGGAGGCGAAAGACGCCGTGCCCCCCACGGGGCGGCTGGGCTACGGGTGGCGGTAGAAGCCGGACCCCGGCGATCCCCTTCCTGTGGGTGCCGGAGAAAAAGAGAACAAACGCCGTTCGTTGTCAGCGAGGGAACAAAACGAGCTGTGGGGAGTTGGTGGAGCCGGAATAAACAGAGAGACGAGTCGTGCCGGTCCGGGGAACGAGGGTTGTCCGTGGTGTCGGGGTGGGCGGCTGAGCATCGCTGTGCTCCCCAGCAGAAGGCTGCGGTCGCTGAGCTCCCTGATGCACTTGTGCTGTGCGGGCCTTCCGACAAGTTGGTCTCGTCATTTCCACAGCCAGTCTGTGGGCACAGTGTTCAAACAGACGCAGCAGTGACCTTCTCGAGAGTAAAGCCAGAAAAGATTGCTTACCTCACAAGGAAGTCCTGCGTGCAGCTGTCAGCTCTCGCAAAAAGCGTTGCCTCGTGTAGCCAACACCCGGGGCAGGGGCATGCCAGGTGTGGGCACAAGCCCCCAGGCTGGCTGCATGGTTTGGCGGATGCTTTAGCAAGGAGCTGGACTTGATCCCCAGAGGTTCCTCTCAACCCCTGTGATTCTGTGATGTTCCTTGCCGGATCATTTGGGTCTTCATTTGAAAGCTGCGTGCCAAAAGTGACGCTGTGTGCCAGCCAATTGTACTTCACACAGGAAGAATACGTATCTGCTCTCGTTCCTTCCCATTTCTGGTGCACAGTCTGTGGGGAGGAAGGAGGAGATGACGCTACATTCCCATGACGGCACCAGGTCAGGCCTTGCCAGCCATCTCTGGTCCAGCCGGTTTGCAGGAACAGAGGTGTGCCCTCTTGCCCACACAGGTGTGTGAGTGCAGGTGCTTCCTAGGATGGCCATCAGCAAAAGGAACAAAGCTAGGAACTTGCTTCTCATTTTGCTGTGTAGCCGATACAAGTTCTTGTCCCTCGCTTGCAAAAACAAATGGAAGAGCTTGTAATTGCAAGCAAGCATTGTTTTCAATGTGTTGCTGTCTTTAGTTTAAGCTATGCTGTGAGATCAGAGAGGAAGAAAACAAGCATTGTGCTAGCCCATATGGTCTCATGACAGTTTTATTTCTTATTGTCCTGAAGTTCCTATTTCTCAAGTTTTCTTTTCTAAAGGAATTTAAGATGCTGTAGTTAGAGCAGGTAGTCTTGTATGTAGCTGTTAAACCTTTTCTTTCATTTTCACGCATGCAGCTGTCCAAGTAATATCCATTTGTCTGCCTTTCAAATTACTTGCCTGTAGCATTGTATTCACAATAATTCTCACTGCTGCTTTGCTCATGTGTAGAATGTAGTGTTATGTTCTGTATCATCTTTCAGCTCTTCGTTAATGTCCATTGAAAACTCCGTTTCCTGAGGATGATCTTTATGTAGTTCTGGGAGTAGTGGTAGCACTGCAGAAGGGAATCTGTTTTCACAGAGTTTGTTTGCAATATATGTTTATTTGGTTGAAAACATTTGGTGGGAGTGGGCAATGTGTATGTACCTGCTGCTGATGTTTTTGTTTTTTGTTTTTTTTTTTAGTTAGAACCTATTCAAGGTTGAATTATTTTCAGCCCTGGATGTTTTACAGTATTTCTTAATGGGAGAAAACAGAATCTGAGTGCTTCTTTGTACCTAGAAAAACTGATGCCAGCCTTAAAAAAAAAATAAAAATAATTAAGAGTGGCTGTGTATCAGCAATTAATCTTTTACATCCTTTATGGCTTTATTTCTGTTCATAACTATCCATTTGCACTGATTTTTCTCATGCCTAAGCCTTTTTCAGTACTGTAGCAGAACCCCATTGTGGCAGTCCTTCTGTGGATTAGACGCAAAATTTAAGTGATAGTGTGCTCCTGTTAAATTTCCATGGAAAATTTATCTAGTAGTAGATATATGCATTAGAAATAGATGAATCTCCTCCTGAAAGCACCAGCTTATTTCCTTTATAAAGGTCAGAGGAGTCTGAGTCAGATGCAGGCCTCTTGCCTTCGCCCAGGTGAATCACACCTATGCACCTGCTGTAAATTCTAACAAAAGTTAACTGCAGCTGGCATGACTGATGCCCATATTGTAAGAAATTCTTGCTTTTACTAAGTGGATATTACCAATTAGTAAGCAGAATGGAAGAAACATCTGTGGAGGATGTTACATTTCTTGTGATAGTGTTCAAGCATCTGCTTACTACATCAGTTGTAGTACACCAGAAAGCGTTATGCTATAAAGTCCTCCACTTTTGTACTGAAATACTCTTAGCCAGTTATTAACTTTTGGGAAAAGTGTAAGAATTCTTGCTTCTTGGTCTGCCTTAAAGTTGAGTTGTAGAGATGTGTTATATTTATGGAGGAAAATAATCATCTTTGTTGAGCCATAATAAGGTCAGAAGACAGATCCTGGACTTCCATTTAAAAGCATCTTCACTGCTTTAGTGGTCCTGAGAACACCATAACTTCTCTGGAATCATCTGTATTAGGTTGCTTCACCTGACCTCTCTGTTGCAGTTAGGTCTGACTTGTTGACAAAATCTGAATTCATATTGAATATGTTAATCTTGAGTTACAGCTGAAACTTGCAGAAAAGTGTCTGTATCTAATCTTTACTGGGTGGTTAAGGATCTTGCTGTGATGCAGAGGTTATGCTAAGTTATATGGCCTGTGCTGTTGAAGCTATGCTATAGTTACACTGCGTACATCAAATTGTATGTTGCCTGTATTTTCATGTATTTGAGTTGCTGATAGTTCTGGTAGCTGACTTTGTTTTAAACAAAAAGCTGTCCAAAATACAACATGTGTGCAGAGTGCTTGGCAGACGAGATGTTTATATACTACTGAAAAGTTTTCCTAGCTGTAAATATTTTTTTTTCCAGATATAATAAAGGAGCAAAACCGAGAGCTAAGAGGTACACAGAGGACTATAACCAGAGATAGAGCAGCACTTGAAAAACAGGAAAAACAGCTGGTAAGTAGAGCAGAGAATTTTGTTTTAAAAACAAACAGCTGCCTAACGTAACAACTTGCAAAGTGCTAAAGATAGTGCTCAATGGATCACAGTTGAACGCTGAAAAAATTGGCTCCTCCTTTTTGACTTTTCAGTTATTAAAATTTTGTTGGAAAACAATTTAAAAGTGATTCTGATGCTCAGTCTTTAACATAGCTAGAGAAAGAAACAATGCATTTGGATTTAATCACTACATCCACATTTTTTCTCTCCATTTTTAGCATTCTCTATCCTTCAGAACATGATATTTTTTCATACTAGGCTTTCAATCAATGGTATAGTAATGGAAAGACTAAATGATGTTTATGCTGACAGTTTTTCTTACTGTAGGTATTATGAATATCCCTATAGCATTATTCTTCTTGTTCAGCTAGAAGTTTCATAAAAGTAGCCAATAATGTTAAAAATATTTGCCTAAATTAAAACTTCTTTAAAACTTCATGTGTGGGAGCTATCATGTATTCAATGAATGGATGCTGCAGCTGTGTGACAGCATAATTAGATAAATGGATGTGACAGGTGGTGTGGTTTGATGCATGAAGACATGGTCTGACTGGGAAAAGCTATGTAAATCCAGGCAGTGTTTCAGTAGCTGCTGAGGTGGTGTTTCATGACAGCAGGCCTTGAGAGCTAAAATGAGGTCACACAGTTTCTTGAAGCTTTACAACAGGTAGTTTGTAATAGATTACTCACTGATAAGGCTTTTTCAGTAGGAAATATTCTAATTCTAAAAATACCTTAATTTTCATGATTATTTGTGACATTAAATTCTATCAGAAATTTTTTTGATGTTTGGGGGGATAAAAATGAAATTATGTCTTCAAAAGAAGTTAAAATATGCTCTTCAGTTAAGACAATTAATGGAGATCAAACACTGCTTTGTAAGAGTCAGATCCTATTTATCTATCAGTCAATCTCAGAACATTTTATTATGTTCTTTCCTCTGAAAGAGAATCCCTGATACTATGCAGACACTTCTATTTCAGTTCAGGAACCCAATATGACTATATTCATTTTATTTTTTTCAGAAGAACCTAACTGAGTTGGATAAACTAGCCCCAAGCTACTGAAAAAAAAGCCAATACTGTATTGCAGCTTGCTATCCAAATTCTGCTAAGTTAAGAATAAAATAATAAATATTTTATTTGGTTTGTTATCTGGATTATTTGTAGTGCTGTAGCAGTGATTGATTTTGGTTTATCTTTCAAAAAAGTCAAGTAATAAATGCTACTTAGTACTCTCACTGAGAGAATCTTTATTTGCAGATGTTTGCTATTAAAGAATTCAGTCTAAACTAATCTCTTCAGTCATTTGCAATATTTGAGGCATGGAAAAAAACAAAATTCTGGGCCAACTGTGGAATTTTGTTTTTGTGGTCTTTGTGAGCTACAAATCAAAAGGCATAATTTGAAAAAATCCCTGCTAACAGAATTATTTGTGCCAAACTTTTCCCTGGTACTTCTGTACCTGCAGTTTCCCTGAGCTGATAAATAAGTTTGTTTCTTGTTAGCTAGTAGTGTCTACGTTAAGTGCATGTTGCTGTAGATAAACCATAGTGCTTTATTATGTGATAAGTTCAGGTAAGTGATGTGGGCAAATAGAGCCTTTGTTTCCTATCTTTATTTACTTATTCCCCCAAAATTTATGAGATTATCTCTGAGCTGAAGAACTAGCAGAGCCTATGGCCTCACTGTTTCTTCCATGGGCAGTGCAGCAGGAGTGCTAGTAAATGCAAGAAATCAAAAAAGATTAGAGTCATGGCACTAATAATTGGCTGGACATAATTATTTCTTCACTTTTTTTTATTTTTTTTTTAAATGTTACTCCATACCCAGACACAGAATTGAATATTCACATAGAAATTAATGTGACATTATATAAAAGTTGAAGTGAAACCTTTTGGGAAACTGTGCCACTGTACTACATGATTCAGTTTGGATTTTAAATACAAAGCAGGACAGCTTTGTATTTGTTCTATGAAATAACCTTGAATAACCTCAGTAAAAAATCAGCTAACTGTTGGTATAACTTAAAATCCTGGAGAGAAAAAAAAAAAAAAAGCAATAGGAAATAGTTAACACTAAAAATTCCTGAACTTGGGACTTTATTATATTATTTGAATGTTTGCTTTCGTTGTTTGTTTGTTTGTTTAATAGGAATTGGAGATAAAGAAAATGGCTAAGACTGGTAATAAGGAAGCCTGCAAAGTTCTGGCCAAACAGCTTGTACAACTGCGGAAACAGAAAAATCGAACGTATGCTGTTAGTTCTAAAGTCACTTCTATGTCAACTCAAACAAAAGTCATGAACTCTCAGATGAAGATGGCTGGAGCTATGTCAACTACAGCAAAAGTAAGGTGTTACAAGCATATGCTGCATTTTAATGTAAACGTGGAGACATTTTGCATGCCGTAACTAATGGAATCAAGTGTAGTGCTTACTACCATCAACAGTGTTGAGGATACAGTAGGGGAATATAATTTGATTTGTATTATGAATTCTTTGTCCAATTAGTCCTGCCAGTTAGAGCCTAACTGGGAGTACCTTCTTGGTTCAGACATCTGTCAAATGTTTGCATGATAAAATTCACCTTTAAGACCAGTGGAATGGCTCTTCCAGTGGACAAAAATACACCACCACCAAAAAAATGACAGGCAACCATGCAATTACAATTTCTTGCTTGTATGTCATGTCACAAGCAGTTTTTACTGGGGAAAAAGTGGGGAATGCTTCATCTGGAAATTAAGGCAGTGTGTAACAGGAGCTTTATAGCTTGTGTAAGGTAGGTTATTACTTGAGATGATACATTTCTGAGGAAATTTAATCTGGGGTTCCCTGTCATCTTCAGTCTCTGTGCTCTAAGGAACCAGTATTGCATTAAGTTTTCTCACAAATCTTAGGTCATAAAAGACTCTGAAAAATCTCAGTTATCACAGTCTTATGAACTGTTTCCCATTTCCTTGAATTGATAAATAAGGAACTTGCTTTTGGCAGCAGGATTGTTCAACTTGAGATATAGAGAATAGAAGATGCACAAGTAATTACAGATAAATAGTACTTCTGTCACAGTCTGAGATAAATCCAGTTATGTGCCTTGCAGCTTAATGCAGAAAGTAATTATTGCTGTGAAAAAAATATTTAGAGGAGTATGTGGCAGAAACAAACCCATCCAGTGATGAAGTTGTAGCTCTGCAGCAAACTTTATTTTTCAGGATTAACCCACAAAGAGGTGGCGTGTCTGACTACACGACCAATCAGGTCAAACAGTTTACTGAATATATTCCCTAAGAGTCTTGCATGGGAACAAATTGATCTTTTTTTTTTTTTAATTAATTATTACATTAGTAGAAAAATATATGCAATCAGTTGCCTTAAGAGGCACAACAAATACATGAATGTGAAACTTCCAAAATATCATCAAAATGGTTTTTAGCCTTGTGTGGCACCAATTTTGGATAAAGTCCAGTGAGTAGTCACCTGTTTTTTTAATCATGGGTCTGACCTCTACTTGCTAAAGATACATAAATCAATATAGTACAAATATTTTTTTATATTCATCTATGAGTAGAAGAATTCTAAAGAACTAACACCCTACAAGTCCAGAACAAGTTCTTCAATTAAAATAATAAGAATAGGGACACAACCTTTGAAATTCAGGTAGTGTTTGAAGCATACTGTTTTATCATAATTGAGATGGTGGTCAGGCAGTGGAACAGGCTTCCCAGGGTGGTGGTTATGGCACCGAGTTTGCCAGAGTCCAAGAAGCATCTGGACAACGTTCTCAGTCATATGGTCTGATTTTGGGTGATCCTGTGTGGAGTCAGAGGTTGAACTTGATGATCCTTACAGATCCCTTCCAGCTTGAGACATTCTATAGTCACTTCAAGCAAAATCAGAAGTAAAGAAGTAGTGCTTCTATGAAGTAGTAGTGGATGTACTGGCTAATTTAAGGGATGCTATCAAGCCAACTGTTACCTTCTTGGATATACTCTTTCATTTATATTGCTCACACCTATATTTGGGTTTAGACATCCCATGAGAGATGTAGAAGCATGCTTTTTATAAGCAAAGACAGCTGTGTACTTCTAGTAAAACAGTTGATCTGTACTCAATACAAGAGTTCACTGTAAGCTAACGTGAGCACTTATTTGCTTTTCACAAAAAAAAGAATCATTTTTCCATGAAATTGTATCATAAGGAAATGATTGCAATTTAGTGTCTGTCCCCTAGTGGTGGTTGAAATAAGTGTTCTTCAACCAAATAAAAAACCTACAGCCATTTACCTCTAAAATGTATAGCCTGCAAGTAGGGAAATGTTTTCCCCTTCTTTTCATTAAGATCAGGCAGATTTTTCCAAGTATAAAGGTGCAAGAAAGGCATATACATTTAAAAGAGTTTATCTATTAGTTTAGTAGAAAGCAGTATTTCTTGCTAGGTGCAGACTGTACTATTGATCTATGTGTCTGCAGTGTTCCTGGCATGTGAAAGAACCAAAAAACATGAAATTTTGACTAAATTGTTTATTTTATTAGAGAAGTTTTATTCCTTCTTAATGCATATATTGGCCTTTATTACTGTCTAACTGTATGATAATAGTGACTTTTCCCCCCATATTATTAGACAATGCAAGCAGTTAATAAGAAAATGGATCCACAAAAGACACTACAAACTATGCAGAATTTCCAGAAGGAAAATATGAAGATGGAAATGACTGAAGAAATGAGTAAGTTCTGCACTTAGGGAAAATAGCTAGCTGCATCCCATAGTTCCCTGCAAGGTTTAAACCAGTATAGAAATACAGATGTTTGAGGTTTTATTTCTCCAAACAAAGAAAGTGATAGCAAGTGAAAACCAAACAAAACTATAAACGTCTGAGCAGAGAGGCTGCCTTAGGCTTTTTGGTAGCACTGCTTTAGTAGCACGTTAATCCATTCCTTCTTCACGTGAAACACTCATCATACTTCCAATAGGAACATATGGGAAGGGGAAAGGGTTTGAGACCACTACAAGGCTTTATTGGCATAACCTAATAGGAGGTCATGGAAAAACTGCTTTTCCTGTAGTTGATCATTCTGTATATGGTTTTTGTTTTGGACTGTTAGCAATTCAAGTTTAACTGAGAAATTATTGATCATCTCAGCTTTATGTACATGCTGATATGGGATTTATTTATCTCCTTACTGATTTTTAAGCCACAAACTTCCTTTTGGAGGGTGATAGATAAAGGAAGTTTTTTGTTTCTGGTAGTTTTTGTCCTTTACCACCTAGATTACAGAACTTCCCAGTGTTGCTAGCACATTTTCCTTGCCATACTAATCCTTGTCGCTGTTTTGGCCCTAATACCATAGAATGAACTCAAAAGAATATTGTTGAGCAGGATATCAACACTTCACTTGCCCAAAATTGTATTGTTGCAATTCAGAAATTAGGTAACAATTCTGCAACTTATTTGGAAGAGGGAAGGGATTTTTAGGGAACTGTAGATGGTGTTTTTGAAAAGAAAATATTTTAAAACATAGTGGAGTGGTAATAGAACAACTGAGCTATTTCACTGAAACCAAACGTTTTTACAAAAGCGGTCATATTGTATCATGTTATACCTCCCCACAGTTGCAGGCTTTGCAAGGCAGAAGTAAGAATACCATCTCTAATATACTGTTGCTTTTTCCTGGTATCTTATTTAGTGGTATTTTGGGAGGGTAGAAAAACAGCAGTAGATTTTTGTAGTCTCTTTGCATAATGTAATGTTTTGTTTTTTTTCCTCTAAGTTAATGATACTTTAGATGATATTTTTGATGCTTCTGATGAAGAGGAGGAGAGCCAGGATATTGTTAACCAAGTGCTTGATGAGATAGGAATTGAAATCTCTGGAAAGGTATGGGTATTATGAATTATTTCACGTATTTCTTCCCTTTCATTGATTTTCACCACCCCCACCCCGAGTATTTTTTTCTAACATCCTTTATTTTAAAGTCCTGTTCTAGTAGTCAGTTTCTCATAAACGGTATTCATTTGATTAAAGAAAGTTTCTGTCTCTTCCTAGATGGCCAAAGCTCCATCTGCTGCCAGAGGTTTACCATCTGCATCAACATCAAAAGCTGCTACCATATCAGATGAGGAGATTGAACGACAGCTCAAAGCTTTGGGAGTTGATTAACTTGATGGCAATAGTCTGCCTTCTTCAGACTGCAGGACATTCAGCTGCAGACAGATGTAAAAGTGCAAATACTTTGTCAGTGCAACTGATGCCTAGGAAAACTCTGAAGCTGCAGAAATGATATCTTCAAACTGATACTCTGAAGGGAGAAGGAGACCACTCTGAATCAACTGATAGGGAGAATAACACTTGCTGTGTCCATTGCATGCCTTTGTCTTGAGCAGTGGACTGGGTAGAGATGTAGCTCTAATGATAAATTTATACACAGTCTGAATTCATTCTCTGTTGAATTCAAAGTTTTCTTCTCAGTTCCTTTTCTGTCCTTAAAATTGGCAGTTCTGTAGCTGGTGGTGTTATCTCCTAGGATAGCACCTGTATAATATATATCATTTTTATAAATCTGTTCCTATAGAAGAATTATTAGTCTGTCATCTTGGCAGAAACGAAACTTCACCTTTACTCTTAGCTGAAATTATTTTGTTTTGATGAGAAATAGCCTTGAAATTCCAGCAATTTAGGCAGAAAGAAAAAGCAGATTATGCACTTCTTTCAAGTTTCTGCAGTAACTTTTAGTTGACTAAATAGCTGATTATTCTTTTTGTCAAAGGAGGATACAGTCATGCAGTTAATTCTACTGGGAAGGGATTTAGATATTAGTGAACTTCAATGCATGAAAGGCACTGATTGAACTCTATTGTACTGTAACCTAACAGTATTCCTGTGCCTTTATGTATATAAATCTAGTATTCTTGATTTTTTTTTTTTTTTCCAGGATGAGTCATTGAAAGGAGAGTAAAATATAAGACAGTTTCCACAAAACATTATGGCAAGAGCTCTGATCAGCCTCAGTGATGTTTAGAAATGTACCTGTTCAGAAATGCTACTTCTGCATCTGCAAAAAGGACGCTTGCCTGAAACATTTGTATATATTTTACAGTATTTCTTAATGGGAGGTAACTGTGCATAGTTGAGTTTACTAAGATATAATTGAGCACACTGATGATAAACTAAATCTAATTCTCAGTTACGAGGACAATTTTGGATGATACATGATAATTACTTGTCAAAACACTACAATAAAAGCATTCTGCTTCCATTAAGGTTTTTTTTCCTATGGTCTCTTAGCTGTATCAGTTTGATTCTGGCTTTAGGTGGAATACATTTGACTAATGAAATAAAAACTTGACATTTTTAGTAGATGACTAAGTCTGAGAATGCAGTTCCCAGTTACAACTTCCCAGATAGCATAAAGTTCCTCAGGCCCTTACTCTGCTGTAGATTATTTGCCTGGTTGTGCTGGTATACTGGGGCTGTTCAGCAAACAGAAACAAAAAAAGCACTGTTGTTACAAAGAAGAAAGTAAAATACCTCTGAAGATTGAAAACAGAAAAACTTTGAGGTACAAGTTGCTTGAAAACACTGCTGTTAGAGAAAGTGCAAGAGGAAACATTAACTTCTGTGCAACTACTGTTGTTGCACCATCTGCTTTACATTTCAAATCAGCAGACAAAAAAAGCATAGGTGAATTTTCATATGTCTTTTTTTTTGTTTGTTTTTACACGGATGTTGATAACAATTAGAGAGAGTAAGGAATGTGCTATTAATTTGTGAGGCAGTGGATATGAACATTTAAGTTTATATATTGCCTATCCCTCTAAAATGATTTTTTTAAAACAAGTTATTTTGTAAAAATCTAATAAAAGGGGTTTTTTTTATTCCACAGTGGTTCTGTCCTCTAGAAGTTAGTCCTACACATCCTTCTCTTGGTGGTTTTTCTTTGCATTGTTAGATCTGTTATCTTGCCACTGACTTTTCAGCACCTGTAAGATTTCTGATACCATTCCTACTGCTGGTTTTGGGGAGTTTGGGGAGCTCCTTTGGGCTCGACAGCTACAAAAGCAAAACCACTGACGCAGTGCCACTCTGTTCTCTTACTCAGTATCTCTCCTTTCCTTGCCTTTTAAAGTGTGAAAATCCAAGCTTAAAGTCGCAAAGACAACAGGTAAGGTCCAAAGCTTTTGAGTAACCTGCTATCCAAATTATACAACTTTTTTTTCTTTTTCTTTTTTTTTTTAATAGCCCCATTCTTAAACGTAAATTTACCTTTGACCCAAGCAATAAAGAAGCATAACATTTATTGAGCGTTTATGGAAGATGTAAACGTTCTGTCTGTGGGCCTTTGACTCAACATTAAGTACAGATTATGACTAAGTTTGCATTTCCTTCCTTCTGAAAAGGAGTTTCTACTCCTAGGCATTGGAGGAGAAACTAATGTGAAGTTAGGTATAAAGTGTAATTGATTGTATTTTGGTTGAAGACCAAGATTTGTGTCCCTTCTGAGTGAAGTGCGTACTTTATTCTTTCAGTAGTTGTTAAAATTGGGTGATGTTAAAACTTCAGTGATGAGCTTTTTCCTGTATCTTTAAGGTCCTTGAAGTACAGTAATGAAGGCATTACTATTTGGCATCAGAAAGATTGCTTATCTGAAGTCATCATCAAGATCTATGCAGTGTTTCTGGAGGCAGTTATCCAAAGTTCTGCAGCCCTAATTAACATGAAAATCTTAGTAGCAGAATAAAGTGTTTGTAGGTTTAGTTATATTTATTTCAATTATAGTTAGTTACATATTTTGGAGCACTCTGTAACCAAATTACATCTCCCTACTAAGAAACAAGTTCTTTTAATATTATTTTGAGTAAACTAAAATGACAAAGAAACCAACTCAGTCCCTCATACTCCTTTATCCTTGCTCACACCTTAACAGGAACTGAAAGTCTTCTATCCAGAAAGAACTGCACAATTGCTTGATGCACCTAAAAACAGCTATACTGAGGCAGACCACAGTCCATGTCACACAGAATCCCGCTCCACTGTGCCTGTAAGCAGTGCCCAAGAAAACAAAAGAACAAGATAAAGAAAATAAAGTTTGGGGGAGAGATTAGTAGTCATCTATCAAAGTTATTTCCATAGGGTACATAATTTTACTGTATATGGCAGTTTGAGTGGCTTTCTGTTCTGTAGGCTTAGTGACATGAATAAATTGTTGGCACTCACAGTTTCTAGTAGAGGAATTCCACAATCTAGTCCTTACCTCACCGAGAATCACTGTTTTATGTTTAACTTTACATGTTGACTTAGTTTTTATATTATGCAGGGTGGTGAACAACCTGTCTCCATCTTTTCTGTACAGCATGTAATTCAGTAGATCACTATAACAGTCAATGTACATTACATCTCAGAGATAAAAATCTAGCTTACTTAATTATTCCACTTACCTTTGATCAATAGCTTTGTTGATACTGTGTCCTTTTCTAGATACACTGTCTCCTTCAGATGTGGGTGATAAGAGCGTACATCACTCAGGAGACAGGTGAACCACAGGTATAGGTATTAGCAGAAGGTTTTGTTTTGTCCTATGTTCTAACAAGTTTCTTACAGTTACCAGTGGCAAAGTAAAAGAAAAAAAAAAAAAAAAAAGAACCCACAAAACTTCAAAGAAAAATGGCACAACCATATTTGTTAAGCAGCTACCTAAACTTACTTGCAGGCTTATAAAGCTAACTAAATGTCAGGCATCTGATCTAGGGCCTTTTCCCTCAATCAAGAATGATTGATGGCAATTAGCCAGTGAATTATTTGTTCCTAGAGAAAACTCTGAATTGCCACTTTCTCCAAGTCTAACAGCTGCAGCTGCAGCACATTAAATTGATTTCATCCAGGCATTTTTTTTTTCTTTCCTTTTTTTAAACCGATTCTGCTCTGAGATGTTAGTATTTCCATGGTGACAGCTAGATGTGTTTAGGTGGTGACTGCTTCTTCCACTTAGTTTTTTTGTCACTCTTCTGTAACAAATGGCACTATGTGCCAATTTTCATTTCATTTTGCTAAGCTTCTGCAATTAGCCTTCACTTGGGAGACTTTGTGAAAGACAAGAAATCACAGTTCCATGAATTTCTCTTGAATTAACTTACAGCATGCTAAAGTGAATAAACAAATCTGTACAACTCACAGCTAAAAAAGTTAAGTATTGCTGAAAGAGAACTACAAACAATTATGTGGAAAACTGAACGTGTAAGATTACTTTATTTGGGGAGGAAGAGAACATAGAGGCTTACAGCGTCACTAGGAAGCCTTTTATAATCAATAAAATAACTTACAATATAAATAAAACTCATACTTGCCAGTAGTTTCAATATACATACAACACTAGACTACGTAATATCAGAAGTACAGAAATGCATGCTGTTGAGTGCCAGTCATCTCAAATGTGTTTATCTTTTATCCTGTTGGAAAGCTTATGATCTGTCAACACACGCACAACTGAAAAAGGCAGAGGCGTGGTCTGTGCTGCTGTGGGTGAGCTATGCTAGCATTGAGAACTAACCCACTAGGGTATATAGCATAATTTCTCCCATTTGAATGGTTAGATTAGCATCTGCTTCTAAATTAAGGGGTTGTAGCAGTGCAATTAATCCATAAAAATATATTTCCAAGGCCAAACTTCCACAGCTGAATAAGCTTATGGCCACAGTAATAGGTGTCAGAGACAATTTAACATGCAAGAGTGTGAAAACACAATTTGTCCACGCTGATTCTAAGTGATCTTGAACGGTAAACCTCTTTGCTTTCTGTGGGCCTATTATTTAGACATTTTCTAAATCATCAGGTCTATTTAATGGAAAAATAAAATTTATCAGGCCATTACTGCTTGCTTGTACTCACTTAATTCCAGTCCTGGGAGAAGTGTAAAATACATATATGATAATGGGCTATTTAATAACAACAAGCAGGGTTGATGAGATGGCTTGATAATCTGTCCCTGGTGAGTACTGAAGTCCTTAATTTAGTTTCTTGGTGTCTGGCTTTCTGATAGGTGGAGCTCTGGCACTGTCACTGGTTTTTGTTAGCTTACTGTCGTGGGGTTGTTTTGTAAGTTTTTATTGCTCTTTTTTGCCTGATTTTTTCTCTCCAGGCTACAGGATGACAAGGGGTTATTCTCAGTTGTTGGGGTGTAAGAGAGAGTGGGAATATACAGTGCAGTAAATGCTTTGGCTACTTGTTTCAAAGCAAAAAAGCCTTGTTTTTTCACTTAATACACTCTCTCATTTAAGTGTGTCCACAAAAGGATTTAATCTTAAAAAAATATAACGCAGAGAAAGTCTGAAGTAATAATTAAGTGATCATTCCCTACTTTTTCCCATCAAGCCATAAACTCTTAATGCAATAGCTAAACCTACTCAAACCAAACCTTAAGGCATGCAATGAATTGGCAGGAAATACCTTTTATAACTAGCATTAGAAAATGTCACTTGAACTTAGCACCTGTTTAAGGCAGTGGTACACTGAAACCAAGAACATGTGAGGAGCCATGTTGACACCTCAGTATTGGTAAGCTTATTCTACCATAAATAAAGACAGTATCTATGGCACATCTTTCATATCTTCAATTTGAAAAGACCCAAGACTACTTGAAGTAGTTCAGTCGGAGATGTACAGCATCTGTGATCTTGTCCCTGAATATCAGCCAGTTTTTGGAAGGCAGCTTTACAGTCCTCATCTCACATTCCTCTACTGCCTTCCTGGATCACTCACATTCACTGACAGTCCTCCAGGATCCCATCTTTGGCCATAAATAGATACTCAACGCTATCAACACTGCAAGCTTAGGATCACTTCTTCATGTTCTCCTCTTCCTCGAAGTTCTAACTTCTTTTTGATGTTTAATTTAGTGAACTCAGTGCTCAATGCTGGGGGTGGGACCATGTAACGTGCCTAATGGCTCATCATATAAAGGTTAGCTCAATTAGATAGCTAGATGGGCTGGGGGTACGGTATGTAGACAGGCTGAGTATGTAGACAGGCTGAGGCAAAAATCTTTCATGAGCTACAGCTGCTGACATAAGCACTGTAACCTTTCTTCATGAGTAACACAAAGGATTTGTTTCCTCATGCTTAGGGTACCTACGATGGGGATTCCCTGTTAATCATTCAGTACAGTGCAGACTGTGAGGGCACAGCACAGGGAAACTGCAACTACGTGTACTATTTCTAAAGCATTTCTGGTTGAGTGATGCCTAATAGCTTCCTTGAATTTAGGCCTTCAACACTTCAGATATATGCAATAGCATTTTTTTCTTCAACATTTTACAGTGAAATCAGGCCTTCTATACCAAATTGCATCAGAAGCTGTCTAGCTTGTAAAGGAATCAAGTGTTTTACCATTTGCTTTGTTTTGTTTTGTTTTTTAAGCAACAAAGTACTTAAAATAAAGCAGAACAGAAATCCACAGCTACACATGGAAAAGCTTTACCGGCACTCGTGGTGCTCCTTGATAATAGAACTAAAGGCATTCTGATGCAGACTTGTCTTCACTCTTTTTTCCCTTTGTCTTCTGTTGCAAAACCAAACTCTCACAACTTCTTTCTCAAGATTAAGCCCCTCAGCCATCCTCATGATTTCCTGAGAAGAAGGTTTGCTTTGTTCTCCAAAGTGCCTCTCCAGGGCTTCTTTGGCAGCAATACTGGATAAAGAGACAAAATATCACTTTTAGGAACTTTTCTGACACATTCAGGCTTTTTCTGTAGTACTTCTGGAAATCAGAGATGACAACAGCAGTTTTTAGCAGTTATGTTTTCTAAAAATCAAATATCTGCTATAACCTGTTCTCAGTCAGCAATGACTAAAGTTGAACAGTACCAAAAAAAAAAGGTAAGGTAAGACTATTATCTTTGCGTAGTGTCAGATGGAATTTGCTTCCTATTTTTGTTAATGTGTTCTCAGAAATGAAAGTATCTGCAACATTTTTACATAGCCACAACAGGACGCAACCAAAGTTGGCTTAAGCAGTAGCTGTAATTTCTTCGGACACAAGAGGGCGCTTTATGCATTATACTGGAAATAATGTGCAAACGTGTGAAATACCTGCTGGAGTTCCTGCTATTTCAAATGTCGTACGTTGGTGGTCTTTCATTTGTGTGTGCATTTTGCAATATTTAGCAACATTGCCAAAACCAGCTAATTAATAGCGTTATGTTCTACATGCACAGAGATGTATAGATACCTTACTGAGAGAGCCTGGAGAAGGTTCTGGGGAGACCAGGTAGCAGCCTTTCATTATCTAAAGCAGGATTGTAAGAAAGAAGGAGGCAGACTCTTTTGCAGGGCCTGTTGTGATATGACAAGGGGAAATGGTTTCAAACTAAAAGAGCAGAGACTTAGACTGGACATAAGGAAAAGGTGTTTTATAATAAGGGTTGTGAGCCACTGAAACAGGTTGCCCAGTGAGAAGGTGGATGCCCCATCCATAAGGACACTCAAGGTCAAGCTGGGTGGGGCTCTGAGTGCCTGATCAAGCTGTTCATTGCAGGGGAGTTGCACTGGATGGCCTTTAAGGGTCCATTCCAACTCAAACCATTCTGTGATTCGACGATTATTTTTTTACTGAAAGTTTTTTAAACTTCTAATAACAATAGAAAATTAAATAGCTTCCACAGCTGTAAATTACCAGATCCTTCAAGTCCTCAAACTGATGTCCTATACGCCTTCAAAGAAATAGTAAACATTTTATATGTTTTAATATACTGGGTATAGTCCTGAGCTTCCACTCAGTGGTCTGTGCACTTGACAGTCTGCCATATTTAATAGCCTTAGTGTAATGAGGATAGATATAAAAGCAGAAATAATAATAAGCTTGATTTCCTCAGCAGTTGTGATAAAACAAGAACAGCAAATCCTATAGTGTTAGTGGAAAAATCTTCAGGAGGCTTCTCTAGATCTTGGGAAACACCTGAACAGAGTTGCTCTGAAATCACAGCTATGTAGGTCATAGTGGGTAAGGGTCTGGCACAGTCCTTTCTCACTTGAAGAGAAGTTGAGGATGGCCTTCCATGAGTAAAGTTTTGTCCCTAGTGAGGTGTTGTGATTAGCAAATGAGCAATGAAACATTTTACATTCCCTGTTCACTCCTAGCTGAAAAGCATCCTCTTCTGGATCTAGTTTGAAAGACAGAAAGAATTCATATCTTCATTTTATTTCTTATATCAAAGGCAATATAATTCAAAAAAGCAAAGCTCAAGTTGAATATGTAAGAGAAGAAGGTATGAGTTGTCACTGTGGGGCTCAGATTGAGTGGCTACAGAGCAGCCTACATCTCTGGGAGATGGCATTGCACAGAGGATGTGATTGCTATTCAAAGAACAGGCACTTAGCTGCAAGAGGTAGAGCCTCGCAGTGCTAAGTTTGCACCCTAAAGTGGCCAAATCCCCTTTCTATGGAAGAATGCTGCAGCTACTTGGAGGCCCCCCCTTGAGTGAATTCTTCTTCACCAACAATTACAAGAGTCTAGGATACTGAAAAGAAAATGGTGTACCTCACCATCTCTTGTGTCATGTTCTTTGTTTTCCTTATTTGGTAATTGTATTTCTATGATTAATTACCGGCCTACTTAATTTCTGTATGGATTTGAGGCTAGACAGGTGGTAGGTGTTGGCTACCTGAGATGAAAAACATAACGGGAGAAGAAAGTTCCCTAGCAACTCAACTCTCTCTCTCTCTTTTTTTTTTTTTTTTTTTTTTTCATGCAGCTCAAGAAAATGCTTCCTTAGGAACTCTAAGAAATTAAGGAATCCAGCAGCAGAGAACAGAGGTGGAGATCCACTATCACCTGTAAAATATGCCCTCAGATGTCCCAGATATTAATTTCCTGGAAAATCATGCAAGCTCATTTGACATGATGTAGAACTTTCCATAAACAAAACAAAAACAAACAAACAAACAAACAAACAAGGGTGGCCTGCACTTATTTCCTATATCAAAATTGTAAAACTTTGTCCGAATCGGAATGTTTTTTCACATGGAAGTATGTTGTCATATTTTGAGAAGTCTCTAATGGGGAAATGTGTTGTACTTGGAGCCCATTGGGGTTTCATAGGGAGGTGTGTTCTTATTTTTCACTGAAATGCTTCAAAATAGTTTATCCTTCATTAGCTATTCACAAATAGAAAACAACGCTTTGATTTCAACCCCCCAAAATGAAACCTCTTAGCTAAAAGCATTTCTAACATGTAACCCCATAAATATGTATAACCTTATGGTGGTTCTGCGCTTCCTCTTCCTCTCGTTCACGCCAACTTTTTCATTGTATAAAGCTGTATTAAAAACAAAATAAACAAAAATAAAAGAGCAGTTAACTTCCACAGGGGACGGAAAC
This sequence comes from Lagopus leucura, assembly GCF_019238085.1. Classification (NCBI taxonomy): domain Eukaryota; kingdom Metazoa; phylum Chordata; class Aves; order Galliformes; family Phasianidae; genus Lagopus; species Lagopus leucura. The sequence goes on from NW_024962262.1 coordinate 86,226,766, forward strand.
TGCGTGCAGTCATCACTGGAAAAAAAAATTTGCCTTTGTTTGAAGACAGAAGAAAGTGTAACAGGTAATACTACTGAATAAGGAGAATAAGTATAGCTCTGCACCACAGAGTTATACTTTTTACTTTAAGAGTCTTGGTCATTTCAACTCCAGCTGAAAATGGTTATAAGCAAAAGCAGCATGCCAGTGGTAAAGCTGCAATAGCACTGGCACTGCTTCTATGCCCACGTACATGGGGAGACGTGTCACTCCACTGATTTTACATACTTTCCTCATCATTAGCAGCAGGATGCAACCTGGATCCATTTCCATATCCATCAGCTATCTCACTGTCTTCAGAAATACAGCTCTGCCTTCCATCCCATTTATTCATCCCCCCCGCCCTTGCTTTCTAGAGCAAGGTTGCTTTTCCTTACTGTGCAGCTTACGCCTTCACCAATGCTAACAAAGTCAGCAGCTGCTACACACTGCAAACACCTTACAAGTAATTCTTACAGTGTGCTGACCACATTAGGAGAGTTTCTGGTTTCATTTGGTTCAAAGGAAACTGAACTGCATGGCAGAAGCAGCTGCTTAACAATGTTTCCTACTGTTGAATGTAACGGCAAATCCAAAAGGCAGTATTAAATCTCTTGCTTCCTGTTCTGGGTGAGTGCTGCACAGCAGCAGACCTGGCTTTCTCAGTCACCTCCAGGCATGCCACTGCCCCTCATCTCAGTTCAGTCTCAATGAATTCAGATGAAAAGGCTGTCCCTTAAAATGACCTGTTTCCTTTATATCAGCCAACCTGTTCTCAATCAGCTTAGCCCAGGGAACCTCAGAACTCTCTACTCATAGAAATTAACTGGGCAAATGGAAGGGAATCCTCTAGCAGCAAAAAGATCACATTAAAAAAAAAATAATCTCTATGCCATACTATTCTTCTTCAGGGCTTTAAAGAGCACTGCCTCAGCTGAACATGAATTCTGCACCCCATGCCCACATCTTAAATGCTAGGCACTTGCAGGAAGTCCTCTGCTAGTGAAGAAATCCAGTTCAGTGCTGCATGGGCTGCCCTGCAGATCCTAAAGTAGAGGTAATGACTATGAGTACAGGAATGGAACTAGCTCACTGCAATAAGACTGAAGAAAATGACTTCCAGCAGGCAAGTGGTGTTTCTGCAGTTCTGTAGTCTCCATGCCTTATAGTTTTGCCCCTCCAAATATTTTTTGCTCACCCAAAAAACCCAAAATTTAATACATGCCATCAACACACCTTAATATCTAAAGCTAGTAAAGCAAAACTCTCAGTTTATGGAAGGCACATATTAGTCCTTCAAAATATTTATAGGATTGTGATCTACTTGCAGTAAATACATAGAGGATTTCAATTCTACCTCCCACTTGTTCTGCTTCTTCCAGCCACTTGGACAGTATTGATTTCAGTTTGCATGCATTCTTAAAGCTCAGCTGCAAGTTCTCAAAGCGGCAAATGGTAGTTTGACTGAATTCGGAGCCGTGCACAGCAGCCAGTGCTTCACCAACGTTGGTTTGTGTATAACCTGTCAAAATTAAGAGGAAAAAGTCACTCCAGATCTTTCTACAGAGGGTGACTGTTCTTGAGCCACTGAATCCTTCATTGTGGACTCTTAGAAACCTGGTGTTCCTGTGGTGCATGCACTCAGCACTGGTAAGACCACACCTCGAGTATTGTGTTCAGTTTTGGACCTTTCACTATAAGTCTTTGAGGCTCTGGAGTGTGTCCAGAGAAGGGCAGCAAAGCTGGTGTGGGGTGGTGTGGGGTTTGCAGCACAAGTCTTATGGGGAGCAGCTGAGGGAACTGGGATTGTTCAGTCTGGAGGAGAGGAGACTCAGAGGAGACCTTATCACTCTCTACAGTTGCTTGAAAAGAGGTGGTGGCGTGGTGGGAGTTGGCCTGTTCTCCCAGGTAACAACAATAGGACAAGAGGTAACGTTCTCATGTTGCACCAGGAAAGGTTCAGGTTGGCTGTTATGGAAAATCTATTCTCAGAAAGAGAGATCAGGTGATGGCACAGGCTGCTTAGGGAGGTGATGGAGTCACCATCTGTGGAAGAGTCCAAGAATCATGTGGATGTGGCACTGAGGGACATAGTGGGCACAGTGGGGATGGGTTGGTGCTTGAACTGGGTGATCTTGGTGTTTCCAGCCTTAGAGATTCTGTGATTCTGTGACCATTTTGTAGAGGTCCTGGGCTGACTTTCATTTCACCTTAGGCTGTGCCCAGCCTTCTGCTGATTTCATAAGTTTTACATCTCTGTGATTAGGGATCTCAGAAATATCCAGATCCCATACATTTCTGTAGGTGATGCGGTGGCATTAAGCTACTCCTTGTCAGCCCTGCTGGTCTCCTGTTATCTGTTCTGGTGGCTGTACTTTACTAACAGGCACTGAGGACCCCATTCAGTGCACCAATCAATCTGTCTTGTCTTCCTGCCTGCCTACATCTGAGCCAGGATGGGTACAATCTTTTTAGATGCCAAATATCTCACCGGGCTCCTTTTTGCTTCCCGTTTGACTGCACTAACTGTGTTTCTCGGTCCCAGATCCACAGCCCATTTTAACTCTGTCTTCTCTCATAAAGTTCAACCTCAGATCAGTTTTCCTCTGCAAATTACATTTTTCCCACTAACACAGTAAGCTCAGCCTCGCCACCTCTGAGCCATTTGTTTACATCAGAGCAACTTTTGCTCCCTCACAAATTACTGCATCAAGATGCAGTAATAATTATAGTGATTAATAGTGTGGGGTCCAGATAATCTTTCCTGTGCTGCATTTGACACTAAATACATGATACACAACAAAACTACCTAGGTTACAGGTTTTATTTTAAAATATAAATTTCTGCTTTAGTCCTTATTTTTATACTGCAAAGTGGAACACAAGAGATTTCTAGTGGCTGAGATAAGGCATAGGTATCTGTAACAAACATGTAAACTTTTTTCACATTTATAAAGGTGATTTTTTGTAGAAGGATGCCCTAAAATTGTAATGATACAATATAATTTTATAAGCAATAGCATCAAAATAGTAGTATTTTTTTTGGAGTACCCAATATTCAGCTCACCAGAGACCCACCAATGCAGTTCATCTCACATCATCCTTACTATTTATCAGGCAGCATCTGGTGCTGTGGCACCAGAAAATAAAACAGGAAGAAAAGTTTCCTTCTGGTGTGAAATATTTGCCACGGATGTCATCCATCTTGCATACTGAAGTGACACTGCACCACCTTGTGTGATGGAGCACTTCATGGGGAAAGGAATGGGTACAAAAGATCAGCTCATGGGCTGCTCTCAGCTGCAGAAAATCTGAAACTATATGAAATAACATACCTGCTACTGAATGGAACTTAATGAACAAGAATAAATTTTGTTTGCTCTTGTGAACAGGACAAATAATTCATAAAGAAGGAATATTTAAAGTTACTTTTGTCACACTAAGATGCTAAAAGCTGACATTTATTAATTCTTCTCAAGTTTTCTAGGAATGGAGAAAGTTAGTCAGACCAGGAGGATTAAAGTTATGATGAGACAAGTGCATGGCCCAGACCATAAAATATTTAGAAATAATAGGTATCTCCTTGGAAATTTTCAGCCTTTTGTTGGCTGGCTAAAAGCACATACCGAGTTTAATTCTCCGCAGTTTGAATTCATTAGCAAATTTCTCCAGTTCCCTGATTTCAGGGGAATCCATGTCGACGGGCTCTTCCACAGACTTGCTTTTCCTGCGGAATTCCTGCTTGAAGTCTGAAGCTGTGGAATCATCACTGAGGAGGGTCTGGTGCATGGGTGTGAAGCTGTGGCCCAGGGCACAAGAGCTGGCACTCAGGGCATGCTCAGGGAACTTATAAAGGCAAGGAGTCAGGCTACCTGAGCAAAACCCAAAAGAAAACTAAATATTAGTTATTCTGCAACACTATAAAAAATGTGCCTTTGTAATCTCATAGCCAAAGATTGTAATATTTTTTTTTGTAACGTGAAAGGCTATGCAAGAGAGATGATAAGGATCTTCCACAAGACCCAGTCTTTCTCTTGTCCCCTTATACAAAAGCAGAACAACATCTACTTTCTCATACCACAGCCATCCCATTGCATGCACAAATTGTGACATAATCAAATTAGATGGCAGTCCAGATTCCAACAAACACTAATCCAGACATGATGTCCAGACCAGATATTATGTAGGTCAATCTGAATGTAATGCCTCCTATTTATTTCCACGGACACTGTAACAGAGCAATAACACTACTTGGTAGAGCAAATTCTCAGTTACAAGATACTAATTTTCAGCATACTCACCTCCATTAGCTATGCATTTTCTCCAGTGATGAACAATAGCCTCTATGTCAAACTAATAGAAATCTGCACCAGCAGAAGTGACCCACTATTTCACAGCTGCTCTCATGATGTCATTGCTAGGAAAATGTTGTCTATGCAGCCCATCTTCCATCAACCCAAACAGATGGAAGTAAAAAGACTCCAAATGCAGACTAAATGTTCGGAGGAGACTGATGATGTGCTCCACAGTCTTCAAACTGGCATGGGGCCTGGCATTGTTGTGTTGCAAGAGGAGGTTGTTTTCTTCTCTGGCCTGCTCTGGAAGTTCAAGCCTTCAGCTTAGCCAGTGTCATCAGCGTTTCAGGAAATCCAGAAAGATCCCCCCTTTACTATCCCAAAAGACAGTGAACATCACTTTGCCTTCTGAGGACAGAAACTTGAACATTTTATTCAATGGCGAATTCATATTACCACTCCACGGACTACTGTTTGGACTGGCTTGTAGTGGTGACACCACACCTCATCATTAGTAATGATGCCATCAAGGAAACTGTCACTTTCAGCCCAGTATTGGTTCAATAGGTCCTGACAAATCCACTTGTGATGTTCATTCTATTTCGGTGTGAACATTCACGGGACTCAACAGTCACAAACTGTGCTCTATTCCAACACTGGCACTGTCATTTCCAATGCATTGAAGCTGATGTTCAGCGCCATACACAGCTTCCTGGTCATAATCTGCCAATTCATGAAGATGAGCCGACCAAGACTCTCTTCATTTTGTGGTGTGATAGCTGTGTGTGACCATCCAGAACATTCCTTGTCTTTCATGTCACTGTCCCTACTGCTGAAATGTACCACCCACTGCCTCACTGTGCTCACATCCACTGTTTGGTCTTCATAAACATTCAGCAAGCATTGATGAATGTCAGTGTGTGCCATTTTTTCCTCATGGAAAAATTCAGTGTCACACTTTTCCTTCATAACTTCCATGTTGGACATCATTTATTAGACTTTCCCTCTGCTGCCATCTATCACCTGGTGGGAAGGTTCAGCCTCTACTGCCATACCATCAACATCTGCTTCTGACATCATTGGCCAACATAATAAAACAGGAGACATTACTTTCAGAACAGCCCTTATGTTTTGGTAAGGTTTAGGTAAGGTTTAATATAAGATTTTTTTTTAGGAAAACCCAGAGAAAAACAGTGACCATTCTAGCTTAAAAATATATTGCTTAAGGATAAAGCTACCTTGTGCTACTTTTTGTTCATGTTTATCAGTCTTAACAAGGAGATTCAGTCGGAGTGAAAGCTCTTTTTTTGCTAGGTATTGCACCTATATAGAAAGAATTTCTAACCTGAAGGAGATAAAGCATACTTATTAGGAAGAAACTAGAAGTATGAAACCTCCTTAGTGTTACTTGAAATGAATGATAACGTCTAAGTCCCCAGGAAATCCTCAATTTTCTAAATGACACAAACATTGGCAGCAGAACTCAGAGCTTCATTAGCAACCCCTCCACATTCCTCCTCTACTTGTTTTCTTTACTGCTCTGATAGCTGTCTTTAGTATTAGAGGTTCTACCCCATTGGAATACATTATACATTTCTCACAGGAAATCCACAAAAGAGATTTTTCCAAGGAATAAGAGGAAATACAAGGAAAAGAGAAAGACTTGCTTTGCAAAGTGCTGACACCATTTACTACATTGGGATGTGGCATGCTGCATGTTTGTAAGATGCGACTCTGGGAGAGACTTGCTGATAGCATCTCTGGAGTTGCAGGCTTGATGCCTAGAGACAAAGAAGGATATTAAAGGAAAGGAAGGAGTAAGATGAAGATGCATTTATTTTGGAACAAAACAAAATAAACTTCTGAGCAATACCTGTTTTTAATATCTATTGTTTAATACCTATGGATTTTACCTGGGGATCTGAACAATGCAACAGATGTGAATTTATCCATGAGATGAGAACTTCTGAATATTTGCACTACTCTCTGTCTCTAAGAAGTCCCTATGCAGATATATTCATTCATGCTGATTTACTGTAGTATTTTCATCAATCTTAAGTGAAATCAAACATGGAGTTTGATCTGAATTATCTTCAAGTAACATTTATCTTCTGGGTTGCATGTTAATTTGGCTCTAGACACTGTTTCACTGAAGGCTACTTAAAATTGCACAGAGTAACTTCATTTAGCCTAGGATGTGACTGGGATGCTAGCATACCTTTAAATGTAAAAATACATGATCATCTATATGAATGTAATTTATACTGCCTTATAGGATTTGGAAAATCATACACTGACTGAAAGTGTTTCTGGCTTTAAAGGCTATCCCAATGTCTTTAAATTAGTAAAAATTATAAGAATAAGAAAAAAACTTTCAATTGTAGCTCTCTGTTTCTAACCTTGATCCTAAATTTTGTTGGAATTAAATACAGGTTAGTGCTCATTGGTACTACTTACTATGATTCTATACACACTAAGTCATCTTAGGTACAGAATATTTGCCTTGATCTTCATGACAGAAATATGGCAGCTAAAAGTAGCTTCAGCAAACATTGTGTAGATTCATTGCTTTGCCTTTTCTCATACGATTCTGGTATTTGGAGACAAAAGAAATAGTAGGCTCCAGGACCATAGATATTGGTAACAACCCCATCAGATAATCAGACTTATATCAGATAAGTCATTCCTAATCCCTCAAAAGGAAAAGTGGACATAGGTAAGTGAAAAGAGCAGCACTGTCCCCGTCTTAAAGAAAGAAGTAAGACACAGAGTGATGTGCCGAGAGATACAGAGGTTTAAGTTTAAGACACTGAACCCTACTTTGCTAACCTCTTTTGTAGCACCTTAACTCCAGTCCTGTCTTTAAGCAACTCTTTCGAACTTATTCCTCTAAAGGAGAGCTGACCAAACTCATTATGCTAATAGTTCATTCAGTTGAGGCTGCCTCTTACCTGTCATTACCCCATAGGTAGAGGGTTGATTTCCATAGTGACAGGAGGGCACAGAGTAGTGAAGTCCTGCTGACACGTTTCCCGAAGTCATCACAGCAAAATGGAGTTGGGAACATTTAGGAGTTTGTATCAAAGACAAAACAGACGGGACTGGTAAGAAAACGCATGAGGATTCAAGATACATCCTTTCAGTTCAGAGGTAGACAGTATCCTTGTATCTAGTTCTCCTGCAAACATTAATTCTAGGACATAACCATCTGGCAATCTCTGGGAAGTGAAAGTCAGCAGTTTATAGATCAGTAAGATGAAGATATAGGTATTTCAGGTCTATGCTCAGTAACCTCCCAGTACCTGACGAATCAGACAATTTTTTGTTCAGTGCAAAATACATGGTTGTGTTCCTTGTGTAAGTAGGCAGCAGAAATATACAGTACCCTGTAACAACTGTTGTAAAGAATAATATTGTAAACTCATATTTGTGAACGTGAAAACCTGAACTTCAGAGCACACATTCGACGTGTTCAGAGTAATATGATTAATTAAGGATTAGTATCTGTTTTTTAGAACAGTGATCAGAACTGTAAAATGCCATTTACACATTTACGCATACAAATGCTACTGGAAGAGTCATACCTGTACAACTATAAGTTCATCTAAAAGAGAGTGAATTAATAATAGCCATGCATGCTGAGCAACGCAACTTTTCTTTTGAAATAATATCTAGGAGTTTACTTGTAGGTATTTGTTTTTCTATTGTTATTTCATAATCCAAAATCAATATAATTGTTATGCTTAAAAATTCCCATTTTCACCTGACTAATAAAGATTTAATACAAGGTAGGGAGGAAGATGCTATTTGAATGTAATAATATCAACTTAACTGCAGAGAGGATACTGCAGAATATTAGTTTATGATATAGTATAATTCTTGAACAGAAGTATACTCTATTTAAGAATACAGGATTATTACACGCTGTTTAATGAATTTCTACATTTAAGTTAAGTCATTATTCAAAATTCTTCTGTTTCTACTCTTTTGCACAAGTTTGCTTTATCTGTTTCCACCAAAATGTTATTATTTAATGCAATTTCTGGATCCACATATGAAATTCTGTAAGCTTACTCATTGTAAATGGCACCCTCAGTCACTTCTGTTCTCAGATGGTCACCTGCTAGATGTGAGGCTGTGAAGAGAATTCTACTGATAACAGTGGTCCCTGAGTTTTAACTACAAAGTATGGAAAACCTAAAACACACCTGTGAATGTTTTTTGTAGCTCTACCAGTCACCACATATATTTTTTGTAGTTCAAGATGGATAAATAAACAATCTAGAAAATACTGCTATGACACAGATAAGTTATTATGGCCTCAAAAAAAAATTTAATTCTGTTATTCCCTACTACAGCCACTATCCAACAATTGTGTTAGGATATTTTGAGCTTCCTGCCTGGAGAATGAGATTGCATTATGTATTACTGATGCTCAGTTTTCACTATTTACATGCTTTTTCATATTGTTAAAATATTTTATTTCCAATGCACTTCAGCAAACGGATTCTTTTTGGGATTTTGAGTAAAGCTCTTACCTTACCTTTATGTAGATTCAAATAAAGCAAAGCTATTTATATTCCTGAGAGTTTTCAGTAGCTTCTGTATTGCGGAATACCACTTCTGAAGTTCTGAGGCTGCAAAAAAACTATCTCCCTGTCTCTGACAGTTTATTGTTTAAATGCAATTATTTGGATTATTCACACAAACAAAAATTTCCAAAATGTAGATGAGATTTCTGTCACCAGTTTTGAACATTAGATGTTATTTTATTCAGGAGGTAATTAGGGTTTTTTTTCCCTCTTCTTGGAAGCCCTCACAATTAATATTATACCTGTTTTAAATGTGTTTTCTGTCTAAAGTAATTTATGTCATCAAAATTTGTGGTTGCACAGAAAACAAACTTTTAATTATTTACATGACATCACTGAAGACTATGTAGGCACAAAAAAATGTCAGCATTAAACCTGTTCTGAGTTATTGTAATGACAGCTGACTTTAGCCTATTATTTTAACAAGCTGGGAGAAAGCTAAAATTTGACTGAAATGCAAACATTTAGAGTGTTCCTGATTTACACATGATGCAGCTTTATGAAAATGCTTCCACTCTGAAGTAGTTTCAGACTCACATAACACCGATATCAAACACTTCAAATATCATAAAACTTGATGCACACATATCTAAAAGCACTACAAACGAGCGTTACAGAGAGCAATATTATTTTTAAAAAGTACCTGTGGAGACAACACTGGTCGCATGGTTAGAAACGGGCAGGCACTCTGCTGCGCTGTGATGCATTATCAGAGGCAGGGAGGGAGAAGAGTCAGAATTCAAGGGTACAAAATTGTCGGATGAAGCAAACGCTTGGCAAGTCATGCCCTCAAACAGGTGAAAGGCAAAGAGCCACCCTTCCCCGTTTTCTAACTGATCAGGTCCTGATCGATTAATGGCAGCTCCAACTCTATTCCAGTGTTTGCACTTGTATATACATATACAGAAGGACTCCAGAGAACAGGGAGGTCGTGTGCAGGTATTTATACCACTAGAAAATCCCTTTATCCATTTTAATGTTCTTTTCCCAGCAATATTGCTGTCCTGCTATAGAGCCTCCTTCCTTCCCACACAAACACAATACATGTCCAATTAGCGGGGGAGAAGAAGAGGGAAACCAGAGACATGATTTGACAAATATATTCAATTAGGTCTTTTGTAAAGAACAATGACCAGAAAAAAAATATATAAAAACTTTGTCTCCAAAGTCGGTAGCCATCAGACAGGTACGTTTAATACTAAGTAGGTTTCCACAGTTAACACCTGCCCCCAGAATCTCATCCATACAATTGTGTGGAAGACAACCTGGCTGAGAGCTCAATCAAAAGTCTGCAGAAGTCAAGAGTCATAGCAAAATACTCCAAGTTAACTTAATTCCCAGCAGTTACGCGTTGATCACTTGTCTTGTCATACAAGTATAAACAGGAGATGCACAATATGAGGCAAGAGGAAGCTGCTGAGAAGATAGCTTTCCTTAAGCAAGATCTGCTAAATATTTATCTAATATAAACTCTTGAAAAAGCCCACAGTAATACATAAAATTCATTTACAACTCCTATTGTTAATTTATATTGCCACTGCATCTACAGTCTCATCCAGAGTGTTCTAGCCTTTATTGTACTAGATAATAAGCAGAATATTTTTTTAAAAAATAAATCACTGTTTCAATAATTTGCTATCACGAGACTGAAATGACTTCAGAGTAGTAAAGAGCATTCATATTAACCTGCAAATGATGAAAAATCACTGCAGTACCCCAGAGTCACATACTGTATGTGTATGACAGGCTAAAAAAAATGAAGCAGATGGTCCATTTCATTTACTTTATTGTTTAGGAGGTAAAATGCATTGATTTGAATTATTTTCTTGTACTTTTTTTTTTTTTTTTTTTTTTTTTTTTTTTTT